>NC_091858.1:28124103-28437020 GCF_037783145.1 Equus przewalskii | reverse complement strand
CTAGCTCCAGATGAGCCTCTTTGAGTCCCATAGGTTTCCATTGCAATGCAGGAAGGTCGTAAAGAGGCGAGACTGAGTTTGAACATCTGAATTAAAATCCAGTCTCTACCTATGTTCTTTCTTATCCACTGCATGACTTTATGCAAGTTGCTTAACTTCTCTGAGCCTCAATTTCTACTTAACAATTCTGCTTCACTGTGTTCTGGCAATGGAACGAGAGCGTATGTATAGGAAAATGCTAAGCTTAACAGTTTGGCACATAACGGACGCTCCTGGAAACATCCAAGTCAGTTCATTACATCCACACATGCCTCCAGGAAACAAGATTGCAAGTCTCAGTGAGAAGTCTATTCCTACCTTTAATGACCCTCAGATTAAGTCTCCGAAAAACATTTATTTAACAAGCCTGTTGTTCTCAGCCTGGCGTGCTTGAAGTACATTAAAAAGCACCTGTTTGGCTCCTGCTGAAAGTCAGGACTAAAGAATGACTAACCCAATAAGCCGACCAGAGCCAGGAAATGCTACCAGTGTCTCCTTCAAACTAGGATTTACGTTTGCTCCATAAAGTAGACAGGCCAATCATGTTAAGTCTCAGAGTAATAGTCAACAAGGATGTCAAGGGGAAAAGAAAAGAGTAATATAAACATCATAGCATTTCTGCCAGAGAAGTTACACAGATCCAGAAATCATAACCTGAGTGGTTTTATTCACTCTATTCAACTAAAGATTAATTATTAACCATTTGGGAAATTTCTTCATATGAGATTAACATAATTAATCTTCCTAAACATTTCATTGTGGAAATCTAGGTTCCATCCAGTAATGTTAAGATGGAGTTTTAAGGTAATAATGATCAGAGAAAAATTTTTTAAGTATATTTTATTTACTCATCCTGTAAACTATGTTCTTGATTCAAAATTATAACATAGAAAAGCATTCATCCCTCTCCCATTAATATCATATTTAATTTTATAGAATGGATTTTACAAAAATAGAGGCATATTCTCTTTACACTTTAGAATATTTGAAGCTTCTCTTAAAAATGTTTTCCTACTTTAAAAAACCTATCAAATTCACATCTGCAAATCCTTCATATAAAATTTCCTTCTTTTTATATAAAGAAAAATGGCTATAAAACATAACTGCCTTGACTCTGTGATGATGTTTTAGATTAAACAACAACAATAACAAGCAAAAAACACCGAAAGACCTTTGTAGCTAAATCCAAAAGGAAACATTTTGAGGCAGTGTAGATAGGAAATTCACTCAGCACATTATAGTGAGTTAAAATGTTTGAGTTAAGAACAGAGGGGCGTTTATTCACAGAGCACTCATCAAAAGCTGTCTCTTGGCTTCTTGTCATGCTTCACCTGATCGTCCACGGATGTTTCTTGCCTCAGAGCTTATTTGCAATCTAAATGCTATATATATTGATTTCAAAACAATTTCAGAGCTGCAATTTTGTTTCCAAGAAAGTTTAGTTTGTAATTAACCCCTTGTTTCTGGGAGTCAGAGTTTGGCATATCAAAAAAAAATAAAAATATAATTACTGCTAGCAATTAAAACTGCTATTATTGAAGGCTCAGGCCATTGCCAGTATATTCATAGATCAAATAGATTAAATTTGTCCTAAAAAATAAGTACTTGTCCATCATACTAAAGGCAAAAATATATTTGAATGGAAAAATTAAATTATTTCCGGAGACAAAGAATCAGAAGTTACTACCATGTGGTATATTTAGGAGAATTTATAAATTGCATACTTGCTTATATTCTTGAATTATATACGTGGGTGCAAATGACTGAAATTTCTGGAGGGCATCATGTTGGTGATGACTAGGGTAGATGTGAAGAATATAAGACTAAATCCCATGTCAAACCTATTGTATACCCAGGATGGTATTATTCTGGCAAAGAAACTGAATATTATTATGAAAATAAATGGCTTTCATATATAGTGGCAATATAATAAATCCTTTGTCCATAAATTTATCTAAACTTTAATGAGTCAATTTACTTTTTCAGTACTTACCACCTTTTAAAATAATAAACATCATAGGTTTATTAGCTGCCATGTAAATATAGTAAAACCTCAGCTAAGGAGATCAGCTTTCTAGAACATCTCAGAAACTACGATTATACATTTTCCCTCCCGCCCCCCCCCCCCCCCCCCGCCACACCCTAAACACCTTCAGTGGCTTTGGTGTCAGTAGATCAGCCCAAGGATACACAGCATAAGACAAAAGAGAGGGGAGGAGAGAGGGAGGGAGAGAGAGAGGAGGCAGGGAGGGAAGGATGGAGAGAGGAGGGAAGGAAGGAAGGAAAGAAAGGAGAGACAATCCAAATTTTGAGTATACCTAATGCCCTGTCATTTGCAGTTACATCTTGGAAAAGAAAAAGAAATCTATCATGGGTTTATGAAGTCTATAAAAAAAGGACAGAACTTTCACACGAAAGCTAACAAAATAGTACAACACAAAGGCAAAAAAAGCCAAGAAAGGAAAATGAAGATGCTACTAGTAGTTTGGACAGAATCAAAAACTGTTAACAACTATGACATTTGATGACACAAATCTCCCAACTAACAAAGGAAAAGTGGGGTGAAGCGAAGCCTGCTTGGGGATTCTACCACCCTGGGAGCTTAAGGTGACTCATGTCTACTGGTGTGCACTGGGGTTGTGTCCATCGAAGGTGGGAGAATAGACATCTGCGCTTCAATGGCCGCCAAACAGAGACTTTTCATAACCAAGCAGAACAAATTTGGCTTGTTCCTGATTTGCAGGGATCCAGAAAACAAAACATCTGATGAGTGGGAATTTTATCACCCTAGATCATCCACATACGTCTCACATTTACCCATTACTCTAAAGTATAAATCAATGCAAAGATAGACAAAGTAGCTTTTGTTTGACTAACTGGCTCATCTTTAGTGAAAGATCATTTCAGGACCACGGAGATACCTAAGAACAGAAAAGGCTTTCTTTGCTAGACAACTACGGACTGCACCCTGAAGAAGCAGGCTTGTTGTTGGGAATATATTTGCTGTCCTCTTGCTCTCCAGTTACTTCAGTTACTTCATCGGTATAATTTGTGATTTAGGTTTTTATCTGGAAGTTTACTACTTCAGAAAATGCTTTTGGGAAAACTAAACCCATTGTCCATGACTTCCCAATCGTTAATTCATCTTACAAATAATGTTTCGAATTTAGCTTATGAGGGTATTCTGTTTCAAGTAAAATATTAATGAAAGTTTGGATATTTATTCTAAAATGTCTTCTGTTGGAGCTGCCATTCTTCCTCGGTGTCACTCTGATGCCAGCATCGAGGGGATTATTGGGGGCTCCTGAGGCCTCCCTCCCAGAGGTATCTGGGAGCTAGCATCCCTCGCCCCTCCCCTCTATAGGGACACTTTGGACCTGCCCATGATGATGTAGACACTTATCATATTGTCTCATAATGACCAAATGCATGTCAGACAACTCACTAAAGGGGGAGCTCCTTTAAGCCAACCCTGTATTTTTTACCTTTAAATCTCGATTCAAGCACGAAACTTGACAGAGCTTTCTGGGTTTTAGTGTTTTTGTTTTTCCTTCAAGTGTGTTCAAGTAGGACCGCTTCAAGGAATTTTTATTAATTTTGTTGTGTATTAAATATAAAAATAGATCAGTGTTCAAAATATCAGAAGTGAATCTTTTAAACATGCTGAGAATTCAAATCTATTTAAATTTTAAAAGAAATTTATATCTAGTGTTTTCTAAATATTGAAGTTTTTAAACTCTTTACAAGTTTGTACATACAGCATCTTAAATTCTGAAATTTAAAAAACTCTTTGTTACACACAAATCATTTAAAAGGATTAAAAAATTTACTTTTTTGCAGTTAAAGGCAATTTGGTAACTATTTAATCCTCCAGTTTCCCCTTCTACTAACCCTTTTGTTAGATATTAGGACAGAAAAATCTTTTTTCTTAGTTTAGCATTTCCCAAATTTGTGTCAAATTGATCAGGCACAGAGGCAAACAAGGGATTTCCTTTTCCAAATAGTATTTGCCAAAATACTTTTGTAAATTGCTTGCTTAAACCAATATAAACTATTATTATTACAATATCTAATAAGTCTCAGAAAGCTTAATAAGCAAAGTTTAATCTGTAGGTTCTGCAATTTCAATGAGATATTATAATTTATTAAAAACCTATAACATTCCTGAAAATATTTATATCCACACACATTCCTATTTGACTTTACCTCCATCCTAAATCAGAATCTGAAAGAGACCTTCTTATGCTTGCTAAACACCAGCTGTTTAGAGGGGATTATTTTATTTAAATCAGTTTAAATTTGCATGAAGAAAATGGAAAAAACATTGGAAGGACCAAATTACTTCTCTTTTTCTCCTTAAAAATGTAATAATATTGCGAGTTCTTCAGTTTTACTGGGCTTTGTTTCTTTGTTCCTTTGTTTGTTTTCTAAATTTTTTTGGTAATTAAACTATAAACTAATCCTGATAGGAATTTTGGCTGAGAAGTCTAAATGGCACTCATGCATAGGGTCATAGACATAATTCTGGTCTTCCATTAGGAGACGGCCTGACCTTGTTAGAACATGGTCCAAAAGAAAATGTGTCCGATTACGAGAAGTTGAAAAGGGCAATGAAAACATGGCATAGTCGAAGAGCTAATGTGGACAATGCTACTGATTAAGCTTTTGAAGTGCACTTGGTGTTTATTGTTTTGTGCTAACTTCATATGTAGCAACCGTAATAAGTCCATTTAGTGCCATCATGCCATTTCTGCTTATCCAGATGTCATATAAATTCAATTAATTTCAACAGTATCTAGGTCTTCAAAGACCATATGCTATCTCTAGGGAATGTTTATGCAATCTACTTGCCAGATGTGAAACCAGAGCTATGAACCAGCAATTTTCTGACTCACAATTACAGTATATGTGGTCTGATATCATCATCCACATGAAGGAAGAATGCAGACCTGCTTCACTCAGTGTATGATGTAAGGATGTAAGCAGTGAAGTAATTTGGATGATCTTACATTATGCTTGCTCAATTGTGCCCTACCACCCAATGTGCTCTGTTCCAGTGGATTTTGTGTGGAAATTAGAGATATAGGTAGCAAAGTAAGTGGATTCCTCCTTTAAAATGATTTATTGTGTCTCCATAACTGTTAATAACTTCTTTCTACAATGCATATCCCTTATTAGGGAATCCAAATGTCTTCCTCGTTGCAAAATACCCAATTCATATACAAGATGGTTAATTTTATGTGTCAACTTGACTGGATTAAGGGATGCTCAGATAACTGATAAAACATAATTTCTGGGTGTGACTATGAGGGTGTTTCTGGAAGAGATTAGCATTGATTCAGTAGACTGAGTAAAGAGACCGCCCTCACCTATGTGGGCAGGCATCCTCCAATGCATTGATGGCATCAATAGAACAAAAAGGTGAGAGAAGGGCCAATTCCCTCACTCTTCTTGGGTTGGGGTATCCATCTTCTCTTGCTCTTAGGCATCACGGCTCCTGGTTCTAGGCCTTCTGACTGAGACTGAATTATACCACTGGTTTTCCTGGTTCTCCAGCTTGCAAATGGCAGATTGTGGGACTTCTCGTCCTCCGTAACTATATGAGCCAATTCCTATAAAAAAATCTCCTCATGTATCTTTAATCTCCTATTGGTTCAGTTTCCCTGACTAATATAATTTCTAAGCGCAGTTGAAGATGTCATAGGGCATTCACCCTAGATGGATTTATCTTGAAGGAGAAAGTGGCTGGAGAAGACCATGTGTGCATGTGTGCTTTGAAGCAGGTGGTGTGGGTACTCAGCTCATGAAATCAATGTAACATAGAAGAAAACAAAGATGAATTACTCTGACCTAGACATTATCCAGGGTATCTTATTTAGCGCTTCCATTTTCTGGTGCATTTTACTTTTTCCCTTCTTTTTCCTGTTGATTATGTCATATCACATGGAAAATCAAATGTTCACCCTCCATCATTTTAGAAAGACTACAAGAGATTCACTTTACTTTAGTCTTGAACTGAGTGATTGAATGCAAATTAGAAAGTAAATCCCCAAATCTAAATCTAGCAATTGTTTAAGGTGCACTAAACCATCAAATATATTTCATAACGATTTTTAAGCAAAAGAATATTGAAATTTCAAATAAAGGTAACACTCATTGGATTTACCCATCCATGGCGGTAGCAGCGGTAGTTTTCATTCTGTTTAGTGATATAGTAGTGTTAGTGTTTAGTGTTAGTTTTGTTTTTACTACCTGGGGTCTTTCATATTTTTTTATATATATATTTTTAATCCTAAAAACATTTGGTTAGACCGATATAGTGGTGTCTTTCTCATTAGTCTCAGATTGCTATTCTTTAAAAAATAATTAGATAAGAAGAAAAGGTCACGTAAGATGAATTCTTTATGAAAAGTACAGATTTCAAATGCAGAAGTGTTGCAAGCATGTTAAGCCCTTGTCAAGGAATATATCATTTCCACTTAGCTCTTTCTAGATAAAGTGATTGTAGGGAGTCTTCAATGAAACCTATGTTATTCTGGAATAAGTAGAAGCGACTGAAAGGAAGTATGTGAAGGGTAATTGGAAAAAGTGAACTGAAACTAGAACTTTCCAAACCTTTGCACATTACAAGATGCATCTTCTCTGGCTAATATTCTGCTTTGTATTCAAATTAAATTTAAAGTGATTAGTAGCACTTAAATTAGAGACTCTTCCTGTGATGACACTGTTAGCTTGAAAGAAAATTAAGTTAGGAAAAAGGAGTTTGGTTTGATGAAGTACAGTTGCAAAATTATACGTCAGTGTCTGCAACAGTTTATTACTTGGAAAATAACTGGGAGGAAGCACTAGCACAATAGTATTTTCATTCAAGATTTTCATACTGGAAACCTTCATTCATTTATAAAAACTGGAGCCATAAAATTATTACAAATCTTGATTTCAGTTCAGCTTCCCCTAAAATAAAAAATCTTCCAGGGTGACTGTTTCTGATCCAAATGCAGAAAACCACAGCGTCATTTCTCAAAGGTAACAACCCCACCATTGCTCTGCCTGAGGACATTATTAGATTTAATATTGAGAGCTCACAGTCAGCTACTGCCGCTGAATCCCTTGAAAGCTGGAAACTTGGATTATCTTTTGTCTACATTTCTATTACACAGACTGCTGTTAACCTTCCATTCTCAACTTGAACCTCCTTAATGGCATTGCCAACCAGCAGCTGCCCCTCTGAGAGCCTCTAGCAAAATAAAAGCTGTATTTCACATCTTAGGTGTAGTGTGGATGTCCAGGAAGAAAGGTAGCCTGATCTTTTAACATTCTGTTTGTACTTGCAAAGTGCAGCACATCTGCATGATGATCTTCCTTCTGGGAGATCAGCATGTGGATTATTGTGCAACTTTCAGAGGTGATTGAAATATTTCAAATTCGAGTCCTGAAATAAAGGCGCTCATGGCCAGGAGCATTACCACTTCACAGAGTGGAAAATGAGCTTTACTAGTTACTAAATCAATAGAAATAAGGATTGATATGAATAACTTAGGTACTCTTTATTGAATCTTTTGTTCTCTTCTTTCTTTTATTTGTTTGCTGGTAATTTAAAAGACAGCAAGTATGGCAAAAGCTTAACTCTTCATTATACAACTTCAATTTTCCTGATTCTTGATATACTACAAACACAAACACACATCAAAATGCTCCAGGTTTACCTTAGGATCATCAAAATTGCTTACTTATATCACGTATTAAAACTAAAATACATGTTTATGAATTTCCCGTTGCAGACAGGTGAAAATTATCAAAAAAGTAGTTCTTCTCAATGTAATACAAAAGAATTTTATTTGTGGCTAAAAGTCATTTTAGAAGAACGTCAGAAAGTTCTTTGTTGTATACCCCAGAGTTGTATGCTCTTATTAAATATAAAAGCTAATACTTCATTATTAATACTCTGATTAATTATCACAAAAGATGATTATATTTAAGCAAGAGTTTTGTTGCGTAAAATATAATATTCTTATTCCACATTTAGAGATCATGGTTGAGGAAGTATTCTACTCAGGGTGTATACTTAATGTGAACGAAACATAAGCAAGAAAGCAATAAGAAACAATATTATTCAATTTCTCCATAATTTCTGATCTTTTTTTGCAGTAGCATCCCATGTTCCAAGTATCTTTCCAATGAATGGGAGAATTCTCCCCTTCATGTCATGTTATCCCAAACCAAAACTCAGGGAAGGCTGCACATCACTCTCAACGAGACTGATCCATCATTCATGGCCTTGACAAGAACTTCAGAAGCAAACCCAGTATAGACTCCAAGAATTACCACCGAAAATACTTGTAGAATTTATGGCACGATGACTGATGCTTTACAAAATACAGAAAACTAACCCTTCTTGATAACCATGCTCATATTATGTGACTGAAATAGACATTTTATGCTAGATGAAAAATATAATGATTGGAATGGGAAACAAATATTACTCATAGGCACATTCCCAGTGGCCATATGACTACTCAAAAAATATTTCTGTCATCCATGGCATATATAATAGATCTTAAATTCATGGAAAGAAAAATCATAGCAGTTTAAAGCTGGAAGGAACCAAAATCAGTTCACGGAGCTACCATACTTTCTGCATAAAGAGGCTGAAGATGGAGAAGCTCAAGTCACCCTCAGAGCGAGTAAAGAGCCATACCTAAACCCAAGTCTTGTAAGTCACATTCCAATTTCGTTCTACAATATGATTTAAAATATAAAATGACTATATTAAATTTTACTTTAAAATATTTAGAGCTTACTAGAAGAGTTAAGTTTTGCCGTCATTCAGCTAATGCCATACTGGAAAGATCTGTGCCATCATTGTGTCTGCTCTGCAGGACCACTGCCAAAAAGAGTGAAGATTTCTCTTACAATACCCAGTAGGCTCGTTACTCCTTCATGATTTTTAACAAACCTCAATTGTTACTATATTCAGTTAACCTTGTGAATCTTCTGGTATGAATCATTGATTTGAAGCTTTTAATTTTAGCCAATAGAAACTCCCTACAAGATTTCTGTTATTTAACTATATTTTGATAACTATGAAAGTAGTATCTAGGGTTATGACTAGGTTATTGGGTCAGTAAACTTTTTTAAACAATTCATCAAATATTTATTGAATGCTAATAATGTTTGAAAGACTGTTTCATTTGTTATTCAAGGTTGATAAAGTACAATTTTTTTCCTCAAGAAGGCTAGGAATTATGTGACTATATATAATACATTTTATGGTAGAAAAATTTGATTTGTTCAAGAGAAGTAACATAAAGTGCTACATGGTTTCAAAAGTCAAATCAATTACATTTCTTTGAGGAAGATCAGGAAAGGTTTGAGAGATGAGATATCTGAGTTTGTTCCAAGTACCTTTTTTTAATTGTAAAAGATGTTTTTCATAATTCCTTTTGCAAAAGAATACATGTTCTTTATAGGAAAAAAAGATAAGCAGAAAACAAAATATTAAAATGTAAAATTCCATCACTTACAGAAATGGATATCAATTAATACTTGGTGCATAATATTTCACACAGGAACATGAATAACAGGCATATTTTTAAAATTTAAAAATAGATGTTCCCATGTAAACCAAATTTCATCCATGTTGAATATGGCTGTACATATTTTAACTTAAGAAAATATCTTTCTTTTAACGTATTTCAAAGTCCAGGAATAAGAAGTGGAGAGAGAAGATCCTAGCTGGAAGGAAGAGAATAAGAAAAGAGAAGTGTGTGGATGGGAAGCAAGAGAAGTTCCTTCCCCATTTGTGTAACGGAAAATGGGTTATTTTGCCTATAACAGAGACTCTTCTGAATCTAATTGAGCAGGAGGAAGCTCTCGAAGGCCAAAATGGTGTTCATAGTTGTTATACAATATGTAGTGATACTTAAACTGCATTTTGGAGTTTTATACCTTCATGTAACCAGAGGACAGAGACGTGTTTTAATTAGTAATATCACAGGTATATAGCGATTATTCATTTCAGGTTTTCACACCACAGTGAGTAAACTGTAATTTATTCTGTTACTAATATTCAGGGCCCAGTATCAGGTTACTAATACTTAAAATTGCTATTTACATGAGGATATTTTAATTCCACTTTTCTTAAGGTTAGTATTAGAGTATTCTGCATTATCAGGTGATAAAATGTATTGCTTTGTTAGGACTTCAACAAGGGTAGGACACATCTTTGTTTCCATTTAGGTAAACCAAAGAAAAAGAGACTTTGTCACGTTTTTCCCTGTTCTTCTTGGAGAAGCGGTAAGTGTAAGTGAAGTTGTTTTGAATATAGAGGTGCTAATATACCCACAGAAATTTTCTCACAATGTGAGGGTTTAAAGATCTACATTTATATTTATATTTATATTAGGCAAGTCAATGACGATAATAGTTCAAATGTATTTATCCTCACTGTATGTTACAAACTGTATTCCTCTGTGCCAGAAACACTTTTAAAATTCACAACTCCATAGGTTAGGTCCTACTAATATGATGTCATGTAGGGGTTGAACTGACTGGAGGACAGGGATGATAAATAATATGCACAAAGTGACACAACCGGCAAGGGTAAGAGCTGAGAGTATTAATAAGCCAAGCCTTTGGCCGCTGTGCAACACTCTCTCTCATGATGAAATGAAGCTCCATGTATTCCTTTAACAAAGGACAATTTTCAGTGAGGAATTTTTGCCCTTCTAGGTTGAAATCTTTTCCATAGACCAGTAGTTCCTACAAAGGAGACATTCTAATATTTATGATTGCATAGCTTTTAATGTTTAGATCAGCACTTTTTGAAATACTTTCTCCACAACACTAGTTTCACGCAGTGTTAAAATATATTACTTGTGGAAAGCTATCCGTAATAAAGTAATTTGAGAAACTTGGGATTAAACAAAATTAAGCAGCTTCTGTGCTATGGCAATTATAGAGACTTTAACGTGTGAACAGACATTGTGAGTAACAGAGGATGTCCAGTTTACCACATGAAACCATTTGATGAATGAATACTGCTGTGTTTATGTAAATATTTAGGCAATTTTGTTGCTCCTGTAAAATATGTTATATGATAGTAGGTCCTGGGTGAGGTGTAGTATAATTCTGCTGCTCTGTTTAGGGGAGGTCGATTTGGGAGAACATGGTTAATAACTCAATATTTCTATTTATACAGGACTAGAGAGGTATATCTCTTTTTCCTAGGTGAGAGAGATTTTGAAAAACCTCATCTAATAATTGCAACCCTTTGGATACTCATTTCATGCTGAAATGAAAGAATATGGAAATATTTTCAAAACTGCATTGCCACTGCTGCTTTTCAAAATTTGCACATGCCAACTTGTGAATTTTTTTTTGCATACAATTGTAGATACAATGTGGTGCATATCATTCAGCTTAAAACATGCTGAACTTGATTCCAAACATCCACTTGAGAGTATTTCTAATCTGTTTTGTTTACCGGTAGTGTGAAATTTTGCATTACCTATGAACATTTTCTATTAGACGTACATTTACCTTATTTCTAAAATTTGTTTAAAACAGTGGTTCTCAAACTTTAGAGTGTGTTGGAATCACCAAGAGGGCTTGTTAAAATGCAAATTGCTCATCAGTAGGTCTGGGCTGGAGCCAGAGAAATAGCATTTCTAAGATGTTCCCAGATGATGTTGATACTGCTGGTCTCAGAAGCACATTTTCAGAATCACTGGAAAGTTAATTCTTGACAAAAAATATATATAAGGCAATAAATATTTGTGATCATAACATTATTTTTAAAGATGATCATTCAAAATGGGATATTCTGATTTTTTGGCTTCTCAGATTAAATAAGTAACATTAATTATTCAAGAATAACTGGCATGGGTTTTAAAATGTAACATTTTAGACCACCTCACACTCCCCACTACTTTTCAGACTAATGAATTGGTGAGATTTGAATTATTTGGGAAATATTACACCTGAAATCAATTCTGTGTTTAGTGTGGAACACATTTTTAATAAACCATGAGCTGCAAAACATGAAATGAGACTCTAGTCTCACCTGGATTCATTAACGATAATAGAATAGATGGAATTGTTACCAGATGTCTTGGTCCACTCATCTCCCCACTACCATTTGTGTTATGGAAAAGAAAACGATAACTTATTAACTCTATAGACAAGATTCCCAAATCAAAAAATATTTCTAGGTATATGGTCAGGAAGAGCAGGTTACAGCGGAAAGGAGTAGAAGTACTGGATTCTATTCCTCGTTGTTTCGTTACTCTGTCTAGACAAATCACATGGATTCTCTAGGCCTAAATCTCCTATTTGTGAAGTGGAAGGATTTTGTTAGAGGAGCTCTAGTCTCCTATATTTCTGGCATATATGGACTCTTTGTTGTTACTCCTATACATATTTTTCAACTCATCTTCTCAGAACATTGCAGTATTCTGACACTAGCCATGCTCAGCTTTACCTATTTAGTAAAATAAATTAATTAGGTGCTCTCTAATTGTGGTAGCCATGGCGAAAATCAATTGGAAGTCATTAAGAGATCGTAATTACATTTAAGCAAGCTCTACTATAATTCAAAATTCATGTTGCTTAAGTAAATGGGAACTTCTAATAAACTCTATCCCATTAATTTTAGAAAGATTTAGCAATTATAACAATCATAGTTGTATCCAAATACTTGCCCCAGGAATACAGGAAAAGAGCAAGCATGGTGATTAAGTAGACAAGAGCAGAAGAAATAAATATAAATCTCTGAATATTTTCACCAAATTCATGTATATTTGATGTACATATATACAGATCTAACTTTTTAGATTGCAAACATAACACTCAGAGGAAGCAATCCTAGAAAGAAAATTGCCCTCCCAAATATCAGTTAATGTTTGACCAAGTGTAAAGTTGATCTATATGTGAAGAAGAGTCGTTAGGGACCCAGAAGGAAAGCAAATCACAAGCATGTTCAGGTGACTGGCCATGTCAAATGTTTTTGATTAGGGTCAGAACCTCAAGTCCAAATTAAATACTTATCTTAAAGAAATACTCCTCAGTCTGAAGTTAGCATGAGTATGACCCACCACCCAGGGAAAAACAGCTGTTGATATGTGTGGGATCGTAAGTCTAAAAATGACATTTACTAAAAGAGCCAAAGAACAGCATAAATAAAACAAATTTCAAAAACACAAAAAACAGATTTTTTTTTTTTAACTCAAGTGATTCTATTTAGAGCCATAATAATTTCAAGACCCACAACAAAAACCAATTTTTCAAACAGGATGACCTGAGAGTAGCATTTTGATTTTGTGGCATATTGTGTTTTTAAAGCTGAAACAAGGTGGCTTGAAGAATGTATTTATTGTTTTGATCAAGCCTTCTAGCCATTTGCTTTTGAGATATTCTGATAATATAATATTCCTTACCTTCAGGTTTTCATACCATATTATTATTCTCTTGTCATGGGCATTTCAATTTACCTGGTTCTGTTGAGATTAGTGGTTCTTTTTAGGCATTTAATAAAAGTCAAAGTAAACAACAAATTTAAAACTTGGTTGCAATTATAAACTTGCAAACTTGGTTAAAATGATGCCTGATTGCAGAGTGCGCGATATCTCCAGTGTGTTAGCCACATGAAAAGAAAGAACAGGCAGCTTCAAAATATTAAAATGCGTAAGAGCAGGAAGGGAATCTGCCCATCACAGCCTATTTCGAAAGAGAAATCTGATTAGTATCCTTGTTCGCTAAATAAAAATGTATGCACTAAATGCATACAAGCAATGTGGCATTTTATTGACTAAAATAGATAATTAAGCAACAAAAATAATACAATTTTAAAACAATAAGAATACAGAGCATTTCATACACCAGGCGTAGCCTTCTTGATGGAGAACCTTTAGAATCGACATAGGTAATGAAAACAAATGACACACGAATTGAAATCAATATAATTTGTGAGGAGAATATGAAGACAGAAGATCCTGGAGATAAATGACTAAAAAAGGAGATAAATGAGCTCATAAACACCTCCCCACTCCTGTAAGGAAACGACTCAGGTACACACATGGTTTTATATAGTACTTTTTTAAATGATCCATGGTAAAGAGTAAATAAAGGAAAGTACCGGGAACTCAAAGAAATAAACAAATCCAGAATGTAAAATCGAGCTGGGAAAATAGACTCAGAAATATGTAAATTTACGGGTTAAAGAAATAATTATTCAAGCTAGTCATGAGGGGGATTAATCAGACATTTTGGATAGAAAATAATATTATTAATGTGAGCTTTTTAAAAGAAATTTAGCAATGTGGTTACAGGTATTCACTGTTAGTCATTTACCCATTTGAAACTGTCTCACATGTAATAGGTGAGAACACCAAGTTGAACTTAGAAAAGCAAGTCTAGGTCAGCCTGGTATATAGAAGAGGGGTCTTAGATTATCTAAAGCACAAAGCTGTAGAAATGATGCACTAAATTATCAGTGAATAAATTATATTCATCTTTCTTTTGCTTAATTAGACAATTATTAAATGAACCTTGAATCATAAGTATTTTTTGAAGTCCTGCAAATGAACTTAAATGTTTTAAACACAACCACATTTCTCTATACAGCAATGGCCAGGTGATGTAGTATTTGCCAGTACAAAATGACTCCAGCTCCCCGGGAAAGGTCCATGATAACCAAAATCTCACCAGCCAAGTTTGTCCTGCTGATCCTGTTACTCCAGTTAAGGCTAGAGTTTTGCATGGCGCATGTGTAGACAGTTAGACTGGCACAATCAAGGTCAATCAGAATGTTGGAAGTTTTCATCCTGGAACAAAATACAGAATTATTTCCTCTTAGTGGGCATGAACAGGATGATGTAAATACCTGGTCGATGAATAGGCTTATTTCCCGATGGATTTCTTAGATTGTGTTCAGAGAAATGAAGCTAAGAATGACAGACAGAAAAAATTACAAAGAGATTAAGAAAGAAAGAGAGATCACTTCAAATGTTTGGCTGTTTTACAAGTATTGCATTATTTTCATTAATAAATACAATTTGGCTTAAGCCAGCATGGGTTTGAAACAACAAACTGTGTTGAATAATAATACACCATGGAGTATTGAATCCTTTTACCATGTAATTATAACATGTGAAAAAATGTTGTCAAAACTAACCCAGAAACTTTGCTTCCAACAATTAGCAGGAAACCCCCAAATGTTTGGGAATTAAACAACATATTCTAAATAATCTTTTGTCAAAGTAAAAATCACACAGAAATTCTTTAAACATTTTTAACTGAAAGATAATGAAGAGATGACGTAAAAATTTTCTGGATACATGTAGTGCTTAGAGGAAGATGTATAACTTTGAAAGTTCACATTTAAAACAAAATAAAGAGACAAATAAAAATCTATGTTTTTGCCATAAGAAACTAAACAGGAGCAAATTAAAGTCAAAATAGGTAGAAAGAAGGAAATAATAAATATAAGAGCAAAAAACAGTGAAATAAATAATAGACAAATACTACATGAAATTCACAAAACTAAAAGCTGCAGTTATTTGGAGAAGGTGAATAAAATTGATAAATATCTAGCAAGAAAAAAGAGAGACGCAAATTGCACGTCGGAACCGAAAGTAGAATATCAGTACACGTCATACAGACGTTAAAATGATAATGAAAAGAATGCTACGAAAAAAACTATATTTGAATACGTTCAACAGCATAGAGCTTTAAAAAGGAATTTGAAGTTAAAAATATTTTCACAAAGAATTCTCCAGGGCCAGGTGGTTTCACTGGCAAATTTTACCAAACTATTAAAGAAGTAAAAGTACCAATTCTACTCGCTCTTTGAGGAGAAAAAGGACAAGGAAAAGTTTTCCAATTCCTATAATGAGGCCAGCATTACACTGACACCAAAAGTAGCAATGGATATTAAAATAAAACTACACACTAATTTACCTCATGGACTTAGAGACAAGACTCCTTAACAGAATATTAGCAAATCCAATTCAGAAATACACAAAAAGGACAAGCGTTTACAACCAACGTGAGTTTACTGTGGGAATGCAAGTTTGTTTTAACATAAAAAAATCAAATCTTGTAATTCATTATGTTAACAGTTAAAAAAAGAAAAGACATAAGATCATTTCAACAGGTGCAGATAAAGCATTTGCTAAATTCAGCACCTCTTCATGATAAAATTTATTAGCAAACGCGGTACAAAAGAGAATTTCCTCAACTTGACAAAGGGCATCCACAAAACACCTACAACGAACGTCTTATTAACTGGTGAAAGATAGAGAACACATTTTCTGCCTATACATTAAGACAAACTCTCAACAAACTCTCAATTATCGTATGTCATTATGGAAAAACGTAAAAGATTTGTTGAAACAGAAATCCAGGAAATGCAAACATAGAATGTCCATTTCTTCTCATCAAAACTTTAGCAAGAGATTTGATTAAGTGTCAAGATTTACTCAGTTGTCCTCTACATCTTTTTCCTTTCCTGAATTTGTACAAAGGCAGTGTAAATATGCAGGGAAATAATTTTATTAATTATCTGAAAAGCAAGTGCAATTTCTAGGGATATCAGGAAGTATGAGAGATTAGTTTTTTGATATTGAATCATTGATTGATTAAGATTTATTCTGAAAAATCAGGAAGTGTAACTTTGTAAATACATTTATTTATTGTAAATACATTTAAGTTTTTGTTCATATTGTGGTATGTGAAAAGACTCTAACCCTGTAAAGATTTATTATGACAAATTCTTCTAATCTTTTATTAAAATATTTTTATATTTTAAAGATTACTACTAATATTGATATTATTTCCAGCACAGGTAAGCAATTTTAGAAATTCACTTTCAGAGTTACTCACATTAGCATTCACAGATTAAATTATGAAAAATAAAGGCAAAATTTATTATAATATACTTCATCTGAAATATACATTATTTTATTTTTTAATAAGCGTGGTTAGTTAAAACTATTAACTTAGAAAAACTTCATGAAAAAAGAGAATATTTTGGCAAGTGACAAGTCAATCAATTTGAATAATAGAGAATATCTGATTTCAAGAAAAGGAATTCCATTATTTTTAAAACTGTTCATTTCCATCCAACATGTTTTCATTAAATGTCTATTACATGTAAAGAAATATGCTAATTGCTACAGGGTATACAAATTAAGATGAAACTGAACCTCTGTATTACTCTACTTTTCTCTTATTCAATGAAAAGAATGAAATATATGCAAACATCAACCATAAAGTCCAACTGATTAGTACAAGTTGCCAACCAAAATGATGATTGCAGTAATATCACATTTCAAATCACATGGTGGTTATGGAATAAGAGATGGTGAGGGTACAGTCATAAAGATATAAAATAAATATTAATGAATGTATGTAAGATAAAATACAAGGTAAATTTTTGTTTTTGCAACCTACTGAGTTTATTTGAGGCAGGTATAACATGTTCTATAACTCAACAAAATAACTCATTAGAAGAATGCTTAATTATAAGGCTGAAAGAGTAACACATTATGTGTATCGCTTTCACATAGCTTCTTTGCAAATGTGATTTTTTTTCTACATTTTCTAAACTTTAAAGTGCTGTAACGATGAATTGCTGACCACCTGCTTGTGTTGTTCTTCCTTCACTTTGATAGGTTATATTGATTCAAACATTGAATGCCTCTAATGGGTAAAATAGTCTCATTGTTAAAATCGGTAATACTGATATTCAAATAGTATTACATATTATTAAAATGTTAATATTATTTAATAATGTATTATTAAAATAATTTAATTGAATATTATTTTATTAAAAGAGTGAATTTTCTCCAAATTAATACTTAAAACATACGTATGACATATCTATGTGCATATATCTATATACGTATTTAAATACACAAATATATGATAAGTGCTCAGGCAAAATTACATCAGTGGACACAGCAGACAAGTCAAGAGAAATTCTTTTAATTTTATCTGATGAAGGACTTACTAAAGGTCTTTCAGATATTGACACAGCACTCATTTACTCATTTGACAAATTTATTAAATATCTACCGGATTAAACATTGTATTATACATTGTTGAAAAAGAAACAGCAAGTGCTGTCAAGAAGGTTATGTTCTGGTTGGTCTCTTACTTTTACATAGTGTTTTATAGTTTATGACAACTTTGTAGCACGTAGATTCATACTACTTTCTCACCAACTTGTTCTAAGGCAATATTTATGAAGAATGTAAGAGAGAACACGGCTCAGAGTGGAAACCACGAATATGTTCAAAATACTAATGCCTTCCCTCAGTTATCATCGTTCTAAGCCGTGTACCAGAGAAAGTCAAAGTACAGAAGTTTCTTTGTCATAAGACATTTAACGTACCAACAGTGTTTTTCATTTTCATACATAAATACTGTTAACACAACAAGAGATATCTCTCTGTCTTTCCACAGTATGGGGCACAAAGAAAGCCCCTATCAACCTTTAGTGAATAAATTTCTTGCTGTTGTTTGAATGGTGAAGGCCTAGTCATAGCTTTGAACAATTTTGCACTCCCTGAAGAAAATTTCTGATTCTAAAAGCAAAAACAGTGTGACAAGTGACCTGGCTGGTTCAAGGTTCTTTGGGACCAATCTGGAGAGACACTTAAGCTGCTCTAGGTAAAACAAGGCAGGTGTCATGAGGGAAGAACAGCAGGAAGAAAAAACAGAAGTTAGCTTCAAAGGGAGAGCAGGGAAGTAAGAAGTGTTCGAAGGCTGGATACAGGACTAGACAAGGAGACAGAACGGTGCCTGCAGCCAATGGAACATATCTTGTAAGGAGAAGAGTTCAAGGATAGAAAACGACAATAGGTCTGCCAAAAAGATGCAAAAGCAAACCAGGACTCTATGGTATCCTCTTAGCAAAGAGAATATGGAAGAGATGAATGCCTATACATCAGACATTTCAGTTATGACCAAAGGCACAATCACTCTCACTATCCTCATCTTTGAAAACGAGACAGAATATGTCAATTTTCACTTCACTCAAATCAGTGGAGGATGCTATCATTCTTAGACATGAGAGGATTTTGAGCCAATTGTTTCTCAAAGGCAATCTAAAGGATACTGTAGTTGAAAAGTATAGTATTTTTAAATATTAGCATTCGTTTTATATCAGATTTTTAAAAACGATCCTCAAAGGCATTGTTTTAACGTACACACACAAAATAAACTGATTTATCAAGGGTAAGATTCCGGAGATTCTCCTATGAACTAGTCTATGGGAAAACCAAAAAATTTTAGTCTTTCATGCTGCATTGAAAGATTGACTCTGAGTTAACTGGTATATGGAAACATTTTTAACTGCATAGAAAAGAAAGCAAATCATTGTCCTACTATGCAGTTGATAATCATTTTTAGCTTCAGGGTTATTGAAAATTCCAATATGTTCATGTTCATAAAAATAACATTGCAGTTTGCATTATAGAAATATTATTATGAGATTTTTGTATAATTATGAGAGCTTGATAAAAAATTTTCTGCTTGGAGAAATATGATAAGCACTGCACAGATCATTCTGATGACAGTCTCTGTGATGGTTAATTTTATGTGTCTACTTGGCCAGGCTATGGTCCCAGTTGTTTTGTCAAACACCAGTTTAGATGTTGAGGGAAGGTATTTTTCAGATGTAATTAACATTTAAATCAGTAGACTTTGGATAAAGCAGATTATCTGCCATAATGTGGGTGGGCCTCATCTAATCAATTGAAGGCCTTAAGAGCGAAGACTGAGGTTCCCTGAGAAAGAAGGGATTTTGCCTCCAGACTGCTAGCTTGCACTGCAGATCTTGGACTTGCCTGCTCCCACAATCATATGAGTTACATCCTTAAAATCTCTCTCTCTTTCTGCACATACGTGTGTGTGTGTGTGTGTGTGTGTATGTTGGTTCTGTGTCTTTTGGAGAGCCCTGACTAATGCAATCTCTCTTATGTAATCCATGTTTATTATTCGATTCATTTGATGGACATTCATCGAGCACTTCTTGTATGCCTTGCTCTGTACTCAGTCTTGGAAGTACAATAATAAAAAAAAGCTAACCCAGACTCTGCCCTCAAGGAGTTTAAAATACGGCGGTTAGTCAGCGCCTCATAAATTGATCATAACAACAACAACAAAAATCTAATTATAACATGGGCTTCCAAGTAGTCTGACTTCAGGCAGACTAATCTTTATTTTCTACATATATTATTGTTAATCCCCAGGTTTGTTTCTACTTACTTAGGAATCAGTTCTTAATATTCACACACTATTTTCTTCTGGGAGAGCAAGAATGCAAACTCCCTGGGAGTGGATGCTATAGGCACCTCACCCAGACTAAGCCCCACACCAGGCTGGTGCATCCATCTCCAGGCTGCGGCAGAGAATTATCCTCACCTTAAAGGAAATCACCTCCCATCTAGGATACACTCTTTGAATGTCAACAGCCAAAGAATGACTGACATGAGGATAAATTGCTTTCTTGGTGGAAGCAATTTTTTTGATGCAATTTGTGCCGTAGAGCTCCCCACGAAAGTAGGCAGAAGATAATATCTTTGTTTGACTTTCCTCCTCCTGCCTACCTTGTGTCTCTCACTCCGCTTCTGCTGAAAGCACTCTCTCAGTAAATCACCTTCATGAAAATCTGCTTATAGGGATCATAACCTAAGACACCCCCTCTTGAGGAAAGTCTTTCCTACTGTTGGACAAGTGACAGGCTCTTCCACCAATAGATATTCTAAAGCATAGGTGTCATTAGACATGGTTTAGTCTGTGCCACGCGTTCTTACTCTCACTGCATGAAGCGGAGACTATTTCCTCCGGGAGATTTTCCCTTAAGCACCTCAAGTGAAAGACTGTCTAGGTCTCAGTGGCCGCACCAATTTATCCACATACAGCATTCTCCCTAAATTATTCCCATGTAACCAGGGGACTAGGGCCATAATCGAAACTCCTCTGCAGTGATCTAAACTTTGGACTTGAATCTTGGTCTGTATCCAAATGCCACCCTTGTGTGTTGTCCTTTCCTGTTACCTCTGTTATCTATTTTCCACCGCTTTCACACTTTTCCATCTTACATGTTGTAATCACTTTGAATCACAAAGAGAAAGGATCACAATGCTGATATGCATTTATCCATGGGTCTAGTCCATATTTTCTAAAAAATTGTCATCATAAATACATGACGGAGACACACCATATTCCACTCAGTAGACCAAAGACTGAAGTACCCATGATACGTTGAAATATCAATGATGTTCACTGCCTTGCTAAAAAGAGTGAGTTATAGTTTAATCAAAAAGTTTTAAATTAGGTGTAATTTTAGAAGACTTATTCAACACTACCCACCTCTGCTGATGATAAAAGTGAAATATCAAGGTCTATTATAAACATATTAGAAAAAAAATTTAGAAAATGACTGTAGAAGCCTATAAGGTTTACATAAAAATGTACACAAAATTTTCAAAAGATAAAAATACCCAAAATAAAAATGGTAAATTGAGTAACTAGTTGGAAAATTTACTTGTAGGAAGCTTTTGGCATTTTTAGTTTCAAGGAAATAATACTGTGTACATTTATATTTGGGTGCACTGACATGGATAAAAAAAGGAGATTGTGTTGCAAGTTATAAGGTCATAGAGTTTATTATATAAATCAATCAACAAATCAAAAAGTATTGAGCTCTAAGAAGGGAGAAAGAAAGCATATAAAAGATGACCTTTTAGTAAATTTCTCAATTATTCTAGTTACAAGTTGATAAAATGACTTAGATTTTATGGACATGAAGCTTATTGCCTCAATATTCAAGTATCATAAATTTTAGTTTGAGTTATTCTGATAGGCTTGAGAAATGACTCACTGTCAAATAAATTTATTAACTAATTCTGAAGGGGAACACCATGTGCGAAAATAAGGATGTATGAGAAAACATCTTTTCCCCTCCTTAGGGGAATAGAAATCGTTTGATATGACTCCAATAGGGAACATGAGGAGAGTCATGAGAGGTGATGTGGGATACAGATGACACATTATAATACGGGTACATGCCTTTGAGCAGATTCTTTCATTCATTTTATTAATATTTCTCAAAAGTGGCATCAGAATCATACTGAACAGTGAAGATTCTTCCAGCAGAGGATTCTATGATCACTAAAGACTGACAATCACTCTGTAGTAATGGAGAACCCTAGAAGGGTTTCGAACAGAAGTGTGACGGTGAGAAGTAAGGAAAGAAAGAAGAAAGAAGGAAAGACAGCTATTATCAAATCCAAAGAAACACAGAATATACGGAATGAAATCAAGTACTAAATTAGAGGTAATGCATCATTATTGGAATCATAAATATATTTCAGCCCTCTTTTTCAATCTGTGTTGGATAGGATAGCCCTATAAATATAAAGCCAGAAAAGCATATTTTGGGCAAATTCAAGAATTACCATAATAAACACTTTCAAATAAAACATAATTAAATAGAGAATTACATCACTACTTTTTCTCCTTTCAAATAGTCTTCTCAGGAGATGAATTTCTTCTAACCTTTTTGATTTTATCAAAATTTCAAATTGCTGGGGCCGGCCTGGTGGCATAGTGGTTAAATTCACATGTTCTGCTTTGGCGGCCTGGGGTTCACCAGTTTGGATCCCTGGTGCAGACCTATGCACCACTTATCAAGCCATGCTGTGGCAGGTGTCCCACATATAAAGTAGAGGAAGATGGTGGGCACAGATGTTAGCTCAGGGCCAGTCTTCCTCAAAAAAAAAAAAAAAGAATTCAACTTGATTGAAATGAATTTGAACTTCCTTTTTACTAACCAGAGGATGTAGTTGTATCTCCAAATATTTTTTGGTGGTGGGATCAGGAACGGAGGAGTAAGTTTTGATGATTCAGTAGCTAACACTCCGAGCATACAAAACAAAATTAAATTCTGGAGTATTTTATCTTTTTACAATTAATTTTTGAAAATCCTGGAAAGAGCAAACCTAAATCTCTGTGGGTTCCTTGTGAAACATGTAGCTACTAAAAATACTCTTTTAATTGTTACAGGAAACATACAAGCTGAAGCCTTTGGCTCACATGGAGGCCAAGTTAAAACTTTTAGAACTAAAAAAAGAATTCCTGTTTATGCAAAACATCTTTCCAGCAGGTAATATTAGTTCCTTAATTTTAAGAAATTTGAGGATATCTGAGTAGCCATGTTTTCTAGATTTGAGACTCCTACCTACCTTTGGGTTCCTCATGCCAGTGAATCGATAGGAAAAGAAGGAATTATGGAGTGGAGTGATTGATCCTGACTATCAAAGAATATTGGTTTTCTACTGCATAATATAGGAAAAGAATGGATATGTCTACATCGAACAAGATCCACTAGATTTCTTCTTAGTACTTCCATGCCGTGTGCTGAAAGTAATTTTAAAACTAAAAAATCAGTTCAAGCTGTACTACTAGTGGCAAAGATGCTCCAGAAATTAAGGTTTGAGTAATCCCCCCAGGCAAGAACCCAGCTGAGTGTTTGATGAGGGCAAAGGGAATATAGAATGAGTAGAGAAAGAAGGTAGTTGTAAATATAGTCATGCACCACATAATGATGTCTTGGTCAATGACGGACTGCGTACACAACGGTGGTCCCATAAGATTAGTACCAGAGGCTATACCATCTATGTTTGTGTAAGTACACTCTATGATGTTCCACAACCATGAAAACGCCCAACAGTGTACTTCTTAGAAGGTATCCCCGTCGTTAAGCAATGGAGTGCTATACTAGCCACAATCACATGACCTGTTCCAAAAACAAGGATGGAAATAGCCCTGGATATTTCTTCCTTATTTTAATATAATTATGTTTGTGTTTATTTTAACCAGTTACTTATCTTTCTTCCACTCTCTCATCTCCTTATCATCTAAAATAAGATATGTTAACAGTAATTAATCTTATATCTTAGCTAAGTAACTGGATATCAGAAAGGGAGCATAATTCATCTGAACATCATGAGAAGAATGAACATTCCCCAAAGACAAAAAAGAGGACTTTACATCATTTGGGAGAGAATTAGCATTTTTTCAATTGGAAATTGGATGCAGGATAATTATTCCATGTTAGGCGGAAGTGTGACTTTGTTACTGTCATTAAAGTTTAAATATGGTTTAAGGAGAAGTGTGTGGTTGGCAAGATGAGTAAGGAGTAGACTCTGATGGCTTTGTACTGTGTCAACCTGGCTAGACTGAACTGCATTTTCCAGAATATAGTCTCTTTTAAGCTTCTGTCTTGTGAAAATTTAGAGGATGGACGTACAGCAGCAGCCATTGTGTTGCTCAAACCTTGTTTTTGATCTGCTGCCTTACCTCCTTGGGAGCAGTTGGGCCCGAAACTGCTCCACCTTCCCCCAGACACTCCTTTTCATGGGGCAGCTATGCATGTTCACCTATGTGACAGAGCTCCCGAGCCTCTTCAGGACACTCACCCCACTAAGGTCAAAGGCAACAAAAACTCATGGGCTTCAGTCCACCCATATGGGCTGCAGCTCGTGTGTGTGGTTTCCAGCTTATTCTTGAAATCCCTCACAACTTGCATTTATCTTCTCTTCTCAACTGTGTGCCCCTCAAGATCCAGCATCAGATAAAAAGACAACAGCTTTGTCTAGAGTGCATAACCAGCTCCTATACTTACATAAGAATATATCCCTGTGAAACACATAATCATATAGTAGTATTATTTTGAACTGATTAAACCCAGACTGATACACACAATAACTCAGAAAGCTAATGCTAGAAAGTTCTAAATTATTAATCCCACTTATTTTACTGCAATTGATAATATACCACACAAATGTTCAATTATCATGTGTCAGAGGAAATTCTCTGTCCCACATACGTGAAGCTGTGTTTTGACAAAGATTCTTTCCTTGACCAACTCGAGTCGGGCTCCTCTGAGCTCTGTTCTTGACTAGGCCTCAACCTTGGCCTATGAAATCTGCAGACTCAGCACAAATGATTTCATTCGCCCACAGCCTGCCCCCAACATACACCACGCACCAAGGGACTTGAACAAACACTAGCATAGATTCTAACTGCTCGGAGCCACATCCCAAGGACGATGACTCCAGTATCCTTAAATTCCAGCTTAAGAAAGCTCAAAGCTGCCAGGAGAACTTACTGTTTGTTCCAGCCAAAACCCAATGACAGGCACATAGGCTTCTAAACCTCCTCTTAGAGCAGTTACTTTAGAAGGCTTACATTATAAATCCTTTCTCAACCCTTCTGAGATGTAAATCTTCTACCACCCAGAACTGTCTTCATAAGGACTTGAATGCTCTTTCTTTAAAATGCAGACATTCAAGGAGATAACTCTCACTCTAGTTCCCTGGGGGAGAATTAGAAGCTAATTTCAGTGGGCACCATGCTCCAACTTGCACCACTGCCTCCTGTCATAAAGATAGGAGAAGTTTGTTTCTCCTCTGGATATCAGCCAATTAAGAAACTCAGATGGCCTGGTCACATGGCCAAATCTATTAACACCACTCAGTGCCTTTCCCTTCGCACAGGCCAGTCTTTGAAAAGTCTCCTGCCCTTTGTTTTGATGAAGCTGAGTTCAGTTCACTCTGGACCTTCTTCCCTGTTGTTATAGTTATTACTGAAGAAAATCCATCCTGACCCCCGGAACTAGTTTCAGCTTTATTTATCTTTGACAGTTAATTCCTTTTAGGATCCGTACATTGAGCTACCACTCGGACCAGTGTGGGACTGGGAAATACTAGGGCCCCAACGTAGAGTTGGAGATGTGGTTCAGTTGTACCTTTGTCACCTTTGAGGGGTAAATTAGAAATCCCAGTTGTTTCCAAGACCTTTTAGAAATTTTCATAAACTAGAGAAAATTGAACCTAACTATTATTCCCAAGTTATATCTAAGCAATTTAAAATAGATCTGAGAAGCCGCAAGAATAAGAGTAGGAGTAGCTGGCTAAAATATATTTATTTCAGGGGGCACTACATCCTTTTACCTTGACAAAGCCCTACCAGAGGATCATAGAAATGCCGAAGTTATTCTTTCCTTATCTGAACTCAAGAACACTTTCCAAAATATCAAGAGTAGTATGAGCCTACAATTTCATGTTTCTAAGCAGCTATTGTCTTATTTAGACATAATTAAAAAAATACATTTTCCAAGGGAAAATAGACAGAAAAGGCCTTTGGTTTTCCTGTATAGAAAAGTTCTTAATTTTCAAAAATACAAATTTAATTTAGATTATTCTACAATAAATTCAGAGTAAATAATTTTTCTCTTTCTTTTCCATAGATACAAAGGAATTTTACTTAGAGAAAAGTACCTGCTTCTTGCTACACCCAGTAGTGTGCACACTTCTGTAGTTTTGTGGTGTACTACAATGAAATTACAGATTTATATCTAAATTGGGGGGAAAGAGGTAAATGAATGCCAGGTTGTACTATATTCCCTGGTCAAATTCTTACCCTACAAAAGAAACCACTCTGAGTCACTTTGAGTGTCCTTGTAGTCAACTACCTACCTACCTAGAAAGTTAAAATATCAGATAGGTAAATTTAACTAAGAAAGCAGACATGCCGATTCCTTGTCTAATAATTTCCTAAAAGTCTCTTTTGGATCTGACACAATCAACATTAGTGGTCCTGTCACTTTTGTTTCCTATTGATTTCCCAAATATCATGTTCTTTAACTTAAAAGGTCAGTGTAAAACACAGAGTTTGTGTCTAATGCTGAATAAATTAGTGTGTGTGTGTGTCATACAATGTTTACTTAATCACACAAAACACTGAATAATGTTTTCTTAATTTTGATCCATAATTTGGTCAAATTAAAACTTTTTCCTAGTCTTTGAATTGGTGTTACTTCATCATAAGACTTTCAATTTAAATCTAGTACCACGCTAAACAGTAATAAGGCCCATGTACATTTCTACAAATTAGTGGGGAAACAATAGAGTCGGGCTTATTTAGACTATAACTATTATAGCTTATATCCTGGTTGGATGTTTCTGTAAATAAACAAAATTAATCTGTTGTAGCCAAGTTAGTTTCTGTGCTGACATCATGTGAGGACATCTTGGTTTTTCGAGAGGACATCATCTCTAGTATAGAGTCTAACATTTCTAACCTCAATCTTAGGTATTAAAAAATTGGATTAAAAATAATTTATGATACAATTTATTTTTATTTCAAGCACCTATCCTGCAAAAAGCACAATGTTAGTTATTTCTGGATAAATAAAACTTTTTCAGTGAATCTGTTTAAGACAAAAATTTCTTTTCCTCCTTCTACCCAAGATGACAAATAAGTTCTGGGTATCATTAACAGAGTGGTTGCCACAGTAATACTTTAGTGGTACAGAACGGTTAATGGGAGGAACTGAGTATTACTCTCCTGAGTTGACGTTGGTTGTCGTATGGAAAGAATGTGATCCAAGCATTCCTACATGCACCCAAAGAGAAAGTGCAAGTTAGATGAGATCTTGGCTAGTGACTGCCAAATAGGGGCAAACATACTCTGTGACCTAACATTGTAAGTAGTGTGCCAAGGCTAAGACAGTAAGGAGGCACAGAGTCTGGGGGAGGTCTGCCGGACCATCAAGGGCAGAGGTTAGTGGTGTTAGCAGGGAAGCCCCCAAGCCCTCTACAAGGTGTGGGGCAGGACTGTGCATATCTTACCTAGTCTTCATTACTCTCATTCTCATTTCCCGTGCAAGGCCGAGGGGCTTATATCATTGCTGAGATTGGAAAGAGAATGTACAGGCCTGGCCTAACCATTCTGGCTCTTTCTTGCACAATGAGCTTGCAATTTGTGTTGTTTTTCTCTTCACTCAATTTCCTTTATGAAGTAAGCCAAGAGAAGAAGCCCCTGCTTCATAGGAAAAGTCCATGTTCGTCAGTGGTTCTGTCTATAGTTTGGGGAGATTTCAATTGAAGAGATGAAGGAGATGAAAGTTTGGCCCTTGAACGAAGTCACATTTCACAATTCGGTTTTCCACAATTTGTTTGATCCTTATTCTACGCCTTGCATGTAATTTTTATGCTGGTTCTGAATCTAGGGGTGGGCGAGAAGTGATTATCAACTTGAAACACCAAAACCAAAAGGATTCATTGATTCACTAAACAAATTATTATTCAGCACCTTTAGTATTTAGAGTAAATCCTGGAAATAAAATAACAAACAAAAACATGATTTCCGATCTCATGATGTCTATGGCTTACTAGAGAAGATTGATAATAGTATAATTACCACAACAATACATGGAATTTCAAACTAAGATAATATATTGCAAGCATGTTATTAAGGAAATTGACCTTGATTAATTTTTTTAAGGTCTAGGAGCAGAATTTCAGGGAAAATTTTTTTATAAAAATGATCCCTGAGGTGAAATTTGCAGTATGAGTACTTAACTAAGTAAAAGGCTAGATAGAGAGAATTCCAGTTAAAATGACCAACAACAGTTAGGACCCATAATCAAGTTCATTTATACTGGGATAAGGAGCCAACTGACATTACTACAATGAGCGTAGTGATGTCAGTTGGCTCCTGCAGGTCTTGAAGGAGACACTGTGCACAGATTTTAGGCAGTTTATATTTACTGGGGTCCTTGACAAGATTTTTTTGCACAGAGCCAAAACTTATCTTGCATGGCCCTGGCTATGGTATGAAAAAACAGAATTCTCAAGGAACACAAAGGCTGGTGTGGCTCAAGAGCAGAGACTGAGCAGAGGGTGAAAAGGAGGCCGTAGAGTTAGAAAGAGCTCAGACCAGGAAGGGCTTGAGAATTGTGGTTTTTATTATAGAAACAATGGGAGACAATTAAGAATTTTATAACCAGATACCTGTTTTGAAAATGTTACTCTCATTGCAATGTGGACAAGGGATTGGGAGGTGAAGAGGAGCATTAGAGTAGAGTTTAGGGTATTTCGATAGTCCAGGTGAGAGATGGTAAGCTAAGGTATTTAGAACTTAAGAACTGTAAGTCAGGGAGAAACCTGTATATCCTAAGTATGGACAACTCTTTCAAAAAGGTTAGCTAAAAACGGGAGGAGAGTGTTGGGGTGATAGCTGAAGGGCAGGGTGAAGTGGAGTTGGGGTAGCTATTTTTAGTATTGGTGAGGATAGCATGTGGTTTAATTTTCCCAAAAGGAGAGCCCTAAATTTGATTAAATATTGAAGAGAAAGATTGACTTCACAAGTGATGGTTGAGTATTTAGGTACAGAGAGAAAGAACTATAATTCAAAGCAGAGGTAGAGAGATGAATCCACATAATTATTTTCTCAGACATTTAATAAGTGCCTACTTAATGAGCATGTCTGAGAAATGGTACCACCAGGTATTAGGGAACATTTCTATTGATCGTTGGCTTGACTGAGACCACGGTACAGTAATATGTCATCAGAGAACAAACTTTATAACCTTTTCACATTCAACTTTTAAAGTAGCATGTTTATTATTCCAAAGTTATTTACTAAAGTTGACTCATTTTTTTCATTTGTAATGGGATTCATTTAAAACATAAACCCTATGTGATATGGTCTTTTCTAAAGTGTTTCTTCAAAAAGGCAGATGAGCTAAATGTATAAACAGATACCTAATTGAACTGTGAAATTTTACTATTGCTATTGTGCTCAATTTACTTTGTTGAATTTTAATATTAAAAGACTATCAAAGCATAGCCACAGGAAAATGCTTTGCATTACAAATGTATATACGGAATTCCATGAATGTTAATTATTGTATTCACACCAAATTCTCTATTCAGTGAAATATTTCACTTTTTTTGTCTTCATAAGTGTTTTCTATAAAAATGTTTTAAAGAATTACAGATATTTACTCTGACCCCAAATTGTAATACAATTACTTTGCTGTCTTGTTGAAAAGATGTAATGACACTGTTGCTTAACTTATTAATAGAAAAAAAAGTAACAACAGTCTTTTTTTTTTTTAATTTCAAGGACATTTCAACTTATCTGTCAATAGAAAATCTAGTCCATATTCACAGAAGCTGCTGTCTATATATTACAAGGTATGATGAAAGAGTGTTGCTTTTAGCAGGTGCAAAGGGGAAAATTAAAATGCCACAAAATGTATGGAACTTGAAGAATATGTATTCTAGCTTCATTTGACAAGGGAAATTTGTCAAACTCTCAATTGTACTTATTAACCATATACCTTCACCATACCATGTTGTATCTTTCCCTTTAAGTTACATTATAAGTTTGGCTCTCTAGCTAACAAAATACCTTGACACAATAAAATTATATATTTTTCACTTACTAGTTAAGATTAACTTTTGGTATTTAACTTTAATTTATTTTATCCTTACTGTGTTTATATTTTACCGAAAATAATCATAGTTCCTAAGTGTACCGTTAGGTGTCATCTAAATATTCATTCTGGACAGAGCATCATAATTGGGAGGCCTGGAAATGCTAAATTTTTAGCCAGGTGGTATTTTCAAATGGAAAATAGCCACTACTGAGTTAATTTATATTAGGTATTTACACTTCTCATTACTTTTTCCTGTTGATGCCAGATTGATTGTTACTCCACAGGGAATATATACGTAAGAACTGCATTTTCACAATTATCTAACACTTATTTGGTGGCAAAATTGAATATAGAATATGAAAATTTGCAGATTGTGACCAGACATGATTTTCTTGCAACCAAAAGGATGCATGAAAATTTTAAAATTCTCACTCAACATATTATCAAGACATGCTCCTTTTTTGCCTATCAACAGGGGCTTAATCAATAAGAAACCTCTTAATTAGGTAATAAGAACTGCCAAATTCTAAAGAACCAAGCACACTTCTAATCCAAATTATTTCCTGTTTTCTTAAAATTATTTTGAATATTACTGGTAAAAATTGTTTTTCATAGAGAGGAAGATCAGTTGATCAATCAAAAGATTGATGGGTAGATATTGAATCTCAGCTAGCTACTGATTCTGAGCCTTACTCTTAATTGACAATGAAATAAGTCATTTTCTTTTGCAAGAACAAAGTCAGGAAAATCCATTATATTCAGAGGGAATAGAGTTGTCCCAGGAAGGAGTGTGGGACTGGACTGTGTTTTACCTTAGACACGATCAGATCCGTTCCTCAGTTAATGTATAGTGCTCAGTTTAAAAGCTTCTAGACTAAAGATTATTGTTATTCTTAAATTTCTTTCTCATATCTTGATTATATATATTAGATTTTTATGATAAAACCTAGTATATTTAATCAGCAATACAGTGGAAAAACAAACAAGAAAGATGGTAAACAAAGAAGTGTATAGATTTGCTGGCATAAATGCTTATTAAGTTCTCTCCTGGCACATACGAACACCGTCTCCTCCCCATTTCTGACTGCTTCCACCTCTGAACTCTACTAGATCAGCCCTCGTAATTAATAAACCGAATACAGGGACCATAATTTTTTCTCCCTTTATTTTATTTTTGCAACCATGAATTTCCTCATATTGCTCACATCTCCATTTCAGATATGCATGCATTTCTTATACAGCCCAGATATCTCACAGAATTAGCTTTCAGTTTTTAAGGAATTCTTTTTGTCCTGATATCCAGCAGTCTTCACTACTTCATGTCAAGGCAGCAGCTTGCATTCTGTAAAGCATCATTTTGCCAGTAGTAGCATTCTTTGTTCAAAGTAATGTGCATTCTCTTGTTAAACTTAATTATAACTATTTTGTTTACTTTTCACAGAAATTTGGGGAAAAAAAAGATTTTCCGCTATATGATTTTTGTTCTCTTCTTAACAAACCGTTATTCAAATGTTCTGCCCCATAGGCACTTTCCTTCATTTCTCTTCCTTTCGTGCTTAAGTCACCTGTCAGTACATTTAGTATTTTCTATTATCTCTTCAACAGAAGGGGCCTCAGGCTGTAGCTTGACAAAGGCACCCAAAGGTATCAACGTCTCAGGTAGACTCCAGCTGTCACCACCTCCCCAGCCCTCTTGTTCTAAAAGGGAATGATTGAAGTGTTTGGTCTAGAGATGTTTTAACATTTATTTAGGGCTCAATTTGTGTCAGGTCTTTAGCATGTAAAAGATCCAGGTCCTCCCTCCAAGGAGCTTACATTCCAAGATATTCAAAAAGGACCGAGATGCAAAAGAGCTCTGTGTAAAAGGTATTTTTCCCAAGTGAGAGAGAACGTAAGTGGAAAAAAATTAGGGAAACATTAAAGAAGAATTTTTGACAGAAGCAGAAAAGACCACTGTCTCTCCATTGCCATTTTAATTTTAGAGACAGGGAGTCTTAAACAATAGAAAATAATTTATGTTGAAGAGCCAAGTCGGTTATAATAAAACTGTATTTCAACTTTCTGTTCTTATATTTCTATAACTCTCAGTGTAAATGTTGATTTGGAGATAATGTAAGATGGCTTATTTCAGGTGAAATCTGCACGAAAACTTGTTCTCTGAGGAACTGGGAACATTTTAGTGTTGCTTCACTTGGGGATGAATCCTAAAATCAGATAAACATCGAAGTCTCTTGTTGCTTTGATGTCTGGAAAGCAGAGGGGAGATGGATTTTAACTCTTCCTTAAATTGTATTCAGACTATAGAGGAGAAGAGCTTTGATTAGGACAATGGCATTGAAAAGCAGCACTTACATTTTTGGTTCACGATTTATGATAACAGAATGAGAATCTCTCTTCACATCAGGAAAGAACAGGTTGTCAGGAAACTACTATCTGAAAAGAGAATGAGAAAAGAAGATTTGAAATACAGGAAAAAACAATACTAGTTAAAACCATAAGTCGCGAGTATGAAAAACAACATGGTATGACACAGAAAATGTAATTTTCAGGATGAAAAAATAGGGGAAAATGAAAACAGTTCTTATAACCTACAATATCTATATGTCCATAAGCAGTTGTTGCTAAACATACACTCTAAAGGTAGAATTTTTATCCAAGAAATCAAATATGATGAGATATTCTAGAACAAGGATCAGGAAATTTTTCCTTTATATGGACAAATAGTATACTTTTAGGCTTTGCCAACCACGCACATCTCTTTTGCCAACCATACAGGTCTCTTCAGTTCGGCCTGTATAGCATGCAACAGTTATAAACAAAACATAAAGGAGTGAGAGAGGCTGTGCTCCAATAACCCATTATTTTCAAAGGCAGTATTTTGCCAGATTTGGTTCATGGGCTGTAGTTTTCCAACTTTTGTTCTAGAACCATTGAGATTATTTGTAAAGTGTTTCCAAGTTGGTACTTTTGATCCTGCACTTCCGTAGTTTAATTCTATAGTATTTTATTTTGACTTTTTAAAAAAGGGGATAGTTTTATAAATGTTATATTATAAAAACCATAGATATTTCAAATTTTAAAAAGTGCTGTATATGACTATATCTTTTCAGCTAAAAATAGACCCTCTGTAAATTAAAAATAATGAGTCCCTATGGTTTTTCTAAATTTGATCAATATTAAGCCTGTAGGGGAGGAGGACATTTCCTCTCCCCAAATAGGGGTTCGTCTGGCTGGAGAACGAATTAAATTCACATGAGACAGAATAGCAAGAGAAAATTAAACAAAGCTTTATGAGGAACCATGGCCCGGGGCCTTTCTTCCCAAAGGAAGAAAGGGCACCGAAGAAGTGGGGTACACACAGTGGTTATATATCCCCAAACGGGGTGTTTCACATGTGATTGAAATGTCCCTCCCACAATAGTCACAAGATTGCCCTGTCGGCACAGTGCTTGATGGACACAGCAGGTAGTGGTCTGCTATCTCGGTGGGCGTAGCAGGAGGCAAGTCTATGTCTGGAGCTGGGCGGTCACAGGTGAGCTCAGCAATTAGTTCCTAGCCTAAGGAAAGATGCTTAATCCTTAAGAAATGCCAGCATTGGGAGGGGGAGGGAAGTTAATTACAGGAGGTTACCAGACTAGCACAATAAAATGCAGATTTTAAATCATTGCCTTTGGTATTGATTAAGAGTTTTTAGAGAGAATGTCATCTCCTTTATTCTTCCTGGTGCAGAGAGGGAGGCACCTTTTACAGGTAGAAATTTACCTTACAAATGTAAACGTGTCCTAACAAAGGGCAAGTTCCATTCCTCAGAGCCTCCTTGCCTGTCCCAGTTTATCAAAAGCAATCAGCCTCAAATAATCCTGATGCCAAAGAGACATATCTTGGGGTGGCCAATTCCAGGTCCCCACAAGCCCATTGAAAGGTCTGAGGCCACTTACAAGTCAACAAAATAGAATGCACTTAAATATCAACAGTAATTTAAGCCACATATAATCGCATATATTTATTATAACATCTTAGTGTCGCCTCATGTTTTTTCTCACAGGGGATTCTCTGTGAACATTCTTCCCACTGCACTTCACATCCTTCAGGCTTGACCAAGGGAATCCATTATTCTCAAAGACAACTCCTTGCCATGCCATGGAATGTCAGCCATGTCTTGCAGACTGGTAATCACCCAAGGTGTGAGCACAGGAGAACGGTTGCCGGGTCCTTAACTGAGTTGAGGTTCTCAGGTCACAATAGGCCCTTGGTGGGGAGTGATCTGAATAATCTTCTTATCACTCAGCTGGTGTTCTTTCAACCACCAGCTGTCAAATATGTATATTCATGCTGAAGCTATATTCATCCTCCTATAAGATCTCTTAGTGGAAACAAATTTGACATCTATAATGGATCAAGAAATGGCAGCCCTGCACCAAGCTCAACCAATTCGTTGACTCATTTTATCCCCCGCTGTGAGAAGAGACTATTTGAATATACAGGCCAATAAGATTGCCTTGGTCTGGTCTCCTAAAGCATGAATCGAATGCTTACACAAAAAGCATGCACCTTTACCAATAACAGGCAATGTATTTTAAGCACCTTACACACTAAATTCATATTTAAGAGAGAAAAATAAATCTCCAACCATTTCAGAGACATAGCTCTGCTAATAATCTAATTTGAGTTACTAAATTCTGGTTAGTGGTGACCTTCCACTTTCCTCCAAGAACAATAAAGCTCCTGGTTTTGTATTTATGTAACTAAGGAACCCTAATTTGTAATTTTCCCCAAACAAAAGGAAATCTGCCAAAGGTACGATGAATCTCTCTCTACCTCTAGAGACATAAGCTGTGGCAACTTTTAAATACATATAGTCCAGCTCCATAAAGATTAAGAGTCAGTATTCACCAAGCACCCAGTCCCAATGCAATTAGAATAAACAAGTATCAAGAACAAATTTCCTAATGTAATTTCTGAAGAGAAGCTGAAGGCTTGCAAAGGAAGCTGGAATCAAAGTGTCTGGAAGCAATCACTGTAGTAATGCCTTTAAAAGATGAAAATCTCTTACAGAAACCAAATGGAACTAATAAATAGTTTGAACACCTATTCAAACAAAATATTATAGGTTTACCCGTGCTGTTCCCTCTGCTTGAAAGGCCCCCCTCCCGCCATGAATTCTGCATGGTTCACTCTCTCATCTCCTCCAGGTCTTCACTCAAACGACTCCTGGGTGAGACCTTCTCTAGATACTCCATCAGAGATTAAATCCTCCCACCCCAATTTCCTCCGCACCGTGTTCCTCTCCCTTATTTTGTTTTGCTTATGAGCCTTTATCATCAAGATTTATTTCATTTGTTTATTATATGTTTTTTTCTACAACCCTTGGCTAGGATGAGTGTCTCAAGAAAGCAAGGACTTCTATCTTATACATAGTAGGTGTTCAATAATTATTTGGTAAATAAATAAATGATTGAACGAATGAATGAATAAATAAATAGCTATCTCTTTTTGACACAAAGAACCTAAACCATTCTATTTCTCTTCATCAAAATTTAATATAAGGTTAGGATTTGTGGAGACTTATATGCAATTAAGAAATATGCATTTCATCCACTTCAAGTCCATCAATTTTCTTCTTCTCTAGGCCAGCTTAGATTTTTCGCAAGCTTGCTTTAGCACTTGATGCTTGATAATAACACTGGCCCTGATGTCAGTTCCCCTACATTAAACCCAGCATATATGGAGTTAAAACCAAAAGCACTCATCCCCTTTCCCTGTTTCTTTAGTTACACTCATACGTAAATATCGGTTTCTTTAAACTTTGACTCCCCAAGCTTTACAACCAAAAAGAAGTTACAAATTGTTAAAGTGCAGGTGGCCTCACGCTGGGGTCAGACTAAAGTTTTGGCTAATTAGGGGTCCTTGAAGTTCATTACAGGGAAAGTGATCTCCAGAGAATATCAAGGAACTGAAGCTTCTCAGGCTCCAACTCCTCAGCTTCCTGGTGCCAGAATCCACCGTCCATCATAGAGGCAGACAAGCAAGCACATTCACCTGCGGATTCCCTTCTCTCTATCCTCCCTCCTGCAAGCAGCCTCACAAGGCCAAAGGCAGACTGGTGGGAAGGTGCCACCTGCAAAGCCACATGCTCCCCCTCCCCTACCAGAATCCCCTACCTTTTTCCCTTCAAGGGGGGTGGATCTGAGTTTTTAGCTCTCATCTCCTTGCCTGGCTATAGTTTGATAATAAAAATCCCCTTTCCTTGCCATAAGCCTGGCATTCCAATTTTTATTTTTCGGCCTCTCTTGTGTGATGGGCAAACAGACCTGTGTTTGTTGCTGGTAACAGTATCATATCAGAGGTCCACATAATTTATGCAAAAATCAGCTTTGTCTAATGGCATGAGGGGAAAGAAAAACAATACTAGCCTAAGTCATTCTACCAACATTTACCTTAGCCTATCTCAGTCTTTGCAATGCCAATAGTGTAAGTACGTCATCTTAAGCACAGAGTATGTTTCTAGTATTGAGGTAAGTAATCCATAATCAATCTATAAATCAAAATTAAGGTGAGGTTATTATGAATCAGATCTGAAGACTAGCCCAGGGAAGGAAGGGCACCAAAGAAGTGAGGTGTACAAAGTCGTTATATACCATCTTGGAACAAAGAGCAGACATCACATATGATAGGCTTGTCCCTTTTATGACCGTCATGAGATGCTGAGCTGGCACAGCAGATCAGTGGTCAGCAGGTCAGTGGTCAGTAGGTCAGTGGTCACAAGGTGAGCACAGCGTGTTAGTAATTAATCCTTAGTTGTTAGGAAGAGATGCTTATCCTTAAAGAAATGCTGATATGGGGGGAAGTTACATCCTTATCTTTAGGGGCACCATTCTTGTCTTTGGGACATATTAAATGTTTCAAGCAGATGTACAATGCATGCTGAACAGGCCACATCAGACCCTTTTAGAAAAACAAGATCAAGCTGAATTAGTTTTAAACCAAATGGCTTCCTCATATACTCCAATATATCCCATTGTCTTTCATTTGTTTATCACTAGAATCTCTATCTATATTTACCTATTTATCTATATATTTACCTACTATATATTATATATAATTTAATCCCTTAATATAACCCAGAAATGTGAAAAAAATTTAAATAAAACATTAAAAATATAAAACACATCAGAATAATTTCAATAAGAAAGCCCAGTGACCATTTGAAAAAGGTATAAAAATACATTGAAGGTCACAAAATAGCTGAACAGTTGGGAAAGTACTACGTGTTTTTTGATGGAAAGACTTAAAATAATAAAAAGCCAAGTTCTCCCAAAGTTAATATAGGACTGTGACCCAAGTTCAGTTAGAATCCTGGTAGTTTTTTTAATTGGATAAAATCATCTGAAAATTTATGTAGAAAAATAAATGTCTGAAATAGGGAAATGTATGAATAAAAACAGTGAGAAGGAACTTCCTTTTCCTGACTTTGCTTTTGGAATATTAGGAAAAGATGCTTTCATATATTACTATTGGAAATATGCAGTGCTATAGCCTTGGAAAGAGAACAGGCAATGTATTGTATAATTAAAAACACATACACCTTTTGATGCAGCAGTGCTGTCCTGGAACCCAGCTCATAGAAATAAAGGCCTTGGTGTACAGGACATATGTACAAGGATGATTATTTTAACACTGTTCAAAAAAAAGCTAAATCTTTCTAACATCCATGGATAAGGCAACGGCTGGGAAAATTACGGTAAATTCAAACTGTGGAGCATCATGAAGAGACTAAAAATAATGAATTTATTCTATATCAATTGACTTGGAGAAATTTATATTGGGAATCATTTAGTGAGGAATGTGATATGAAGAAATATATGTATGATATGAGGAAGCATATACGTTTGTGCATAAACAAATATGTGTGTATATACTTTTACATGATTAGATGAATGGGTAGTAAATGTGAAAGGATACATTCTAACGGGTAAAGGTGAGTTACCTCATACTAGGCAAGATGAGCAGGTGTGAGTATGGGGGCAAAGACAGGGAAATGGAGCCATGTAAAAAAGGAAAAGAAAGGGGCTGCCCCATGGCTGAGTGGTTAAGTTCGAGGGCTCCGTTGTAGGAGGCCCAGTGTTTCATTGGTTGGAATCCTGGGTGCGGACATGGCACTGCTCATTAAAGCACACTGAGGCAGCGTCCCACATGCCACAACTAGAAGGACCCACAACGAAGAATATACAACTACATACCGGGGGGCTTTGAGGAGAAAAAGAAAAAGAAATCTTAAAAAAAACAGGAAAAGAAAAATAAAGATGGCATTAAAAATGAGACATATATAATTAAACATGGTTATGCATTCACGTAAAATTATACACACTTTCAGCCATCAGAGAAATGCAAATCAAAACCATAGTGAAATGCCACTATAAAGTATAAACCCACTAGGACTGGTATAATCAAAAAGACTGACAACAACATGTGTTAGCAAGGATGTGGAGAAATTGGAACCCTCATATACCACTGACAGGAAATGTAAAATAGTGCAGCTGCTTTGGAAAACATCCTGGCAGTTCTTCAAACAGTTAAACATGGAGTTACCACATGGTCCAGTTCTGCTCCCTGGCATATACCTATAGGAAATGAAAACATGTCCACACAAAAGAAGTACACAGATGTTCATAGCACATTATTCATAATAGCCAAAAGTGGAAATAAAATAAATGTTCAATAAAATGTGATGTATCTATATAACGGAATATTATTCAGCCATGAAAAGGAATGAAGTACTGATACATGCTACACAGTGGATGAACCTTGAAATCATGCTGAGTGAGAGAACTCGGTCACAAAGGACCACCTTGTATAATTTTGTTTATATTTAATTTCCAAAATAAGCAAGTCTATAGAGACAGTAAGTAGATTAGTGGTTCCCTAGGGCTAAGGGACATGGGGATATTGGGGGTGATCTCTAAAGGGAATAAGGTTTCTTTTGGATAAAATGCAAATTCTCTAAAGTTGATTGTGGTGATGGGTGCACAACTCTGAATATAATAAAGGCCATTGAATTGTATACTTTTAACGGGTGAATTGTATTGCAATAAAGTTGTTGAATTATACACATACATATAACATGCACAAATCAACTTTCTTAGGCCAATAGGAGCCACAGATTTTGTTAAACTATTACCAACTGAATGTAGACTTTTTTTGTTCTACTTATAAGAAAATAAAAAGACACTTCAGGCAATATTTCTCTTGCTATTTCATTTTCAAAATGTTTTCAGCTTTATATAAAGAACTCCCAATTGAAAACTTTAAGATCTTAACCATGAGCAATATTAGTGTCGTTGAATATATATTTAACATCCTGGTTTGTCCATTGGAGCAATTGATATTGGATATGTAATATAACTGTACAAATTTCTTGCTGTCCCACAGCTGCAGGCCATGGTGTGCTGATGCTGGCAAATTCTCACTCCTGAAAGCCAAGCATGTGTCCCTTTTCCCAACTCTGTGTTCTATGACATCATACTGATAGCTTGAAATAGGCCATAGTGGCATGTATATATCAGAAAAATCCACAAATGCTAAGTCTGCCTCCCACGCCAGACCGCTTTATCAGTACTGCTCTGGATATAGGTAAAGAGGCCCCGGACTGAGAAACAAAAGGCATTGAGGGCTACGCCATAGAGAAGGCTTCTAGTTTGCCACTAGTCGTTGGACCTGAAATCTCCCAGAAGAGATTGCTGACCTGATCCATTATCTATCAACTCTCATGCCATCCCTTCCCTCCCAGGGGAAGGAGGCCACTGCAGCCTTGTCTTTGGGGACAAGGAAGAGAGGCTCTTCCTTGAAACCAATTGAAGAGAATTCCAAGAGAAACACCTGAAAGTTTGATGCTCCCCTGCTAGAATAGAAGATATGCATCTCATTCTGTAGCTGAGTTCTTGCAGAACTGCTGGATGTGCATGCACACTCTGGTGCCACCATTGGAGCACAGCCTTCTCAGAAAGATCTTAAAGCATAGTGGGAGGCTCAGAGTATGGTACAGATTCCTTTACAGACCTTCCCTGAATATGAGAAAGATGTGAGAAGTTTTTCCATGGGCGCCTTAAGCTTTGGGTGAATAATTGAAGATAAAGATGGAAGTCCATTTTGGTAGGTTTCTGAATGCAGGAAGCCCTGTGGTGTACTAAGTGTCAGAAAGGCTTTAAGGCCCCAGGACTAAGTGTGCCTGGAAAGAAGAGTGGGGACAATCTCTGTCCCATGTCTATTATTTGTAACCCTCTAAGGGTATAGAAGAAGACTTCTGAGTTGCTTCTGACTCCCTGGGACAGAGCAATGGTTCTGCCCAGGTGGCTACTGGGCCATATGATGGAATGTCTAACCCAAGAAGGTGTTGAGGGCATATTTTTGGCAGGTGAAGGGAATCGTGGCTGGTCTTCTACAGGGATCCTCAATAGTAAACAGAATGGGTAAAGCTGAATGCCCCTCCAAGATGATGTAGACACAACCTAAATGGAGACTGCCACTTAAGCAAGGTCCACCAGCATCAAACAGATATGTGAATGAGCCAGTCTGAGACAGAGGATGCCTCCCTACCAGCAGCATGGCAGTCATGGAAGAGGACATTTGTCTCTTCTGTCCCCCATAACTTTCTGCTCTTAACAAGTAGAACTAGAAGAAGGAAGGGAAGAAGGCATCTCATTGTGAGATCCTGCTCCCATATCACCTCTATTCAGTATCTAGCCCAAACTTGAAGCCTGGCTGGGAATTTGGCAAGGTCCCAAATTTGTCAAGCTTGTGATTGAAGATTTGGAAATGAATAGGACTGACACTTAATGGAAATTGAAAGGGGGAGGAAATTTATGGAATTTGAAGAAGCTGTCATTAAATAACCTACAACCCAGTGGGGAATCTTGATTCCACATAGTGTGGTAAAAAGCAGTGCCTGGGCAAAATAAAATTATTTCTTGTTTATATCCCAATGAGTTCTTCAACAAACAGGCTACATTATCAGTTATTATTCTCCTTCCCACTTGGATCCTTTCCATTAGCTTTTAAAGATGCTTGATTTGTTTTTTTTACCAAAAACACAACAAAACAAAAACATTTTTTTCCTCTTCAGTGCCATCTGAAAGTTTTATTGAGAGTTTATCTCTACTTGGCATTTTCAGATGCTTTTTTTCTTTTCATTTTTTAATCCAATTCCGATATCTTCCTCCTCTCTCTCATCATTCCACCAAGGCAGATCTTTACATCTCTGTTGTTGAATGCGAAAGATACTGTTCCACCATCACCCAACTCAGGCTCACAGTAGTATTTGATATAGTTGAGCATGCCCTTAATTTAACTCATATTCTTTTATAATGTTCTGAAATATATTAAAGTACTTATACCAAGGTATTCCATACCTAAATACTTCAGTGTGATTCTTGATACACACACACACAAATCCATACAAAACTAAGCCATATCGCAACATTCTCTATAATTAGTAATCTCTTAAAATCATCTAATGCCTAGTCCACATTCAAATTTCTACAATTGATCCTACAATATCCTTTATGATTAATCTTTTAGTCTGGAAATACTCTCTTCTCTAAACTTCCAAAGCTCAAGTTTCCCCTGACAATTCTACTATCCATCTGACCAGTTCTTCCTTGAGTTCTTTCAAGTCATTAAATATAAGATTCCTTATAATAAACTTCTCTGGGGGTTTTTCTTCTTACGTTAGTCTGTAATCTCACCACATCTATGACTTATCACCTTATATCAAATAACACTCCAATTTTCATCCTTCAATATCCAATCCACTGAAAGGTATCCTATTTACTTCCTAAACAGGTTTCCCTTGTTCCCTTTTCTTGTCTCGCCGGCCACTCACAGCCACACTGTCAGCTGGTTCTCTGGATTTTACTCATTTGTTTTCATATTTGCTATTTCTAAATGTTATTATTATTCACACTTGAGCAATGTTTGCATCTTTTTTTCAAATGCACAAGAGATGAGTAGTTGAGAATTATGTGCTTTGTAGTCAGAGTAATCTTTTTGAAATTAAAATATTAGACCACTTTCTTACTTGGAAACTTTAAGCAGCTTTCTATTTCTCTTCTGATGAAGCCCAAAATCCTTCCTTAGCATGAACAACAACGACAGCAAAGATCTTATATGACTAACCCCTAAGTAGTTCTCTAGTCTTATTTACCAATATTTTTCTCCAAGTTTTCTTCATTCTGCTCAATAGTTCTTTCTTTTAGTTCCCACAACCCACAGTTTGGGGTTTTTTTAATTGTTACCTTTACATACAATGCTCACCAATTACCACTCCCTTCAATCCTCACAGATATCAGATATGGGCTCAAATATCTTACCGTCAGGAAGATTTTTCTGGCCCATCCTCTTAGGAAAGTATTATTACAGTTGATAAAAATAACAATTTATTTAATAAATATGCCCTAATTCAAAGAATACACATTTGTCAAATGGTCACACAGTTTGGGCAAAAAAAAAGTTTCTAAGCTAGACCACAAAGAAAACCTAAATAAATATAATAAGACTTTGTAAGTCATTTTCCTTGTGCAAAATAATAAAACTACATTGTTTAAAAGATGAGGAGCAAGGTAAAATTAAATCACTAGAATTATTTTTTAACTAATCATTAATTCTCAACTCAAAGATGAAATCCAAAAAGAGCAGACTATTTTGTAATTACGCTAGATTATAAAATTTATGGAAATATACCCAAAACAATGAAACCGGCAGAGAGTTAGCCATTGATGATTGAGTATCTAGGTACTAAACTTTTTTTTTTCTTTTTGCAATTACTGATTATAGCTTTTAGCTGTTTAACCCACCCATCGTTAACTGTGCTGTTTAGGCAGTATGCTATCCGACTCCCACTAGGCTCCTATAGATAATATGTCCCTGGAACCTGGGTCATCATGATAATGGGTGATTGAGCTATGTTTCAGGAATTAGAACTCCCTGTTCACTTCAGGCCAGTTGAGACCACAAACCCATCAACTAGGCCTGCACAGATGTCTGATAAATGACTTTTTGATGTCAAGAGGCTAAAAATTCCACCCACAGATCGTGCTCATGCCGCCATTTTGTGAACATGGGTCTATGGAGAGGCATGGGGTCTGACTACGCTTGCGCAGAGCATCAATCACCTCACCTCTCCTCACCTCCAATCACCTCTCTCCACATTTCTGACCACCTTGCCCCCATCCCATAAATATCCCTGAGTCCCTATTTTCGGGGAAGCGAACTTGAGGATCATGCTCTCACTTCCTCACATGGCTGCCTTGTGATGAAACTCTCTCTCTGCTTCAATCTCGCCATCTTGGTGTTTGGCTTTCTGGGCCGTGGGCAAAAACAAACTTGGTTTGGTAACAGCAATACACTGAGAAAAATGAGTGCCTTCTGACTCTGTAGTGTGTGCCCCATGGAAGCTACATTTTACATTTTTACCATAGTTACCTTGCAAAATATTTAGCTACCAAGAGGTTACTACTAAGCCAAATGCTATTTAATAATTAATGGCGAATCATAATATAGACAATTAAAATGGAAGAGGGCAAAGATTGTTCAAAAACAGCTATAACAACTAAGGAAACAGGAAACTAAGAAAAGTATAAGTATCTTTAGTATGTAAAGAGTTCAAATCAATAAATAAGACAACTCTAAGGCCACAATAAAACATAGAAAAAGGCAGCTTGCTACACAGTGAACATAGACGCCAAGGTGATATGAAAACAGGGAGCTTCAGAACTGGAGGATAGTGGTAACCACTCGGATCCACATTTCTTCACACATCCTCCCAAAAGAACATAACTTCGACAGAGAGTACAAATAAAACCATACATGATTCTCCCTTCAGGATTACTAAGAGACAGAAAATACCACAAAATCCAAATTATCTATAAGTAGGGAAATAAATTCTAAATCCCAGCGGAGCTCTTATTGCCCCTGCAAACTTGAGGGTGTACAGAGCAGGGCAAGGGCTGTTTAAGAGAGTTGGTGCAAAAGAGAAGAACAAAATGAGTCGCGTTGGTCAAACACAGACAAAGTAACTCCCCCAAAGCTCAATGCTATGCATAAAAATGGTCAAGACAGGTCTGGGACACGTAGGTCACAATACTGATTCTGGTAAGGGGCTGCCAACAAGAGTAATTGGAAAGGCAGCCTTGATGACACACAGCTTCTGAAGCAGAAGCAGATAGAGAGAGAAGGGTGCTCCTTGAAGACATGGCAGTGAAAGAAAAGAAGGAAGGAATGGGGAAATTAAGAAATCTGCTGAATTCAAAGAAAAATAAGAGCCTCCAAAACTCCTCCTCTCCCTCTTACCACCACCATCAATTTATCCATTAAGGAAACTGAACGTCACTACATCGCAGAAAAGAGCCTTCTCTCTACCATATGTGTAGAAATAGAAGAAAAATTTTAAAAAACAAACAATACAACACTACTGTAATGAAGAAAAAAGCAGGTAATATGAATTATAGCATTTTAACTGGCAAAAATTAACCCCCATAACCCTCCCCTGACCAAAAAGAATAAAAGAGAAGCAAAAGAAAGTTGTAACACCACATTCTAAAGTTAGTTAAATATCTTCAAACAAGCATGCAGAGATAAATAAACAAACACACACAAATAAAATCAGCCATGCAAAAACTAAGAACAGAAATGGGCCAAAAAAAAAAAAAATAGCAGGAAAAAAATGCAATGAAAGTTGTTCAAAGAGAGGAAAGAAATTAAAGATAAAGACAAAATCATCTCAGACAAAGAACAAATGAAAATTGACCAGGAATGATCAAATATGAGATATAACTTAGCAAAATTATCAAATTCAATGACAAAGATAATATCCTCAGAGACTACAGGCAAAAGTTCAAACCACTTACAAGGGTTCTGAAAATAAACAGCTTCCACCACTGCCACCTCTGTTTTCTGCTTCTCCTGGTTGTGTTAGTGACCTAATTCAGTGGGAACCTGGTCCTTCTTTGGGAACTCACAGCTAAAAAAGACTGAGGCTTGCCATGGTCACTGGAAAACCAAGGACAGGTTCAAGAAAAAGAAAAAGATTATATTAATTTGCAGATGGCAAGGCAGAATGGTTCCACAGTGCAGTTTAAGACCAAGAGGAATACACCACTAAGTAACTAATAAAAGTCTATTGTGAATGACAGTTTGCCAATGAGACAGATCCCATTCTGATTCGACGTGCAGCAAATCAATGAAACAGACACATCAGCACAGTTGGAAATAGAGAATGAAGAAAGAGTTGACACATTATAGTAGCAGACAGTATTGGATACTGAAAAATAAAAGGAACTTGATATTTTATAATTCTGTTCCTGTAAACAAGACACATCCTCAATTAATAAATAATTTGATACTATGACATCTTTACTTCTTTAGTATGTCAACCCATTTGTTTATTTTATATAAGGTAACTGATATATGGGCATGGGCATATTGATTTTTTTTATCTTTCTTTTTACTAAAGGACCAATAGTATATTTTGATGGCTATCAGATAAAAAGCATCCATTATGAGAGTTACTCCAAAATTTCAATTATTTAAGCACAAATTTTATACTTGGGGAAACAGAGGAATGAGCTGGCAAGCACATGGGTGCTTGGATGCAGTGGATCTCTTGTAAGCCAGACTTTAGCCGGTACTCTATTTATTACCTGGCCTCATATGGGTCTACTCTAACAAGAGGGCAATGATTCTGCTTTTGGTCTCTGTTGTCAATGTCAGCTTAGATCTTGTGTCTTGTAGTTCACAAATGGTCTGGGTGTTTCTGTTTTCTCAGCATAGAGTCACTAACATAAATGTCTATAGTTTCCTTTGAGTATGGCCTGGGAGAATCTTTCCAGTATATACTTGCTGAGGTGTAGCAGGATTCTTCCACCTGGTGACCTGACTCTCTTTTCAGTCAGTATGTTCCGGATCTGAAAATTGGCTAAGTTCCTCAAATAGTCAATGGAATTCCTGATCTACAGTAATGGAATCTTGTACAATATAGCATCTAGCCAGGAAACTCACCTCGTAATGAGGGAGGTGGGGAAGGTGCCTGTAATGATGGGATCGATTAATTTCATCTCATATTGTGACATAGAGAATCGAGTAGACCTGATAGTGTTTTGGAATGACCCATGCATGGAACAACAGCGAGGAGCAAAACTGCAAGAATGAGTCTCCATCTTTCAGTGTACAGCATATGAACTCAGTCTCTATACATTCTGTATGCCTAATAGGAGGGATCTAGGCATCCAGGAATCAAGAATGGAAGCAGAACTCATTCCATTTAACATCTCTCCCAATGACCCACTGGGGGACATCGTGCTATGTGTCTCTACAACTCTAGGCTCTTCAGAGTTAGAGCACCTATCCACTGAAGGCAGTGCATTCATGTGGGGGGTTCACAGCATGTTTCTCACAGAGCATTTGGAGCCTTTTTGCCTTTGAGTTAGCAAGTGAAAGGTGGAATAATCACCGTCGTAGGATAATTGGTTCTGATCAACAGGAGGAAGTTGGGAGGCTTTTACCAATTAAGAGGAGCAAGAAATATGTTTGGAACCCATGTGATTCACTTGGGTGCCCTTTGTTACTCCTTTGACAAAATATAACCCAATAGATATGTGCAACAACCTGGCAGAGAAAGGCATGAATGCCAAGAGCTCAGATCCCTCTGGAATAAGTTTTGGTTAGATCAGAGTTAAGCAACCAAGATCAGCTGATAGCTGAAGGCAAGATGAGTTTAGAATGGGGAGCAGAAGATGGAGCTGAGGAGCGCCATTTGCAGACTCAGGACCAACTGCAGAGCTGGGGGCTGCATCGCATCTCACAAACTTCCTTCGTCAGATGTCCTCCTCCAGAAGAGATGCCCATGGGAACCATGGAGGAGTTGCTCTCCAAATATGTGAGGAGAATTCAAAATGTGCAGAACAAAAGAGTCAACTGTGGAGAGGGTAGAGCACTCTTTCTCTTGGCCTCAGTGTGTGGTTTAAAGATATGATGGCTTACCAAAACTTTTTGTTTTACAGTGTGTGTTTGATTTTCAAGACTAAAAGGCAGAGGCATGTGTCTTATTTTAAAAGATTGCTTAGTCCTCTTCTCTCAACCCCGCATTATCCTAGGGAACCAAATGGACATGAGCTCAAGAATAGAAAAGATCTAATCTTTCTGTTGCTTCATGCTTATTTAACTGGAATAAAGCATGGAGATATCTAACAACTTTATGATAATACCAACTGTTTTTCCTGAGCTCATCGTATTCAGAAAAGGGGAGTTGCTTCTTGTGGAATTCTGAGATAGAGATTGTTCCTGAAGATACTTTTAAGCAGGAAGTTTATTTCAGGTTTTTATCTCTCAATTTGGTATAATTGTGGCATATGAAGTAATAGTCAAAAAGCTGGATAGTGTCCAGCTGTCAGGCATTTGTATAGGGAAGAGTTCCTACTCTGCCTATCTAGACACAGAGCTTCATACCTATCTTGTCAGTTTCCTGGGTTCCTCAACACCATAGAATATTTTAAATTAGTCCTCAACCTATGATTTTTTATCCCCTTCTCTAACATTATCTTAGGCATCATATGGAGATAGACTATAATTTTTGGGAAACAATTCATACTGTACAAATGATATTGCTACAGTATTTCAGAACGCAATAGGTATGCATTATCATTTGTAAGATGAGGCCCAGAGTGGCTTGAGGAATATTTGTCACAGGTTAGGCACAGAATGTTCTATGAAGGGGAGGACTGGGAATGGATTGAGATTCTCTCTCTTTCTGGTGCTTCCAGAATCTTCTTGCTCCCTTTCCCCTTGGTTTTCCTTCTTTCCTTTCTTCCTCCTTCTCTCTCATTATCTCTCTACTCCACTTATCCTCTCTCATTTTCTTCTCTCTCCTTCTCTCCCTCCTATTGCTTCAATTATACCTTCCTTCCATCTCTGACTAAAAACTTTGAAAGAAAATTAGTTTAACCTGAAGCTAATCTGTCATTTATTTTTGTAGCAAAAAGAACTTCTATAATGTGGGATAAGTATGAACCACCTTTCCATAGTTTTTTTTTTAAAAAAAAATCTTTATTCTATTGGAAATAACTTACATGTCCAGAGAGAGAACAGTGTCCTAAATGACATATTATATATTTTTTGACTTCTTTTCTTCCAGGACACTACATTATTAAATGTGAGGTAAATATAAGAAAGAAACAAAATGTAAGAGAACATCTGTCATAAAATTATAACTATTTAACAAAACTTACTAAGATAGATTCATGTACAACCACCTGACAGAGAACATATACATAAAAAGGGCAGAGAGAATCTTTAATTTACATTATTCATAACTGTGAGAGCAAAAAATACATATTGCTTATATTTTCTACGACATGAGCTACTAGAAAGATCTCAGATCCATAGACTGATAGTACCAAATTCATAAATTACATGAGCTATAGCCTAATATTATATAGGCAATTATATTTCCTGGAAATACAGCCTTCCTTTCCTAGCTTCTTAAAACGAGACAGCTCCCCAGAGAAGCTTTATAAGATTAAAGTTTCAATTTCATTTATACACCTGACAATACGCTTGGTTGTTTATATACTAAAGATAGCATATACTAAAGATACCATTTATTATGTAGTTACTGTCTTTTAAAACAGTAATATGGGGCCTCAATATAAATCTCAAATGTATTTGTAAACGTAAATTTTTACACACACTGTACCTATAAAGTTTTGTATTTATAATGCTATAGGTACCAATTATATAAACATACCTAAAATATATGCAATAAACTATTACTAAAAGTAGACTTATGTGCTTCAAATTATATGAAGTTAGGATTATATATGTATATAAATAATATATATTTTAAGGTGATCTTTTTATTGGTTACAGTTTTAGCCATTCCCTCATGTTTCTATACCCATCCCCGAATGTGAGATTAAAGACAGGAATATAAAAATAGCACATTAGGTAAAGAGTTTATTATAATGATAAATATGAAAATGACATACCATGTTGACACGCAACATTTCAGTCACTAGCTTTTTTTGTTATTCTGAATATTCAAATAAAAGAAGTATAATCTCAGCGGATTCTTCTGGAAAAACAAATACATTCCAAAATGAGGAAGGAGTGTTTGTCCATCTGTGCATTTTGCAGTCATAATGACAAATTGTTGATTTGATACCATGGGCATTATTAAACTCCAAGTCCTGCCAACCCAGCTTTCATACATAACAGATTATACTAATTATCTACTGGGGCCAATTCACACTCTTGCTATTAACTCTTATTTACCTGAATAGATAAAATCCAGTATATGCAATATAAAAGCCAACAATGTCCAAACCTATACATAATTGGAGTGGAAGATGGCATTAACTAACTAATGCATTCTGATATCAGTTTCATTCCAATGTTATAAGCAAACGGAAACAACAGTGTGTCTTTGAAACAGCTTTTCCAACACTGAAGAGCCCCTGTTATCATATTACTGTGGTTGTCTGCATTTTAAATTTTGACTTCTCTAGCAATTTTCTTTAATTTATTCTGATCACTTTTTTCTTCTCAATTTAGTTTCTCTACTTTCTGGGTGAAATAAGGAAAGGATATAGAATAAGTGTTCTCTAACAGATCAATTAATCAATCATTCATTCAACATTTATGGAGCATCTGCTATGTGTCTGATAATCTAGGCTTTATTCCCTGTGCAATTTAATTACATTATTAATTAAATCGTCATCTTTTGAATTCCCACGCTCTTTTAGTTGTAATAATTTCATTATTTTATGACTACCCTTATGCAAATACTTAATAAAAGTTCCATGTGTCCTTACATTAAGAAATGATTATCCTTCCTCACTGCAGTCCCAGGCCTGATAGCGTCACCAAATTTCCACTCAAAAGTATCCATTGGCTCTCCAGCTACCATCCTTTGTGCAACATAAGAGGAGAGCTTTATCTGGTTTAGCCTACTGGAGAGAGACAGGGTCAAGTCCTTCTGCTCCTCAGAGATACAGTAATGAGTGATAAAATACAAAATTCACCGCAATTAGCCATGCAGGACCCAACAGTCCTGCAGAATTTCTTCCCTCCCTTCCACACACAGACAGATACAAATACTTTTTCTTTCAACTCCACCAAACATCCCTCTCAAACTGTCACTTTAATTGAACATATTTTCTATGTTGAACGTTTTGTCTTGCTCATCCTCAACTCATTACTGGACGCTCCCATCTGACTTTTACCTCCACTTCTTCACTAACGCTGCTTTCACTCAATCCCTGACTTTCCCATCACTGAATTCAGTGGGCACCTCACCATTTATGCACTCCAGCATTTGACCTACATGTTCACTCCACTTTTTCCATTTTAAGACATTATTTTACATTTTCTTCCATGATACCCCATGATCCAAGTCTTTCCCAAATTTTCACTCTCATTTTTCTGTCTTCTTTGCTAACATCTACTCAACTGATTGATTCTGAAAGCTTAGTTCTCTATGTCTCCATCTTAGGTCTTATTGCCATCTTATTTTCTCCTCTCTTCCCTATTCTTTCTGCTTTTGCATCCAAGGATATCTATCCACTTTGCTTTTATGGATTTTATGATGGTCTGAACACAGAAAACTGGAATTAATATTTAAAACTCAGATCTCTCTGTTGAACTCTAGACAGGTATATCCAGCTATGATTGACATCTGCAATTGGATGCAAACACTTTCAACTAGAGTATTTTCAAAACAGCTATGTCATCTTCTCCATTCCTTATAGGATATATCATTAATTGTACCATTGTCCTCAAAAATGTTCAAGCCAAAACATGGGACTTTCTATTCTCATTCATCCAGCCCCATTGATATCAACTCTTCGTTATTATTCATATCTTTCTTCTGCCCTAGTCCAAGCCATCATTTCAAAGCCATCTTTAGATACTGCAATAGTTTCCAGTATATTCCTTTATATAATCTGTTTTCCCCAATATAACAAGATGGGTCTACTTAAAAGACCATCTGATTATTTTACACTTCTGCCTAAAATTCTATAGTAGTTTTGCACTTCCTTTAGCAGAAAGTCCAACATTTTTAAAGTGGTTTGACAGGATTTGCCTTTGTTCATCTGTTTGGAATGTTCTTCCATCACTCTCTTCTCAATATCTATTCATACCCAACTCTTTCAATATCTTAGTTGTTTCTACGTCTGTTCTCAACTCCATGGCTTTAGACCATCTAAAATATCTACCTGAAACAGTCATTCTCAGCTACCTTTCTTTCCTTCCCAGCCCAACTTAACTGTCAGGACATTGTTTCTATCTCTGGCCATTTTAAATCACCATGATATACATTCATCTGGCACCCTATACTTACACTCTGAAAAGATTTTTCACTAGATTACATCTCTACTGCACTAGACAGTTTAATGCAATCAGGATAAACGACTTTCGACGGGAGCAGGACACAACTATCTTTCTGTGATAAACTCTGAGAGTGAGTGGCCCAGTGGATGCCAAGTGCTATATACCCCTTCCAATACAAAAGTCACTGTCTCCTTGGATATGCATAAGAAAGCAGGGTGACTGGATCATGACGAGTTTTGTAACCAGCCATTGAACTGTATCCAACTGACTCTCCCACCGTGGAACTGAGTCTGGATTGATGGTTTATGTTTTCTCTTCCTTACGCTGAGTTAAATCTAGGAAATGCCTTGTTCTTTCCAAGATCCTGAACTGTGTTGAAGTCGCCCAATCTATTATGGTTTTGTATATTCTTAAATTTCAGTCATGGTCAGGCTTTCTGTTTTTTTCTTTTCCAAGATACACTTAAGTACTTATATAAGTAAGAGGAGCAAATAGTTGCATGTGGAAAAATGTACTGTTAATTTTAATCAAATTTCTAGGTTCTGTCCAGCAGGGATGTGCTCTTGTAAAAAAAATCCCTGACAATATTCCAGAAGCTAAATTTATAGAGATGAAAAGACATGATATCTGTCCTCGGGAAGTGTGATAGACCATTTTATGTGTTAATTGGGTAGGCTACTGTAGCTGGTTATTCAATGAAACACTAATCTAGGTTTTGTGTGAAAGTATTTTGCACACATGGTTAAAATCCATAAAGAGTTGACCCTAAGTATAGGAGTCTAACCTAGGAAGTCTAGGTGGGCCCAATGCAATTAACTGAAAGAACTTAAAAGAAGAGCTGAGGCTTCCCAGAAGAAGAAATTCTGCCTGTGGACAGGAGCTTCAGCTTCAGCTTGTGCCAAGAGTCCCAGCCTGCCTTTCCTGATAGCCTGTCTCAGGGATTTCAATTTGTCTAGCTAACCTCCGTAATCATGTAAGCCAATCCTTTGCAATAAATCTCTTAATATATATCTCTTAGTGGTTCTGTTTCTCTGGTTAAACACAGACTTATACAAAAAGGAGAGAGAGCCAAGTGGACCAATAATGACAACAACAAGGAAAGGCACAATGATACATGAGAGATGTTGAGATCCTAAAACAGGACATTGCTATTATGGTGGAAAGAAGGGAACTAATTATAGGTATATTCAAGAGGATTTAATTACCAATTGAATTTGGGGAAAAAGAGAATTTTCTGAGTTAGAAAAGCACTACATTTATAACTATACTCAAAGAATCAGCACCAGCAATGAAGATACTCAGATCAAGAGGGGAAATAGGATATTTGAAGAAGGAATGTAAAATGAGCTAAGTAGTAAATATCTGGGCCTTAGATGCTTGTGAGGTGCCACACACACTGATGAATATTCTAGTGTGTATTAGGATTTCATTCAGCTATGCATTACAGAAAACCTTCTCTTGAGTGACTTAAACAAGTAGAGGTTTATTGTTATTAGATTATGCAAATTCTTGAGATTGGCTATCTCAGGTGGCCATGGTGTCCAGTATTTCTACTGAGGACCCAGGCTTCTTCAATATTCCTGCTGAAAGAGCGGGGAGAGTAGAGCATTGTTCCTCATAATCATAGGATGGTTGCTGTAAGTGCAGGGTTTGTACTTGTTCCAGGAAAGGAGAAAGGAAAAGAATGAAGGACAAAATGAAGCACCTTTTCCTCTTTGTGTGTGGCGAGGTCTGTGTGTGTGTGAGGGAGCTCATTCCCCAGGGATTTCTACCTCCATCTCATTATCCAAAATTCTGCCACATGGCCCATCTCCAGCCACAAGAGAGTGGGATATTGAGTATTTTAGCTTTTCATCCTCTAAAATAAATAAAGGCAAAGAAAACGTGAGTCAGAATTGGTACTGAGCAAGTAAAACACTAGTCTCTGTCACACAGATGGTGCCCACAAAAATAGGGATATATAGGATTAAACATATTGTTGGATATGAAATATTGTGACTGTGAGGTAAGAAAAAGAACAGAGGTGTTAAAATAATATCTTGGGCAACGGATAAGGAGTGCATAAAGTAAAATGGAAGGGAATCATCAAGAATATAGAAATAGAGTCAGAATATAGAGATGTCATGTAAGCAAAAAAGAAAAGGGTTTCATAAAAGGAGCATCCAGGAAATTAAGATTTGAAACATATTGAAATATGAACATTAAATCTGTCAACTGGGGATGAACTATGATTTTTCTCAAAACACTTTTATTGGAGGCTTTTTAATGCAATAGCATTTTTGAGTGGTTAATATAGTCACTGTGCTGGATGCTGGGAAGGCAAGAGTGAAGAAGACATATGCTTCCTGTTTGACATCATAAAAAATGTGTCTTAAAGGGAGAAATACAGATATAGACATTAAAGAAAGAGTTAAAAGAGAGAGTGGAAACAATGAATGGATTAGATAAACAAGACAGAAAACCAATTTAGGTCAGATTCTCAAAGAAGGTCTCCCCAATGAAATCTAAAGAAAAGAAACTGAATATGTAAAATATGGTCGGGGAGGAGGGATGTTCTTGTTGAGCAAGTGGCAGATAAAAACTTCCCTAAGGTGGAAAAGCATGATGTACTTGAGAACCTAAAGAAAGTACAGTGTGGGAGCAGGCCCAGTGGTGCAGCAGTTGAGTTTGCACATTCTGCTTTGGAGGCCTGGGGTTCACCAGTTCAGATCCTGGATGTGGACCTACACACCACTTGTCAAGCCATGTTGTGGCTGGTGTCCCACATGTAAAGTAGAGGAAGATGGACATGGATGTTAGCTCAGGGCCACTCTTCCTCAGCAAAAAGAGGGGGATTGGTAGCAGATGTTAGCTCATGGCTAATATTCCTAAAAAAAAAAAAAAAGAAAGAAAAGAAATTACAGTGTGGATGGAGGACAAGGAAGGAGGAGAGAGTAGAGAAGATAAGGTCAAAGAGAGAGACTTGGGCCATATCATGGCAACTTTCTTAAGCCACAAAAAACAGCGCATTTTTTCAAACAGAAGTATAAAATTTTGGAAGCAATCTCATGATGTGGTTTACATTAGATTATTCTCTTTATTCTGAAGAAAGAAATGCTCAAAGAGAGACAAGAGTTGAGAAAAGAGACCAGTCAAAAGGCTGTGCAGTACTTTAGGGGATGATGGTAGCTTAGATTAGGGTGGTGGCAGTGGACAGGGCAATAAGACAGCAAATTTAAGATATGTGTTAAACAAGGAACTAAGAGTAAGTTAGGAGTAAAGCTCACAAGCTTTCCTCTTAGGTCAGGTTTCCTGGTAGGAGACTCTGGTATAAAGATTTGTATTCAGGCAGTTTTTTGACAAGTGCCCTTGGGAACAGCTCAAAGGAAGTAGAAGGAAGCAGCACTGGCCAGAGGGAGAAGTTGAACTGTGATGCAGTTGCCACAGAAGCCTCAGCCAATTTCATGGGTGCTCTGGACCTGGATAGCCATTCTGAGTTGTCCAAATGGGAATAACTGGCACTTTGTATCCCGGGATACACAATGCTTTGTGGAGGGAACTTAGCTTCCGGTAAGGCAACTTCCTTGGGTAGAAGTCAATTCATAGACTGGGATGCATCTGTGAACCATGTACAGTAAATATTCCTAAAAGTCAGAGAATCAAGTCTTTCAACAGGTTGAGAAGACGGAGTATGAACCATCACATCATCCCCTGCACTGCTGTAACAAACAACTCCCGACTATCTGTAGCTAATACAACCGAGTTCTATTTCTTTAGGATAAGTTCCGAGTGAATTTTCTAGGCAACATCTCTACACAAGTCTCCTTTGAGAGGTCCTTCCCATAGTGCATGCAAAAGAGTCCCTGAATATGTCCTGAATCTCCATATTGGGGCAAACTCCGTTGAGCACTTTCTCAGTAGCCTTTTTCTCTGCCTTCTGGAAATTTCTTCCGTTTCTATTATCTTCATGAACACACCTGAAATGGGTATCAGAGAATTTTCCTTCCTTAGGGGCTCCATAGTTTTCAGAACCCACTTTCTATTTGGACAAGGCAGAAGGGTAAGGAATAGGATTGTTTTTAGTCTTGAACAGCCAAAAGCTTTTTGAGTTCAGGACCACAGCGTCTTTGTCAAGATAATTTCTCAGAAATGGGGTAGGCATCTGATTTATTCCATTTCAGTCGGTTCTCTGTGCTAGTAATCATCCACAACTTTATTTCCCAGACATTTTTCTCAAGGCTGCTTTATTTCGTTTCCTCACTCTCATAGTTCTTTCCCAAGTTAATGGTGACTATTCTGAGACTATATGGAAGAATAGGGAGAAAGACCTTATTCTGAACTTGACCTTTGGCCTGAGTTGCTTTATTTTAGTGAAGTGTTTTCCTGGGCCCTAGTCACTAAAAACCTTTTCAAATCACAACTCCTACTTTTTAGAATTTATCACCTGTCACCTTTTCCAATCCTGCAAGCCTCTGAATTTCTGAACTCACTATTTCTTTACATTTCTGCTTTCAAACTGGCCAATTCTTCTCTGAGTTCACCTCTTTCTGTTCAAACAGAGCTGACAACAGTCAATCGATAAACACACTTTTGAAGTCTGTCTTCCTGCCTCTACCCTAGAGATGCTGGCCACTAGGCGTATGTTCTAGAGGTGGCAGTTTTATCATATGTCTTGCTATTGACCATTTTTACCATCTTTTCAGTCTTTAGTATCAGTGCTCTCATGGCCAGCTCCCAAGCAGATAAGCCAATGTTACATAATTGAGCTTTGCTACTTTTATTGAACTAAAGTAACTACAGTAAAGTACATTTTAAAGGGACCAACTTCTATTTTAGGGTAAAAACTAGCTACTATAATAAACAGCAGCCAGATCTTAGTGTCTCAGTGCAATAAATGTTTATTTCTTACTCAGAAATGAATATGCCCGTTCAGATAGGGATCTGGAGGGGCTTCTATAAATTAAAACTAAAAATTCTAGGAATTCCTTTAGGAGCTCTATCAACTCAGAGTATTCCTATCCTCCCAGAGATTGGGTAAAGTTTGAGGTATTGTAGAAGTACACCCGGAAAAGGCAGCATCACTTCCACTGATATTCTATTGGCCAGAATTCAGTCTTATGGTCCCATGCGAATGCAGTGGGGTGAGTGCCTTGGAAACATAGGTTTCCTCTGAATTCAGAGAAGAATGAAACAATTTGGTGAACACATAGTATCATTTATGCCAGAAGAGGTATTTTAGAGATAGAATCAATGTGTGGGGGTTTTTTTTGATGGATTGTGTATGTATGTATATGTGTTGGTATGTTTTGTGAAGAGTGGGAGATCTTGAGGTTAAAGAATTATTAAGAGAAACCAAAGGCATTTATGATTATAATAATATTGATGGACCAATGGTTTCAAGATCTCCATGGGTTGGCACAGGGAATACTTGAATGGATCTCTTGAAAGAATAGGCGCCAGTGATAATAGAGCTATGTTTTGAAATCAAAATTTCAGCATTAATAGAAGTTCTAGAAGAAGGTAAAAGCCTAATTATGGTGCATTAAGAAATAAGTGGTTGGTGATACAGTGATATCGTGATACAGGTATACTACGCAGTGATGTTGACTGTAGATGAGGTGTTTAAGAAGTTTAACAGAGATGGAAAGAGAATATTAGCATGGTAGGTAGATGGGGGCAAAAACCAAAGTCTATGTTTCTCAATTAGTTTTTTATGCCCCATACTTTCTCTGAAGACACTTCTTCAAGTGTGAGTCATTATATATATATATATATATATATATATATATATATATACCATATGTGGTATATATGTTGTATGACATTCACATATATAAATGAATGTTGTTATAACAATGTCTATCACACAGCACACTGAAGTGGAAGTATTTACTCCATGGATAAAATAGAAACTACAAAATCAGTTGGTTCCACCACTAACTTTGCCTTTCTCCAAAGAGGCAGCAGCTGTCAACATTTACCAGTACACCACAATATAACACTTTCCCAGCATTAAAATAACTCATAGTGTCAAGAAAAGCATCCCAGGCATTACCTTATTCAATTAGCTTTGTACTTTAATCATGCTTTTTATATAGTAGTGAGAAGATGCTTATTTTATTTAAATTTTGCTTCATATTTCAATATGATGTATCTCGTTGTACCCCACTGTGTGTTTTATGACATAATCCTCTAGTTCAGTATTTCACCACAGCCTGTTTCAAGTTATCAACATGACATCACTGAAGACAGAGTTGGGAAGAGGTGGGCACAGTTGGCTTTGGCAAGAGCCAATGCCAGTACTTCACTGGTTTTAATTATAGTTAACTATTTAACTGTTTGTTGTTGTTGTTGTTGTTGAGGAAGATTCACCCTGAGCTAACATCTGTGCCAATCTTCCTCTATTTTGTATGTGGGTCACCACGACAGCATGGTTGATGAGTGGTATAGTTCTGTATCCAGGATCTGAACTTCTGAACCCAGGCTGCTTAAGCGGAGCGCACCAAAGTTAACCACTACGCCACGGGGCCAGCCCAACTATTTAATATTTTAGTGCTGCTTTGAATCTCTTAGAAGTATTAGCCAGATATTCTGACTGTCGAGATGTCACAAATGCAAATTGTTTCAACGACGGGTCCTTTGCAAACGTGTTTATTTATTTTTTTTTAGGATAGAAAGGTTTAGGGAAAGAAGAACGTTAAATGGAAAACCTTGAGGAAATAAAAATGAGCTGAAGAAAATGACAAAGTTTAGTCCCAGAGAAAGTAAAGAAGTGCAGACAGAGAATGACTTAGCTTGAACAGAGAGGTGCTTTGTTCTCTAATATCAGAAGCAAAATAATAATAATGAGTATGAATGTATATGTGTAATGGAAAGCTGAGGCTTTCCATGCCTGACAGCTTCTTTTGTATCCATGAAATAAGAAGTAAGGTCTTATACTAATAGGGTTGGAGTTGACCGTGGCCTATTTCTCCAATTTTATCCACCAATATTCTCCTACTTGTCTTTTTCACCACACACCAGAGCTTTCTATTTGCCAAAAACAATGGGAACTTCTCTGCCTGGAAACCTTTCATATATTCTCTTCCTTACTCAAGGATAAGAATCCCATCCATCTCTATTGGGCTAAATTCTGCTCAATATTTTGGTTCCAGCTTAAATATCACCTCCTCAGAGAAACATTCTCTGGCCTCTCTTCCAAACTATATTTCCCAGTTATATTATCTCATGTTATATTTTTTTATAGTACTTATTTTATTTCTGCTCTCATTTTTAGTATTTTTTTCCATATAAGTTAAACTATGGAACAAACACTAGGTATTATCTTGCATATCACTCTCTCCCCAGTGCCTGGACTTAACTAATATTTAGTTCGTGAATAAATGAATGAGTGAATAAACAACCCAATGAGCGACAAAGACTCCACAGCATAATTGAGGACATTAACTGAGGGTATTGAAAGAGGAAACTTATCAAGAGCAAGAAAGAAAATCTCATTGGTAAATCTTACAAAGAAATGTCACTATAAATTTGATGAACGTATTGGTATGTTCTACAATTCAGTAGATACTTATTCCCATGCAGTTTCAGACTTTTCTGGAATTTGTGATTGTCAAAAGGGAGGAGGTATTGATCTCATCAAAGCCAGTCTCCAAATATATCTGTGAAGGATAGACACGAGAGAGTCTGTCTCAGGGACTGTGATGGATTAGATTCTCTTAAAATCTAGACATATTAGACGCCTTCCAGAAATAACTAAAAAGCAAGTGGAGCTCAGGGCGAAAAGATAAATAGACTAAACACACATACACAGGAATCTCATAGTTTGTCTCAAATATTTCTTTCTATACTCTCAACCCCATCAGACAATGACAAATAGGACAGAGATGCATGAAAGGGAGATGGTGTTGGGGGAGGAAGGGGCAGATAAAATTTGGATACCATAACTAAGACATTAGATGTGTATTCTCTTGCTCCATTCTCATTTTGTATGACTATTTTCATAAATGTAAGAAAAACATAGCAATATTAATGAAAATGATGAAGGTGATGATGATGTTAAAAGTTAACCCTACACAGTAGTTGCTGTATGCTAGGCACTGTTCTAGGTGCCTTTTCCTTTTTTTGCTGAAGAAGATTTGCCCTGAGCTAACATCTGTGCCAATCTTCCTCAATTTTGTATGGGAGTGGCCGCCACAGCATGGCTGCTAATGAGTGTTATGGGTCTGCACCTGGGAACCAAACCCAGGCTGCCTAAGCAGAGCACATCAAACTTACCCACTAGGCCATGGGGCTGGTCCCCTCTAAGTGCTTTTAACTTAGTCATCCACTTAAGTTTCATAATACCATGAGTTAAGTACTATTATTATCCGCACTTTACATGGAGGTAACTGGATTACTAATTCTATATAAACATTAGAATTATTTTATCTACAGTAAAATAAATAAGTAAAATTTTGACAAAACAGATTTTTAGATCTTGAGTAAACAATTTTTTACGTGGCAAAAATGATATATTTAAATAAAACAGATCAAATATAATGAAATGGAAAAAGGTGCTCTGATTCTCTTTACACAGAATGTCATGGAATCATTAGTAGTCACTTGAATATCTTATTCTGTAAAGATCATAAATGTTAAAACACTGCACCTCTAAGCTCTCAGAGAAAAAGTTATTTAACCATCTAAATCAATGCCCAAATTTCCTGTAGTGCTGGGCATTGACACATCTTTCCCGTGAATTTATAAAATCAAAGAATCCTAGAACCAGAGATAATTCAGCTTTATAAGGTTTTAAACGTTAAAGGTATAGAACGACTTAAATATTTTTAAGTGTTTTTTTGAAGCAAAGAAATCAGTCTAAGTTATTCAAAGGCTTCCTTGTCCTCAGGGCAGAGTAAATAATTGGATTCAAGGGTATCTGGATCACTGGTAGGGGGTAGAGAGGAAGCAATGTCACTGTTTATGGTCATCCTAAAATATTTGCTCCATTTTATTATGCTATTTAAAAATAAATTCTTTGACACAATTAAATGCTAAATATGTAAAACTCAAATCTCATGCAAACTATTTTCGCAACAATGTGAAGGAAACCACATAGATTTCTTATAAACTGTACAAATTTAAGGCAGATTATTACTTAATCATTGATTGTTTATGATAGTTCATTTATAATTATCAATTCTTTTAACTCATGCATTTATAAGATTAATATTACCATTTAATAAGACAAATGTCACATCTAATGAAATTCTGAATTCTTTATTTTGATGTATTTTTTTCCCCATGTTATCTGCTAACTAATGAACAACACTCTAGTTATCATGATACAATAAGGATTAGGCAAAAAATTTTAAGACTAAGCTGAAACCTTTATAGAATTAGCTTGACTATCTTAGCGTTTTTATACATCAATATCAGAATATCAGGGAGATATATCCAGATTTCTTAGTTAATTCACATAATATAAATTTTTGTACACGATTTGAAGTCAGGTTAGTATGTTAGTGATTGTTGATGAAATTAGAAAGAAATACATTGGAATATTGACTTTTACATCAAGGATAGAATCTAGTGTAAAAAAGCAGTTTATCTCAGTAGGAAGAGATTCTCATTGATAAGTTTAGTAAAATAATAGTTGTACTAATTCTTAAATGGAGAAAGACAGGTTACACTGATAAAAACTAAGAAAAAAAATAACTGAACAATAAAAAAAGTCAGAGAAAATAAATCCCTTAAACTATTGCCAATACTGCCTATTTTTATCAGCAAAAATCAAGATGTTTTTAAGGGTCTTATGAAGCAGCATTAATGCCTATGCCCAGAATCCTGAAAAAAACCCACTTTCCTAATATTGACAGAATGTCTGGGGCTACCAGAATGTGAATTCGATAATAGTGTGTTATCTACTTGGGGATTTGATAGCAGGAGCAGGTCTGGAAACAATTGGTCATATTACTGAGAAAATGCTGGCTGTGCAATGCACTCGTATGCTGTTTGGTAGGAGATGAATCATCCATATCCTGCTTGGTTGGTCCTGCTGGGCCAAGTGGGGAATACAATCCAAATAACAGACCAGTGAAATATGTCCATCTCCTTGTTACCCTGAAAACTCCAGAGAGGTCATTATTATTCACAGAGGTTCTTCCTACATTACTGAACCTCAGTAAAAATCCCATTGACACACAATACACTATATGACTTGGAGTAAAGAGTAGCTTTTCTCAGCCACTCTATGATTTTTAGATTTCCCTGGATTTGGAGGGTTAATTAACTGAAATGGCATGTGTGAAATCTCTTTGCATATTATCAATATATATAGTTACAGTAGCAGAACTAATTTTTTTTTTTTTTAAAGATTTTATTTTTTCCTTTTTCTCCCCAAAGCCCCCCGGTACATAGTTGTATATTCTTCGATGTGGGTCCTTCTAGTTGTGGCATGTGGGACGCTGCCTCAGCGTGGTTTGATGAGCAGTGTCATGTCCGCGCCCAGGATTCGAACCAACGAAACACTGGGCCGCCTGCAGCGGAGCGCGCGAACTTAACCGCTCGGCCACGGGGCCAGCCCCAGTAGCAGAACTAATTTGACTAAAAATTTTTTTAAACCTCCAAGTGCTAAATGCTTGCTATAAATGTTAACAAAGAGAAGGAAAAGGTTGAGGACTCTGAAAATAAAGCAGAAGAACAGCAACAAAAGCCTTTCCAAAGTCATCTAATATTTACTCTACCGACCGTACAATAAACATCTTTTATTGTCTCTTATGTGTAAGAAAATTGTGAGTTTGGCACAATGCTATAAAGACTAATATTTATATTTTAAAATTTACAAAGAGTTGTGGGTTTCTGACTCATCAACATTTAATACATTTTTTAAAGGTTTTTAAAGTAAATTGGGGATTATTTCACATTTCCAAACCAAACTACTTTATTATATTAAACGCATAGTTTATTTCCTTCATTGTAAACTTAAAATAATGGAAAACTAGACAACATGTAATTTAACCAAAGTGAATAAAATCAGTGGAATTATTTTACATTACAAAAGAAATACAGTCTAAAGCTAAGTCTCTATAAGATAATAAAGAAAGTGTTAATATAAAAAGACAATTAAAAAGCTTTAAAGTTTAAAGACATACTAAATGTTTACCAGAAAATCTCTTAGGTGTTATCAGGCATGCAAAGACAATGAAATACATGTTTTTTCAATAAGAGAAAAACTTAATAAATGGCTGGTTTCTTTTCACAGTGAGTACAAATACAGTAATGTCCTGATGGGGGCATTTATGTCCCCACAGTAGGACATCTAGCTTGTTAAATAATATCAGATTGGACCAGGAGCTCCTTTGGAATGAATATCTAGCATATAATAGTTGTTCATCCTATTTGTATGTTAAATTGGAAGAATTTCCCCAGGAGATAAAATTATAGAATCAAATTGACATAGATTGGGATTTGAAGCAAAGATTAAACTAGCAAATTTTTTTGGCATATTCTAAGGAACGTGTACCTGGTTCTAGGTAGGAAAAAGTCAAAGTATTTGAGCATCATTCAGAGAATAAGCTTAGTAGGGAAAGAAAATCTAGGGCTCAATATTCTATTATATAACACGGGCTCTTCTAAAACTTTGAGAACCATAAACTTAATTTCTTGAGATAAAGCATAGTACAAAAAAAAACACCTATAGTTACAAGTCATATATAATTGGAACTCTAGGGATTCTGAGAAAAAATAACAGGAAAGTCCACTCTCTTCAAGATTCCAACCGTTAATTTTAAAATTATAATAGTAGTTGGCCACAATTAGAAGGAAATGATATCAAACTCAACAACTCAAAGAGTGCCACCTTGAGCTAAAGTTAAACTCAAGAGGTTGAGTAGGGACTTGTAAATACCTGCAGAACCAAAATGGCTGCAACAGAACATATAAACTAATTTGAATTCTGTAGGAGATTTTATTAAAAAAAAAAGAATACACCAGCTGAGAGCCTACAAATTTGATGGAAGAAGTCAAGGATCAGAGTATTGTTACTTATTTATTTATTTTTATTTTTTATGTGAGGAAGAATGGCCCTGAGCTAACATCTGTGCTAATCTTACTCTATTTTATGTAGGATGCCATCACAGCATGGCTTGACCAGTGGTGTTAGGTGTGCACCAGGGATCTGAACCTGCAAACCCTGAGCCACCAAAGCAGAGCATGTGAACTTAACGACTGTACCACCCGGTTGGCCCCCCAGAGTATTGCTACTTTTTTGAACATTGTCTTTATTGCCTGTACCCAACTCTTGAATATATAAAAGTAACCAAAACAGAAATATGTAAAAGACTTAATTAGAAATAAAACTATCACTTAAATACTCTTACTTCACACTTTTCCATAAAACACAAATAAATATGGGAATTATTATCAATAGAGTTCTAGTCTCAGAAAGTGGTAATTCAAAGACACTTCTAGATTGGCAGTCAAGAATTGGAATTTTTTATAAAATAATTTCATTGGAATAATGAAGAAAGAAAACACCACTGTAAGACAATATCACCAGAAGTTTCTCAAAAAGAAAAAGACCCACAACCATATGCATACATAATTGTGTGCTGTTGGATATCCATTGTTCTGCCCCCTCAAATATTTGCATGTTGAAGCCCTAACCTCCAGCACCTCAGAATGTGACTGTATTTGGAGATAGGGCCTTAAAGAGAATGATTAAATTAAAAATGAGACCATAAGTGGGCGCTATGCTAGCCTGACTTCTGTCCTTGTAAGAAGAGGAAATTTGCACACATCAAGAGACACATGGGATGCATGTTCACCAAAGACAGATCATGTGAGAACTCAAGAAGGTCAATTGCAAGCCAAGCAGACGGGCCTCAGAAGAAGCCAAACCCGCTGGCATCTTGATCTTGGACTATTGGCTTCCAGACTGTGAGAAAGTCCGTTTCTGTTGTTTAAAGCACCCACTCTGTAGCATTTTGCTATAGCAGCACTAGCAAACTAATACACTCAGGGACGGTCGATTCTTGCCATTCACGGAAATTACGCTTTATAAAGCTGCCGCAAACACTGAATTAGCAAATACAGAACACTGGTCTTAGGGGAAATACAAGGTTAGGTTCCTACAAGCCTCAGGTCACTACATTTTCATCAGCTGATCAATATATAACATCACTATGTATGTTTCTGTTTAAAGACACATGATTTAATATTATTGTTGATTCATTAACATTAAACTCGTGGCCAACAACTCAGTAACTCATGCCTGAACAAAGCTGATCTGACATATGGATTTTCTCCATAAGGCACCTCACAGCCTTTTTGCTCTTAGTGACACTAGACAGCACTTCAGCACTACGCTTGCGAGCCATTTTAGACAGTAAAATCACCAAATAAACTCATAAATACAAAAAGTGTAGCAATAAGTAGACCATGAAAAGGACACTCGTTCACAGTACGGAAGCCGAAGCAAGAACGCACAGCTTCACCTTGTTCAATCTCAGCTGACAACATGCATATTGGGGGAAAAATATTTTGCCACTCTGTACTTACCCTCAAATGACTGTGATGAAAGTGCCAAAAATATAAATTTGGAGGATACAAGTAAATTTTATGGAAAGTAAGTGAATTCCCAAATATGGAACCCGTGAATAATGAGGATTGAATACGACAAGGATTTTTTTCTCTTTAAATTGCAACCTTGCAGTCTAACACCTAGTTAGACATATAACTTTTACTTCAATTAAGAACTCACCTCCCTCATTATGTCTCTAGCAGAAGAAAATGTACTGTTTACAAGACAACTAGTATTCAGTTACATATTATCCACGGGTAAATTACAAGTACAAAATCAGGTCACCCAATTCATTTATGTTTCTTTCACATTACTTGTTGCCCTGACTCCTGTAGGAAAACAGCTGCCGGTTTTGACTCCTCTTTGCTTTTGTTCAGGCCTGCCTTGTTGGACTCTTCAGTTCTCCTTAGGAGCCAAGGACAAGAATCTTCTGCTTAGAACTTTGAACAATCTGAGACAGACTTGTTTCTTTGTTTCCTCTTGATTCCACAACACATTCCAGTCAAGAAAAGAACAAATTATAGAATAATCAATAGATCAAAACATAGACAACAGGTGTTAACTAAGACAGCTGACATAAGGAAATCACTCTGATTTACATTTTATTTTAATTTGTTTCAGTTTCATTATTGTTCCTAGTGCAATCATATTCTGATCCTTTTCCGTCAGTCATTTACTCTCGTGGTTTATTCAAGAAGAACATTTAATTGTTTCAGCCATATGAAATAATTCCCGTTCTTCAAAGTAAAATACTATATTAATTTTATTTTTAAGTTTTCTTTTCTTTTTTTTCCCTTTTCACTGTCTTTGAAAGATTCCAGTACTACAATCGTAATTGTGGTTTAATCTCTCCTACAGGTAATTTACCAGGATATTTTATTCATAATCAGCTCCTTTTTGACCCACTGGAAGATCTCTACCATACTTCTATTTTCTTGAAGTCTTCGAAAGCTTTGGAAAACCTATTCAAAAATAATTTTGTTCTAGAAGTTAAATGTGAGATTTAAAGATTAAAACCTCTAATTGGAAGATGAACACCAACTAAAAATCTTTTTGAGCGTAGTAAGCCCTGATTTGACTACCAGATAATTCTACCTTTAAATAAAAATATAGTTCATTCTGTTTAAAGAGGGATTATGATTTATAATTTTCTTATATTTTAAGAAAATAATAGGAATACAAATGAATATATCAATTTATATTGGAATATATATTACTGTATTATAACATGGATATAATGCAAATCTAAAAATTATTTCAGAATAAACATTAAAAGATGTCTACATAACTAAGAATTAATAAAATGTGATTAAATACTAAACTGATTTTCATAAATAGTTTTACTATCTAAAATAATATTATAAATGGAATATCATAATATTATAAGCGTATGCAGATTTATGCCCTTTAAATGTTTAATTTTTAATTTACTGCTTCACTTTTTATGGTGAAGCCAGACAAATTACAAGGATTTCTTTAGATTCTTCAAAAAGAGATTTTCTTAGGGAGCCAGCCCTGTGGCCGGGTGGTTAAGTTCATACACTTCGCTTCAGCAGCCTGGAGTTTGCTGGTTTGGATCCTGGGCAAAGACCTACACACTGCTCATCAGGTCATGCTGTGGTGGCATCCCACACAGAAAAGCTAGAATGACCTACAACTAGGATATATAACTATGTGCTGGGGTTTTGAGGAGGAATAAAAAAAGAGAAAGATTGGCAACAGATTTTAGCTTAGGGCCAATCTTCCTCACCAAAAAAAAAAAAAAAAAAAAAATAGGAGGTGCTCATAGTAATAAATAGGGACATACTGATTGTCACTGTGTCAAACCTGCTTTCTCTCTAGTGGGATTTCTTACCCTTCATCTACTCACGACCTGCATTTGTACCTGTCTTGTACTCTCCAGCCTCCATTTACACATGGAACTCTACAGATGGCCAGTGTAACACCCTCAAACATATTTCTGTTTCTGAAAAGTCTACCCTCTCTTACCTTTTCTAGTGAAAACCCATAAAAACAGGGGCATCTGATCAGTAAATTTTAATCTACCCTGCTGATTGTTGTCCTTGACTTTCATTTTCTTCAACTGGATCTGTGACTCTTACAAGTATTTCAACAGATCTCAATAGGACCAATCCTCCTTAAAAAGTGACAAATTCTTACTCCACGGTAAACACAGCTTTAACATTTAAGAAACAGAAAATATCCTAAGAAATTTAAGATTTTTAAAACTATTTCTATGTAAATACCTTGACAGTAACATATTTAGTTGCTGCTTACATTTGGCGAAGAGATAAAATACCAAGATTTTATGTCAATATCTAAAATTAGAGATGTAAAACTATTTTATGCCTTTGTCCAAAGACAAATCTATGTAGTGGATTTAAAAGTTTATATTTTACATTCGGTCTTGATTTTTTTTTAAATGTCAAAGGCATGTGATTAAATATGGGGAAAGTTTCAGCTTGATTAATTAAAAGAAAATGCAATACTTTAAAAAAATATGGCTTTTACATCTAACATATGAGAAAGAATTAAAATAATTATAGCCTTAAATAGTATCATTATAGCAAATCAAGGATACTTATATTTGGTCACTTGACCTGCAAATGGACATCAAACATTTTGGAAAGTATTTTAATAATATGTTTAAAGACCTACAAATTGTTGACAATCTTTGAACAAGGAATTTGTTAAAGAAAGGGTCACATACAAAGGATGCAACAAATTTTGGAAACAGATTGAAAGTCCAAAAGCAAAAGAAAGAGTTGTTAATTATTGGTATATTTGCAGAATGGAAGTCAGACAGCCATTAATACAATGGATATAAAGATATTGCATTTGAATATCGAGTGGGATTTTTTACTTCCTCTGGATATGGAGACTAGGAGCTAGAACAAAGCAATATAAAGTAACTCCACATTCTAAAGTGAGCCTGGGATCAATAGAGCCAGACACCTGCTCCGGGGTTCTCATTTTGTAGCATATATGAAACATTCCTCTTTTGAATGTCATTTCTGCCTCCCTACTGTTACAGACAGACATATATTTCGCCCTGATGTTTCTGGTGGCCAAAAGGTGTCCATTCAGTCCACTAAAACCTCAAAAGTAGCATTAAGTTTCTAATGCTGGGTCTTAACATCCAAGAAGTACTTGTCCCATGCATCCTCATAATGAGAGCTAATGTAATTAGCAAATAGTGAATAATCTTTTATGTAGCAATATAATACCTCTACTTGGTAATATTTGTGACCCTCTCTACCCTCTTATTAGTACCTGAATTTTTTTTTCCTCTTGAGTGTTTCAACAACTATACTACTTTTAATCTATTCAAAGGATAAACTTTGGGAAAAAACAGTAAAAGGAAGTTACCTAGTACCCTGGTGTTGGCTCTTTATAAATAGCCGAAAGCAAAACTTCACAAGCTGCATTATCTGATTCTTAATTTGAAGTACTCTTTGGTTTTGGAGAAATATTTTGGTCTGCCAACGTCCTCACCCTTTTTCTATGCATTTCTGATAGTCTTCTGAAGAGGTTCCTAAAATGGTAGAGAGGTTTGAAAACCGTGGTGCCTTCTCTCTGGCTACTGCTTTCCTGGTATCCGGAAGAGCAGAATTCTTGAGTCGCATGGGTTCTTCCAACTTGGATCACTCCCAATCTATAATCCGATCCTCTGAAGAGTTCAGGTGATGGGTAGCTACTTAAACTCTCTTCAAAACTCTTGTATTCTGCATAAGGGTCCGTGATTGAATAGCTCAGAACATCACGGTGCAAACCTAGTCGTGATACTGGTTCACTGTTCCATGAACTACTGTCAACCTTGGGCATCAGTCACTGCCTCACTCAGTGGGGCAATCTTCTCATCCTGAGTCTGCTCACTAGTGCTATCTCTTCGCAGGCTTTTCTCTCCTGGAACTCCTGAGTGCTCCGTGGCCCAGAATGACCACCTCCCTGTCCACTTGCTCAGCTTTCTCAGGGATCTTTGGCCAACCCTGTGCTTTGTCATTTCCTTGCAGGCAGTGGGCAGCGAGCCTTTACACTGGATCTTGGGGGGGCTCTCGGTCCAGCGTCCGGGTTATGTTGAGCCTCTGGCTGGCCTACCTCTTGTAACCCATAGCAACCACACTGCCACCCATCCCCCAGACCTTGGGGGGGCCTCTTGGCCCTCAGTCCCTGTCTCCTGCTTTCCTGAGGCTCCAATCGGAGGAGTCAGTTCCCAGGCACAGTCTGTGGAGCAGCCTGAGAGGAGCGAGGGCAGGAAGAGAAGCAGGCCTGCAGGGCCCCCGGGAGCTGCCCTGGGCTAGTATCTGGCTTTTTCCTGGTCAGTTTAACTGACACATCTCATTGCATTGAGGAGAATTGGGTTTGTTTTGGAGGAAGCAGAGAGAAAAGAAAAGCTGTTGTTCTTTTTTTGTTTTCCATGTCCTCCAAATTGAATTTGTCAAATCAAAAAGAAAGCCCTAAGTAACAGATTGTAATAAAATATTGCATAACCACAGAGGCATAAAAGGAATAGAGGAAGTCAAAGGATCCTTTGTGCCACAACCAATGAGGCTAGAGAGGGGAGCAGGGAGCAGGGTGGAGATAATGCTTGAACTGGTAGGAGGTTGAAGGGTAGGGGGTCGGGAGGTAGAGAAAAAGAAGCTCAGATGGAACCCTTAGGAGGTAAATGAGTCATCTTCGTAGATTGCCAAGTACCACCTGGGGCCAGCACAAAGTTGCTGCTTGAAAGAAGAGTCAATACCATCCCAGAGACTGTAAGAATGTCGCTCTGCCGAGGAGCTCTTTCAGCTTTATTTGTTACTAAAGGGTGACGAACCTCCATTAACAGCTCTTACAGCTCACCTTTGATACTCTCTGAGAATGGATACCCTGGGTTGGGGGGAGGGGACTCGACTGGGAAAACAGAGTGTGGTGGGTTTTTTGTTGTTGTTGTTTGTGTGTTTTGACACCCCAAAGTCAGTGATGATAAGAAAGGGAAATCAGAGCCAGCTTCATGGCTGGCTGGTTACGTTCCCATGCTCTGCTTTGGTGGCCTGGGTTTTGCTGGTCTGCGTCCAGGGCTCAGACCTACACACTGCTCATCAAGCCGTGTTGTGGCAGCATCCCACATAGAAGAACCAGAATAACTTACAACTAGGATATACAACTATGTACTAGGGCTTTGGGGAGAAGAAAAAAAGAGGAAGATTGGCAACAGATGTTAACTCAGGGCCAATCTTCCTCACCAAAATAGAAAGGGGAGCCACCAAGATTTGTACTTGAGTGGGATTGGAAAGTGATAAAACTCTCACTCTGTACTGAGAATGAAGGCGTTTTAGAGTAAGAAATTTCAGACTTCTTCTTATGTCCTCCAATGATGGCTAATCACACAAAGCCCCGGCCCTTGGTGATGGGGGAGGAGGCTGCATGACTGTGGTGGAGATTATGCCCTACAGGGTGAATTAGCTTAACTCAAGAACCGTCCTTAGAGTATCTGAGGGAATAAATATGCCAGGAATCATTCAGTTCATATATCTGTCCCTAGAAATCTCCAAGAAAAAAAAAAAGTGTTATCTTTGCTAATGATTTAATTTAAATAACTATGCTCACTGTGCCTAGTATTAATACGTAAATCCAGAAATTATTTTGGAACAGAAAAAAATGAGGCTGACTTCAACATCTAATTATGCAACTACTTATTGCTGCCATCTAGAGGGCTGGTCAAGTGATAGACCAAAAAAGGAAGGGAGCAGGATAACGTCAACACTCCCTTGACAGTCTAGCACAAGGCCCCTCTGGGACTAGCTGTGGAGAGAGACTTGTCCAGAAATTGGGCTCCAGAAGGCCAGGATGTCACCTGGAAATGGGAATGGAGGGTGGGTGAGGGCAGTTAGGCAGGTTCTTCAAGGTCCCCTCTTACCAAATTAGGGTAAATAGGTAGATTTCTGCTCTCAGTTGTTCATAGATATGAATATTTAATTCACTTCACCCTCAATTTTGCCATTGGAGATGTCTGTTGACTACTTCCTTCCAGTATTTCTGCTCACCCCTGTGGAAAAAAAAAACGATTAAAGAAGACAGTTTTGGCAATATAAACTTTATTTTGCCTAGTTTTCAAGTGCCCCCCCCCCCCCATTGTTTTTCCTTCTGACGAGAATGACCTCGGCTCCTGGAGAAGACCAGATAGAGCGTTTACGTCTCAGAGGCACAGAGAAAGCGTTCAGGCTCCTCTAAGAAGGACCCTAGTTTCCTGCATCTAGAATTTTCCAGTACCTATAAGACTTGGAGATGAACAGGAGTGATTTGGGGATTTGTGAAAAGGATGAGCGCGCCTTTGCTGTTCTTGTAAAGACTCAATTTGTAAGACAGGTTGCACCAGTTGTCCTCAATCTGTAGGCCAGTTGTTTTTATTTCCTCAAAGAATTGGGTTGCAACCTGAATGATATCAAGGCGCTGACCCACCCATCCAACTACATTATCTTCAATTTGCTTCCTTACATCAGGGAGAAGATCTTCAACTGGGAAAGAAATCAAAAGATTCCTATGTTCCGGAGTTAGAGTTTGTCTTTGGAATGTTTTTCTTTTTCTCTGGGTACAGCTTCATTTAGTTTACGGGAGAAAGTCTAAAAACAAAAGTTTTTTTCATTCTTTGAATATCAGCTTCCAATTTGGTCAACTGCTAACCATAGAGCTACTTTAAAAAAAAACCCTTTCAAATATCTTGTGAGGTTTCAGCCAGGACAAACAGTAAATACCCCTGGCAGGATTGAACAAACCCTTGGACACAAGAGTAATACCCAAAGAAGGTATAGATGATAGTACCCTCTCAAGATCCAGAGCCTTTCCCAAAGATAGCCAAAAGAAAGAAAGATTTAGATAGTTCTCCTGAGAGATGGCAATGGTCCATCGGACCCGAGCTGAAAATGGAGTGCAATGCTCGCGTCTGTCTGGCCATATCTTGCTGCAAATGGGATGCAGCTCACCTTTCTGTCTGGCCATATTTTTGAGGTCCCCCAGTTTGATGGTTGCCAAGCCAAGTTCTCTGGACATAAAAAGAGACAAACAAGAAGGCAATAGCTGTCCCTGGGAGAGACAGGGTCAGTAATTAATGGGTCCAGATTTGGAAAGAAAGGGACAACGTGAAATTTTACCTTCCTGCCCCTACCAGGCACTACAGACAGAGACGGGGGAGAGCTGACTTTGGTAAGAATTCTCACCCTTCACTGCCCTCTGCCAGTTTTCTGAGGATCCCATCTGTAGGGTTCCGAGTGAGTGGGATTTAAAGTAGAGAGTGTTGTTCCAGTATCTGACACAATTTGGCAAGGTTTTTCCTTAATTTTAATCTTATTTCCCCTTGGCTGTTTAAGGGAATAACTGGTATCAGTTTACCTAAGACTCTCTCGGAGTCTTGTTACCTCTGAGAGAGGTCCACATAGGGGCCCCGCTTCCAGGGTAGATGTGGGGGCATCTGTAAGGCACTAACTTGGTGGACTTTTGTTACAGTCTTGTAGTCTCTTCAGAGGGGAAAGGCAAGTCAGATACAGGACTGGTAGACTGAGTACTCAGGCAAAGGAGGATAGAGGGGAGCAGTAGGGTCACGTCAGTCTTAGAGTCTTTTCTTTCAGGTACCTCTTGTGTCTTTAATTTTTCATTAGCCTTTTATAATCAATCTTTCAGTGAAGCTGTTTTTGAGTTTTGAAGCTTTTTGGAGGCTTCTGCATGGCAATTAAAATAGGTATCCCATTCTGCTTGTTGATTTAATGAACAATCTTGTCTAGTTGGACCATTTCCCATAATGACCATTGTAATTCTAAGTTGTCTGAGTAAGATTTTGCCATTTTTGTGGACATCTACAGTTTCCCAGACCACATTTCTTAGATATAAAATAAGCAGTTGTGGGCTGAGCTCCACAGCCTTGTGGTTTAAGTTCTGTGCACTCTGCCTCCTCAACCTGGGTTCAGAGGTTCAAATCCTGAGTGCAGACCTACTCCAATCACATACAAAAATATATAGAGGAAGATTGGGAAGATTGGTGCAGATGTTAGCTCAGGGCTAATCTTCCTAAGCAAAAAAAAAAAAAAGAAAGAAAGAAAAAAAGCAGTTGTGCCTGAAAATGGTGGACTCTGTTCTTTGAAACTTAAGCATTCCATTTCTTTAACTAAGCCTTGGGTTTCTTGGAGCCAAATTAATATCTAAGAGGGCTGCGCTGCTGGGTTGGGGATTTTATGGTGTTCAACAGTGCACCTAGTTGCCCAGAAATTTTCTTGAGGTTGGCGGGTGCCCTAGGGTCAATCTAAACAGTTGCATGACCAACTTATGCTAGCATGGGAGTTTTAGAGTCAGGTGGCGAGCACTCTAACGGAAGTGCTTAACCCATGCCCGCCAATTTTGTAGCTCTGGCTTTCTGAGATTCCCATTAGCAAGAGATTTATTATTCTTTTTACGAGATTTCTTTATAGTGGTGGACAGTCAGATCGCTTTTAATAGTCTGAATTGTGCCTCCTTAGATTTTGATTTTGATGGGCAAAACAATCTGAATTTCTTAATTTATTTCCCCAAGTCGCCCAGTGGTTTATGCCATGGACATACCTGAAGGCTTTGTGAGTCCCCCCACGGCTGCAATCAGTTGTGGACATTGGAATTCCTTCTTTTGGAGTCCCCTAATGGCTGCCACCATTGCAGACTCCCAATATAACCACCCTGGAACCTTTCTGAGGTCCCCAAACCTTTGTGGGAACTATATGTATATATTTAGAGAAAGTTTGTTTGGACTGGAGAGCTATACTCAAGGGAGTATAAGAGTGACTTCCAGTCCAAGAGTGACTTACCCATAGCCCTTGGTAACAGAGAGAGGAAGAGTGAACTCTGAGGCTCAGCAGCTGCCTGCTGCGCATCTTGTGGTCCCATAGGCCACTAGCAGTCAGCTTCTAATCCCATTCCTCATTGCCAAAGACTGTTAAAAACTTGATTAAAGAAGAAAATTTAGTTGATACAATCAAACTTTATTTAACACTCCATGAAGTGGACAGTCTTCTTTCAGAGAACTGAAAATGGGGTAGAAAGCAAGAAGCTTTTATGGGATAAAGAATAAAGAACAAGGAAGAGACAATAGAAAATATCTGATTGACTGGGGCCACGTAGTCAACCTTATTTGGGGTGAGAAGGCTCAGAGTTAGCTTGGCGTTTGGAGATTGGCTGACCGGATAGACTCGTTTCTGGTCAAGTGGAGCCTTTAGAGGGACATGAAACTTATCTAAGTTCCAGTTTGCTGACATGACACCCAGGCAGGAGCAGCTCCATGTTAGGCCTAGAAACTTATTTTGACACCACTTATACTGGATTCAGACGTACTTGGGTTCTAATCCCTTTTCTATACTAATAAACAGCTATGTAAATTTGGACAATTTGTTTAACATTTATCGGTTTAAAATGAGGAAAAAATATTTACCTCTTCTGTAAAGTTAGATAACGTTACTTATAGGAGTGTCATCATCACTTCCAATTTATAACCATAAACCACTGTCACCGCATATAGAACACATGCTATCTTTTGCTTCTTCATGATAGGATTCAGGCAGAGAAGGGCTAGACAGCGGATCAGCTGGGCGGCTTCCTGGAATGCCGCTCTACAAATGGTCCTGTTTCTCTGGGATTCTAAATATTACTGAAAATTTAGAAAACTGAATTTATCAGAACACATCTCAGGCCTGCTTCCCTTGTGCCAGGCAATGTTATAAGCTTTTTTGATATACTCTATTGCTTAAATTCCTCTGCCCAGTGAATACAAATGGGACAAATGCTTTGCTTAGCAATCTGAGGCATGCTGAAGTGCCTTCTAAATAATGTGTCCAATAAAATGTGAAGTTCTATTGTGGTTGAGTGGGATATGCAAGACTAGGGCAAAAGGAGAATTTCTAGGGAAAACATAGTAAGAGAATACTGACCCCAGTGGTCCTACTTTGCCCCTCCCTTATGCGTTGTATGGTCTCTTTCCAAGTAAACGTTGAATAAATATTTAAGCAATTGCTTGATGGGGGCACCATCCATTTTAGACACTTTCATTACTTGGTCCGGTTTTAGAGGCAAGCATGTAACTAACTCATACAATTACATTAGCAAATCCTTAAAAACAAACTTTTAAAAGAATTTTAACAGATTATATCCTTTTGTGCCAACTGAAGATTATTAGAGAATTTGTCAAAGGACCATTTATGCCAACCCTGACTTTTAGAGTAATAATGAAATACAGGTCATTCATTAACAACAATGGTGGGTTTTAGAATCGAGGTCATTCAACTTAGTTTGTGACGGGTTCCTATCATTGAGGAACTCAACAAAAGTCAGAACCACCCTCATTTAGGTTTTCCACCTAGGTTTGAAGAATTAAATAATTATCAGAATAGGGGATTACATGCTCTTCATGCAAATATTGACCTATAAATCTCTGATTAGCAATGTAGCAAAAAGAAAATTCATAACTTTAGAAGGAATATATATTAATGCAGATTTATGATTTGGGGAAAGCAAAAAATTGTATAACCATCTTATCCTGAAATAATTTACTCAAGGTATTTCTCTAAGGAAGTCTAAAAAGTCTTTTATCCATGGAATAGTTCTTCAAAATGATTGCAGGATATATTTAAGTCAAATCTAAATTAAAAAAATCATTAAAGAAATAATTTGGTATTTCCTCAAACCATTTGAAGCATTTATCTATGATTAATACCATTCATTTAATTTACACACTGCTAGTTTAAAACTATTTATTTTAATGCAACAGTGAGGAAGTAGATTGATATAACTTTATATAACACCATATTAGAAGCAAATAATAGGCTTTTCTAAATTCAAAATTTATAATATCCCATAAGTAAATAATAAGGAAATAAGAGCATTTTGTTGCTTAAAACACGAAGTTTAGAGGTAAATTCAATAATAATACAATGATAATAATGATATTGACATTTGTGGACTTCCTCTGTGTCAGCCCTTCCCTCACTGCACCCCTTTGGGGCCCTATGGTCCCACCCACTCTGCCGTCTTAAGCTGCTACAAAGCCCTCCATGGGTTCTTTCCTGACTGCCCCTTGGCTGGGACATTGCTTCTTCTAGAACACCCTAGACTGCCACCCCCATAGGGCTATGCTATCCTGTTTACTCTTAAGTGGTAGGGAGCATTATTATTACTATTGGGTGAAGGGGGTGTGGGGCCAGGACAATGTCAAAGACCATCCCAGTGCCCCCGGACCCTGTCACCTGCCAACCTTGGCGTGGCTCACCCAGCACTGACACACCTCCTGTGTGGAGCCTTAATGGGCCCCTTAATCCCATAATGATTTTCTGATACTTTCACACTCCTGTCACTGGCAGAAAAAGGAAAAAAAAACCCACAGAGTTTAGAGGTATGGTTAATAATAATACAATGATGATAATCTCAACATTTGTGTGCTTCCTCTGTGTTAGTCAATATGATAAGATTTTTTCATATACACTATGTGTAAGTGAATCTGCACAAAATTAGAGGAAGGTAGAAACTATCATTATTCTTCTTTGATAAACAAAGAAGCTGAATCTTAGAGAGTCTGAATAACGTAGCCTTCTGAAATACAGCTAGTAGGTGGTTGAGGTGAATTAGAAACCATTGTTTTGCCCAGAGCCTATCTCCAGATCATACCATACTGTAAATTTCTTATGTAATGCCCATTCATTAAGATGTTATAGCAATGAGGAATTCTTATAGAATATATTCTTGTCTATTGATATGATGTATAGTAAACACATTTGTATGTAGCAATGCATTATTTCAAAGAAATTCACTAATATATGTGTATAGACATAAATCTTTATATTCTTTTTTGACTCATATTTATATATTTAATCCTTCTTATTTGGTAATTCCTTCATTTATTTCATAATATATGTTAAACACTTCCAAATTTCAAGCCACTGCTAATTCTTGCTCTCATGGTTCATAATATAAAGAGCAAGAAGATATTCAATAAACTCAGAAAATACTGTTTTAAGTGTTTGCTTGACTAAACTTGTGAAATGTATTTTAGCAAATATATTGAAATATTATTAAACTACTTTTGGTTGTTGTTACAAGTCTGTCTTAGCACATAAGTTTTGGGGAAAAAGCATCCACCAAAGTTTTGCTACACATCCTATCAGGCCATTTGTTTATTTTTTGCTTCTTCTTGTTTGTTTTAATTTACAAGTAACCATCTAAGCAAACGAGAGCAGGATTATAAGATATGCATTATAAATTAAAGTCATCTATTTGAATCTGCAAATATTTAGATCAAGGCGATATTCGTTCTTGACATATGCAGATAGAACAAAATTGCCTTCCTGTTCTCATCATGAGCTGTGTTTTGCAAATGAGGAGTGTATTCTTTAAAATGAATACAATTTTGACCTCAAAATTACAAACTGTTAACTATAAGAGCTATCGATATAACCTGTTTATAACGCTCTTGAATAACCTCTTTAAAGTGCTCAGAATTTCTGGGCATCATCCAGAAAACCAATTAAAAATGTCTTATGTGGTGGTGGAGAAATAGAGTTGTACATCTAATAGAGTTGTACATCCTTTGCCATGAGGAAGGGAGGCATTAGCTACGTTGAATAACCTTACATATCCTTAGCACAATCACCATGGAAAGTCTTTCTCTTAAATACACGATAAAGGAAATGCTCCATTTTCATTATAGTTCATTTGTATCGATTCATCACTGCATTACCTTTGAGGATTTTGATACAGTATATTGAATTTATAGAATTATATAGATTAGAATTATAAAAAGCCAATCAGCTCATCTAGCTTAAGCCATCACTGTAGGGTTATTTGGTGTGACTTATTCTTTAGAGTTTAGTCAAATTTTAAATGAGTTAAGAAATAGTGCTTTTGGGAAATGACCTCAATGATAAGAAAGCTTGGGGCATGCATTTTTCATCATTAGCAATAAAAAATGGGTATCTAACCAGATCCTAACCACCATTGGGATTTGAAAACTATGAGTCAGTTTCCCAGTATTTGAACTTTCCCATAAGGAGCAAGGCAATGCTATAGTATATTTAGTACTAAATACTTCTGACAGAATAAGAAATATTACCCAAGGGACCAGGATTATGTGCATTTTAAAATTGTAGCAATTTACTACCAGGAAAAAAAATATTTAATTTTTAATATATGGAATGCAGTATTAAGAAACCTATTGTGTGGGAACTTAAATTCTCTTAGTTGCGTCATGACTTTTCAAAAGTCTGACCTACTCAAGGTCTTTCTATGACTATTTCCTCACCCTTGGTTAACTAACAGAATCCCTACAACTCCATCATTTCACTTATTCATTCTGACGGTTTGTCGTTTCTATCTTTGGATATTAAAAAAATGGCCACAGAAGCTTCAAAATATTTCAGAGCAATCACCATAGGTTAATTTTCTACAAACGACATATTCAAGCACATTTTCTTCAGTAAGACGAAAGTTGAATACAACCCTTGATCCCTCATCAAACTCGAAGTCAGTCTATGTTGATGAATATTCTGTTACAAACTATTGTGTCTGTTTTCCAGATTTAGCATGGAGGCTGAAACGGGGAAAATGAGAATTGCTCTCAAATCCAGCTGCAATCAATCATCTTGGAATATACTCTGGTCCCTATGAGTGACACAACATAATAATTAAAGTCCTCTTCTGTCAGAAATTAAATAGATTCAGAAACATTTTTGATAGAAATAGACTTTTTGACTTTTAATTTGCAATTGTTCCTAATGAATTCCTGTAAGCATAATTTAGCTCATTTTTTATTCTTTCTTACAGAAGTGAAACTCTTTAAGCAATGGAAAATTATTATTTTTTCCATTTTTACTTCCCCCTGCTCACACATTTTATTATATTTCTATCACATACTAGAGGTTTTAACAGAATCGTGTGTTTGGGGACTGTCTTCTCAACGTGTCCCTAATGCTCATATGCCTTCACCTAGCAGACGTGAAGCAATCTTGATGCAGTTCAAAACTTTATTTGAATGTGTTTGCTTCAAAGTAAATTAATATTTACAAACATATTTTTTTCTAGTACCATTATTCTTATGGTTGCTCTGTCTTAAAGTTCAAAATCATCTCTGTCACTAATCCATTTCTCTCTTACAATCAGGAACATTATCCATTTTATCTACTCTCTTTCAGTGATTCTATCTCAGACTCATTCAATTGAGTAAAATTTTTCCTTTTTATGTAATCTGACCTTTCCTTGTAAAATATTTTTTTTCCAAAGCTATTTTGGGAAAATTTAGGAAAAACAGTTTCTTACTTTGGTTCAAAATAAGTTCTCTTTCACGTCTCCAATACCACTGAAATCATTAAATAATTAACTCAGCAGTAACCCCATCATAGTATGTGATCACTTACTCCTTTCAAGATTCTAAGCCTAGTTGTTCCTATGAAATTAAAGTTTTGATGAATTTCAGATAAAAATAGATTTTTGTGAAACACAGAAACTCAGTGTAAGCAGGAGTGGATGTGAAGTTTTAACAGAGGTTTCTGAATGCACTCTTTAATCCAGAGAATGATCAAGAAGCACTGAGAACAAGGCAGCAGAGGAAGATGTTTTCTAAGAGAAAATAACCAAAAAGCAGCTACCGACCAAAAAAAAAATGTTTAATTCACACGTGTGCCTAAGAATGCTCATTAATACTCTTTAAATATTTCGTTAAATGTTGACTGAGCAGTTAGCAAAGTGAAAGATTGTGCTAGGTCTTGATAGAAAACTATTTCCTTCTTTAATTTTAAGTGAGTGGGATAGATAACATTTCTGCTGAGACATCCCACAGTTCTTATGTAATGAATAGTTCCTTCAAATTGCCTACAGTCTATTTAGAGAAAGAAACAATAACTACCAAGAACAAAATTGTAATCCAAGAGTTTAATAACAAGATATTTCACAAAGTGGATTGCGCTTAAGTCAGAAGTGATTTATACAGACACTCTGTACCACTGAATGGTGGAAAGAGCATTAGACTAGCCATCCACTGAACTGCAAGTTCTTGTGTCCCTCATCTGTAAGGACCTAACAATACACGATACTATTGTAAGGGATAAATGAAATTATCTATATAATAAACAATACCTTGTATTATTATAACTTATATATAAATTATAAAAAATATTTTGTGAAATGTTCAGAGATATACAAAGATAGTGAATTTTTTCTTTTTAATTTCAAAATATTATTGTTGTTTTGAGCAGTGATTGCTATCAGGGACAATTTTATTCCCCAGAGAACATTTGGCAAAGTCTGGAAACAATTTCGGTCTTCACCACTTGGAGTGTGAAGGACCTACTGGTATCTAGTGGGTCGAGGCCAAGGATGCTATGAAATATCCTACAATGCACAGGACAGCCCCTCCCCCAACATGGAAGTATCTAGCTCCAGATGGCAATTCTGCCAAGGTTGAGAAACGCTGGTTGAGAGCATTTAGGGAATGATTCATAAGTGATTTGTAAAGTGCACTAAATCTTAAAGAATGGACATGAATTGAATAGAGAGGAAGTATTCTTAGATGGGGAGAAAGAATGAGTGAGAGCAGTTTCTGAAAGAAAACTTGCTCCTCAACCATGGATTGTAAAAGCAGCAACAGAGCAGTGAGATGAAGCTGGTTCGTTGGTGTGAATGAAGAAGGGTCTTTAACACCCGGCTGTGATTGAGAGAACAATTATATAGTGGACAGGGAGAAATTTAATATTAGTATAATTTCGGGAAATTTATACATGTAAGGGTAAGCAAATATTGAGGCAGAAAAGACTAGAAACAAGGAAAAAAATCAGAAGGCTATTATAATAGATCCTGTTTGTGTTAATGAAGGCCTGTCCATGAAAATTGAATGGAAAGGGTAGTTGAAAATATGACTGAATTCCGAAGGATTGTAGAAAAGGTAGACTGAGGCCCATGGAATGTCATCATTGATTTACTGCAGTCATGAATATTTGCTACTTTAGGCAATAGAACACCATGTTATGTATTGATTGTCTGGCAAATTCCATGTATTAGGACTATGTTGCTGAGAAACTGAAACTCAATCTCTCAGAGCTTTACATTTTACCAAGGTAAATAATACGTGATACCCATAACCTAAGGTACAACACACCATAAGAACTCAGGGCAATAAGTATACCTTACACTCATTTATGGTTAAAGAAGTTGTCTGCGAGAAAATAAAATTAAGACTGAGTCTTGAATTCAAGAGTTCATTAGCTCTGAGATCTCCTATAGTTTACCATTTCTAACTCTTTCAGCTAACTTCTGCTTCCCCAAGGGTAGAGAAGCTTTGGGATGTTGTCTACCCTGTTGGTAGGCCATAGAATATTTGGGGTGGGTGCATCAATCTCCTCTTTGGTCCTTGGGGGCTCAAACAGGCATACTGTTCCTTCCTTATCTTCCAGGATCCAGACGAAAGTGGAGAATAAATAAATATTTTTGGCTCTCATATTCTCCTAATATTCTGAAAACAATCTCCTCTTCCCCACCATAAAAATCCTACAGCCCCACCCCAACCCCACCATCCTGAAACTTGCTTTTTCTCCAGACCCAGCTCTTCTCAATCCACAGCTTGAAGGATTTTGTCTTGGTAGTGAAAAATATAATTGGGAGGCAAAAAGACAATTGTTCTGTCACATAATATGTACTTTCAAATCTTCCAGGTTTCACCTCTTACAGACTTTTGAAATTAAAGTCCAAAATAAGAAGGAAAATTCCCTCTCACCTTGCAAGACAGTCTCTAGAATTCCTAAGACAAAAGGAGACAGTCTTTTTCGGAGGTGCTGGCAGGGATACTGGCTATGAGTACTTAACAAATCGTCTCATGCAGATACTTATTTCATCAATTTGAATGGGAACTGGCATTACTGACTTGTTTTAGGAAGGGTAGCATAAAGGCCCGGGGAAAAGATATTTAAACTGTAAAAGGCTTGGCTATTCCTTAGTAGGTTCTGTCAGAGAGAGGCACTTAGTAAGAGTTCAAATAGCCTTTCTCAGTTTCTTTTTATTATCATTCCTGTCAATCACCTTGTCATTCTTCCAATCAGCCGAGCCAGGAATGTATGAGTCTTTCATAATTTTCTTTTCGCACTCCATGGTGTAGTTTTCATGTCCTTCTGGTAAGTTTCCTTACTATATATTTGTTTTGTTCTAATCCCTCCAGTTTTTTGTATCTCTACTCAGAATAGCGTTTTATTCATCTGAATAAATGTGTATGTCCAAGTATATTTCAATCTTTCATCTCTCCTCCAGTCCAACCTACAAAATACTACCCAACCAACACGGCGGATGTAACTTTAAGGTTACTGCATCGAAAAGTCAAAATGTTTAAACCAGTTGCTGTGCCCTCATGATTGTGGGTTTCCTTTTCGTTCTCTTTCTCTTTTTTCTCATCCTTATTTTGGTTGTTGTTTGTTATATGTGAAATCACCCATTTAACTCAAACTAATTCTTTATATTCAATAGTTGCTTTGAAAAGTTCAATGGAAAACTTTATAAATTTATAAAAAATTTACTCCATGACTATTCATAGAAATAAATGTGCAAGTGTTTCATTGTTTAAGTTTTCTCATTTTCCACATTCTTATCTTCCTTATTTCTTTGGAATTATTCAAGAATTTTTAAATTCTAAAATGTCAATGAAAATCTAGGTTTTAAAACTTCCAGTTTGTTTATTTAAAAAAAACCTATTTGGGTATCTATTATCATAAAGCTACATGAAACTTTTAAAGATTTATGTAAAATGGAGTTACAAAATGATAAGCTTGTTAGAACAACTCAAGTTATAGGCATAGACTGAGCAGCCTCAATCATTAACCATCTGTTCAAGAGAATAGCAAGTAAGAAAAAATTTTCTTCCTTGCATCCACCCAAAGACCAGTAGGAAAAACCTCTTGGGCAAATGCCCTCCTGTGTTAACCTATTGTATTAATTTCCTAGATCTGTCGCAACAAATTAATGCTAACTGGGTGGCTTGAAAAAACAGAAATTCATAGTTATAGTTCCAGAGGCCAGCAGTTTGAAATCAAGGTGTTGGCACAACCACATTCCTTTCAAAGGTTCTAGGGGCGAATGCTTGCCTCTTCCAGCTTCTGGTAGCTCCCGGCATGCCTTGGTTTATGGCAGCGTCACTGCAGTCACAGCCTCATCTTCACACGAGCTTCTTCCCCGTGTCTGTCAGACCTCCCTCTCCTTTCTGTTTTAAGTACACCAGCCACTGGATCTAAGACAACCTAAATGTAGGATGAACTCACCCTGAGAGTCTTAACTCAATTACACCTGTGAAGACCCTATTTCCAAATAAGTTTGCACATACAGGTCGAGCGTTTGGACTTGCACGTATGTTTTTGAGGTACACAGTTTAGCTCACTGCATCCACGGAGGATTAAATTTGAACTCATAGCTTTACTTAACTACTATTATCCCTCACTCTTGGGTGAGATTATCCAAAAGCAATATCTTCTACCCCTTTTAACTATCTGTTTGACTATAGAATGGTATTTAATATTACGTGATACCAATTATAGCAGAGTTCTAAGTGTATACTCGTTGTTATTAGTCTTATTAATATTAATATATTCTGATCTATGATGGTTCCAATTATCTATTTCATATACATATAGTGATAAATGAATATAATTATGTGTGTATGTATAAAACACTTTGTTTTTATGAGTAAGAGTAATTAACTGAACAGAAATTTTCTTCTCTACTTAAGAAAAAAGCTTTAAAGAACATTTATTCAAATAAATTTGCTACCTCAAGGGGGCATTTGTAATTCCTCTTAGGGACATTCCACCTTCTTATGTTTGGGAGAATTTCCCATATCCCTGGCCACCCGCCATGGACAATAGATGCCAGACACACTCGCTTTCCCACCCTACACTGTAGCTAGGGTACAGCCGGTGACTTTATGCTTCTCTGCTGAGATGCATCCAACCCAGTCTTTGGGTCATAACCCAGGGATGTGGAGAGGGCGGCACTTGGCTTTGGAGGTGGGGACATTTAGTTTTCAGAGGCAACAGTGACTGTAGTCCTAGCAGCAGAATCCCATGTCCGAATCAGCAGCAACAGAGAAGCAAGCTGTGGTGCACTACACTGCGGCCACGCAGGACGGGAACTGCGGCTCTTCAAATGTTAAACATAGAGGTATCACGTGACCCCATCACTGTACTCCTAGGTAAATATCCAAAAGAAAAGAGAGCATATATTCATACCAAAAGTTATACACAAATGTATGTGGTGGTATTATTTATAACAGCCAAAAAGTGGAAAAAACCCAAATGTCCATCAACTGACAAATGGATAAACAAAGGGAGTATATACATAGAATGCAACATCATTCAGCCAAAAAAAAAAAAAAAATGAGGTATTGACTCATGCCACAACATGGATGGATGTTTAAAACATTATGCTAAGCGAAATAAGCCAGAAAGAAAAGGCCATATATTATAAAATTCCATTTATCAGAAATGTCCAGAATAAGCAAAACTCAAGGCAGAAAGTAGATTAGTGGTTGACAGGCATTGAAGGAGGAATTGGGGTCGATCGCAAACAGGCAGAAGTTTCTTTTAAGGGTTAATGAAATATTCTAGAATTAGATAGTGATGATGGTTGCACTATATTGTGATACATTAAAAACCGCTTACTTATACACTTTAAAATGGTTAAAATGGTGAATTTTATCTCAATAAAAAATCAACTGACATTTGTCTCAGACATTAGAACTAGGAAAGCATCTGTAGTTCTAAACATATTGTGTCACGCCTCTGTGTTTTTACATATTCTTTCTTCTTATATGTATTCTCTTAAATTTTGTGTTATTAATTACTAATTAATTTTCAAGATTCAGTTTAAAAAGGTGTTATTTGAGATATAGCTTTTATTGATCATTTTCTTCTAGGCTATGCCTATGACTCTCCCTTGTACAAATTCCTTTAATAAAATTTCCCACATTATTTGTAGTTGTGATTTTACATGTCTGCCTTTCCTTAACTTTAACTATTTAAGGACAAATAAAGCATTAATCAAGCCTTGTTTCTTCACAATTTTTTAGTGCACGGAATATCCTTATATATCAATCAATGAATAAATGCTAATTACTTTTATCAGTAGAATTTGGTTTTTGCAAATTTGTTTTAGAAATTATTGAAAAATGTCACCTCAAATTATTTTTATATATATAATTGTTATATATAATCATACAATTATTTTTATTTATATAATATTTAATTAAGAAGTTATAAAATAGTTTAAATTCCAGAATTCTTTTTAATTGAAAAGCCTTCATTTATGTCTATTTTAGCTGCATTATTTTTCTCCATTCATATCTATAAAAGACGAGATTTGTGCCCTGAAAATGTTTGGTTAAGGACAGCATCATTTGATCTCAACTGTGAATACAAACCACTCTTTTTTTCAGTCTAACCCTCTTCAAAAATCAATGTTCACAAAATTAAAAAATGCATGGAGATGGCACTACTTTACATTGCCACCAGCAAAGTATTCAAGTTACAACTTTTCCACATCCTCTAGCGATTAGTTTTTCTTTTTTCCTTTCCTTTTTTTAAAAAAAATTTTAGTAAACCTAATGAGTGTGAAGTGGTATCTCATTGTGGTTTGGTTTGCATTTCCCTAATGAATTAACTTGTTGAGCATCTTTCACACACTTACTGATCATTTGTATATGTTCTTTGAAGATGTCTATTCAAATACATTTGCCTTTTTATTTTATTTATTTATTTATTTATTTTTTGAGGAAGATTAGCCCTGCGCTAACTACTGCCAGTCCTCCTCTTTTTGCTGGGGAATCCTGGCCCTGAGCTAACATCCGTGCCCATCTTCCCCTACTTTATATGTGGGACGCCTGCCACAGCATGGCTTGCCAAGTGGTGCCATGTCTGCACCGGGATCCAAACCGGGGAACCCCGGGCCGAGAAGCGGAATGTGCGCGCTTAACAGCTGCGCCACCCGGCCAGCCCTACATTTGCCTTTTTAAATTGGCTTGTTTTATAATTGAGCTCTAATAGTTCTTCCTACGTTCAGTATCCTAAATCCTTATCATATGTGTGATTTGCAAATATTTTCTCCTATTTTGGGCTATCATTTACTTTCTTGATAGTGTTCTTTGAGGCGCAGAAGTTTTACTGTTTACAAAGTCTAATTTATCAATTTCGCCTTTTGTTGCTTGCGCTTTTGGTATGCTATTTAATAAACCGTTGCCTAATCCAAGGTGGTAGAGATTTACAAGTATGTTTCTTTCTAAGAATTTTATAGTTTTACCTCTTACATTTAGGTCTTTGACTCCTTTTGACTTAGTTTTTATATATGTTAGCAATCAAAATCAATTCTTTTGCGTGTGGATAGCCAGTTGTCCTAGCACCATTTGTTGAGAAGACTATTCTTTCCCCTTTAAATGGTCTTGGCATCCTTGTTGAAAATCAAATTCCATATATGTATGGATTTATTTTTGAAATCTCAATTATATACCATTGATCTATATGTTAACCTTATGCCAGTACCATACTGTTTTGTTTACTGTACTTTTGCAGTGAGTTTTGAATTTGGGAAGTGTGAGTCTTCCAACTTTGTTCTTTGCAAGATTATCTTGGCTGTTTAGGTCTTTGGCATTTCTACTTGAATTTTAGGATCAGCTTTTTCATTTCTGCATTGGCTCTATAGATCAATTTGGGGAATGTTGACAATATTAATTCTTCAAATCCATGGACACGAGATGTTTTTCCATTTATTCGCGTCTTTAATTTCTTTCAACAATGTTTTGTAGTTTTCAGTGTAGGAATCTTGTATTTCTTTGGTTAAATTTATCTTTAGTATTTTAATTTTTTAAACACTGTTTCAGAGGAAATTGCATTCTTAATGCCGTTTTTAAGATTGTTCATTGCCAGCATATAGAAATACAACTGATTTTTGTATATTCATCTCATGTCCTGCAACTTGAACTCATTCATCAGCTCTAATGTTATGGATGTATATGTGTTCTTTAGAGGTGTCTATGTGTTAGATCATGTTTTCTGCTCATATTTTGCTTTTAGTTTTAGTTATTTCTTTCCAATCTAAATGTTTTTTATTTATTTTTCTTTCCCAATTGCCCCGAGTCACGTGTTATTGTTTGTTTGTTTGTTTGTTTTTGTCTATTATGGTAAGTTACATTATTTGATTTTCTATGTTGAACCAGCCTTGCTTTCCTGGGATAAAGCCATTAGATTGTGATGTAATACATCACAGTACATTACTCTTTTTATGTATTGCTGACTTCAATTTGTTGATATTTTGATGATGAATTTTGTCTATATTCATAAGGGATATATTGATCCATAATTTTCTTTTTCTTAATGTCTGGTTTTGTTAATGTAATGCTGGCCTCATGAACTGAGTTGGAAGTTTTCCTTCCTCTTTCACATTCTGGAGAACATTACTTAGAATTGTTATTATTTCTTTTTAAATGTTTGGTGGAATTCACGAGGGAATACATCTGGAGTTTTCTTTTTGGAAGGCATTTAAGTAAGAGTTCTATTTCTTTAGTAGATATTGAACTTTTCACATAAATCTTCTTGTGTAGGTTTTGGTGTTTATATCTTTCAATGAATTGGTCTTTTTCAACAAAATTTCTTTATGCATGGACTTAGAATTGTTCATAGATTCCTTTATTATTCAATTACTATCTGTAAGATCTATACTGATGTCTTCTTTTTCACTCACAATGTTGGCATTTTGTGTCTTCAATCATTTAGCTTGGTAAGTCTGACTAGAGGTTGATCAAATTTATTGATATTTTCAAAGAATCAACATTCAGTTTCAATTTTTTATATTGTTTTCTATTTTCATTTCATTGGTGTTTTTAAATTATTATCATTTCTTTCTGCTTACTTCACTTTTAATTTGTTCTTTTTCTAATTCCTTAAAGTAGAAGTTTAGAATACTGATTTAAGACCTTTCCTATTTTCAATTTTGACATTTAATGCTAAAAACTCCCCTTTAAGCAGTGTGTTAACTTTATCTCACAAATTTGATATATTTCATTTACATTTAGTGAAAAACATATTTTAATTTTTCTTTGACTTCATTTTTGATTCATGGCTTATTTAGAATGTCTTAGTTAATTCCAGATCATTTGAGTTTCCAAATATCTTTCCACTATTGAATTCTAGTTTATTTTCTTTATAATCCAATAACATAGTTGATATCATTTATATATATTTTTTGTTTTTTTACGGCCTAGAATATAGTTACACTTGATGAATGCTCCATGTACTTGAAAAATATGTATATTTGGTATTCTATAAATATCAGTTAGGGCAGCTTTGTTTATAGTGTTCTTTAGGTCTTCCAACATCCATATTTATATTCTGCCTGCTCATTCTATCAATTATAGGGAGAGGAATAAATTCCCTCATTATAATCGTGGAGTTGTCTATTTATCTTTTCAATGCAGTCAGTCTTTGTCTCATATTTTGAGGCTTTGTTGTTAGATGCACATACATTTAGGATATTTACACTTTATTTGAGAAATGATCTGTTTCTCATTAGGTGATTCTCATTATGTCCTTTTATATCAGTGATAGCAGACCTTGCTCTGAAATCCAGTTTATCTGATATTAAAATAGTCCAGATTTCTTTGGGTTGGTGTTGGCATCATGTATCTTTTTCCATCTTTTTCACTTTTAACCAATGTTTGTCTTTATATTTAAAGTGAGTTTCTTATAGATAGCATATAGTTGGGTCTTGCTTTTTTATCCCATCTGGCTGTCTCAGGTTTGAATTTGTGTTTACACCATTCATATTTAATGTTCTTATTGAAATGTTTGGTTTGAAATCTTCAATCGTGTTAGCTATTTTCTAACTATTCCACCAGGGCTTTTGTTTTATTTTACTCTGTTCTTTCTTCTGCTTCTTGAATTCTCATGTGTACATTAGATCATTTGTCCCACATGCTTGGCAGCTCTGTTTTCTTTTTTTCACCTTTTCTTTTTGGTGTTAATTAGGATAATTTCTACTGACCTATATTCAAGTTCACTGATTCTTTCCTTGTTTATGTCATGTCTCTCAAAGAATGTCTTCATCTGTTTTCCTATGCATTCTTTATCTCTTTAACTACGTTTTCATTTCAGCATTCTATTTCATTTTTATAGTTTTCATCTCTTTGCTGAAATTCTCAACTGATTTTGTATGTTATCCACCTTTTTCCACTAGGAATTTTATATGTTAATGGTAATATCTTAAATTTCCTATCATATAGTGCTAACATCTGTGTCATATCTCAGCCTGGTTCCACTGACTGTTTTCTTTTTGGAGGTGTGTTGCATTTGCATGTCTTTTCTTATGCTTCATAATGTTCTCCGAAGACTGGATCTGTCTTGTAGGACAGAGACTAAAATACACGATTTTTATTCTTGGAAATTGGCATGCATTTCTTTCTGCTAGGTTTGCAATATGGCAATTTGTGTTAATCTAGTCAACAGTTGAGCTTGGCTCAAGGTTTGTTGTCACTAGGATTACACCCTGGGCACTGCTGTCTACAAATTCCCTTAGTGATACCATATACTCAGTATGAGGGCTGGTTTACTAAGGTTTTTTCTCAGTGTCTGCTGCAAACTCACATTTCGGTCTTCCTTTTGCACTGAACCTCAGGAAGAGTCAGCCCCTTGCAACTATCACAGCAGTATTGCAGTGTTCCATTGGCTGAAAATTTGTTAGCTTGGTGATTTAGGTTTGGGAGGTGTTATTTGCCATTCTGATTAAGCCGCTGGTGAAGGCTGATTGAAACAGGCACATCGCCTGGGAACCTTAGGATAGGGCTATCACACGTGCTCCTGTCCTTCCTCCAAGTGTATGTATGAGCTCTCTGGTGCCTCTTCCTCTTCTTATAAAGACACCAGTCATGTAGGATTAGTGCCTCACCCTTATGACTTCTTTTAACCTTAATTATCTCTAAAGTCCCTAATGCCAAATACAGTCACAATGATGGTTAGGCCTTTAAACTGGGGAAACACAGGACACAATTCAGTCCCTAACACTCCTCTATGAAACAAAAGCCTTAATCAGTGGGGGAAAGGGCAAGAAACACTGTCGCTTTTAGGGTACAGTAACTCATCACAGCTGAGAAAGTGAATAAAATAAAATGCTCAACACTAGTGGTAGGGCAGGGATTCATCTCCACCATCTCCCAGGGGACGTCTGATCACCATGAACTGCCTGCAGCACGTGTCCTGTTGGTTCGGTATGGCCAGAATCCCTCCGTACCCTTGATGTTTCTTGTTTGCACTTTTCTATCCCCTGACAGCCTCCTCCCTACCCCTGCTCCTTGCCTATAAATTCACATTTTTCTTGTAGTTTTTGAAGTTGAGCCCAATCTCTCTCCCTTAGAGCAAAACAGCATTGCAGTGGTCCCTATATAGATCATTCTAGTCCCTGTGAATAAAGTCTGCCTTTCCATTCTTTAACAAATATCCTGAATAATTTTTTCTTTAACACTACATTACTGCAGATGTATACATATTGGAAACTTTAAAATTATCAAACTCATTATATTTGTAGTCAGGGAGACACCATTTTTGAATAAGAACATGAATACGTAATTCAGTACATCAAAGGAAGATCCAATGAAACACCGTGTCCTGTAATCTCAGAGAAGAGCTATCCAATATGCTGAGACAAATTCATTAACTTGAAGATGCAGTTATCTTTATTAGCTTTGCGTTATAAGGATCAAAAAAGAAAACCTCAGTGTAAAGTTCACCATTTGCAAAGTGGAATGAACTTTATTGAAGACAAGGAACAATAAGACATTTGTTTACCTGACTAAATTAAATCAACATGGAAAACACCAGTATTTACCATATTTTCATGTGTCTCTCATGAACAAAACTGGCTTGTTGTGGACATCTTAAGGTTGACAACTTTGGAAATACAAAATAACATATAAAATGTGTTACGGTAGTCATTAGCACCTTTGACAAATATTTTCCATTGTTTTCCCTTCTAAATACATGATGCGATTGTGCTTCTGGCTTACCTGAAGTTAGGTATGAAAATATGACGAAATCTGGTCAAGGAGTTGTGACTATAATTGAATTTTCTCACATCCAGTCTGGGGTATTTAATTGCTGATCTGAGACCCTTCTGAATTTCCTCTTCTCTCTGGCAGAGCTGCTAACAAAAATTAAAACGTTGGAGGGCCGCCCAGTGATGAAGTAGTTAAGTTCACGTGCTCTGCTTTGGCAGCCTGGGGTTTATGGGTTCGGATCCCAGGCAGAGGAGTACACACCTTTCATCAAGCAATGCTGTGGTGGTGTCTCACATACCAAATAGAGGAAGATTGGCACAGATGTTAGCTCAGCGACAATGGTCTTCAAGCAAAAAGAAGGAGATTTGCAATAGATGTCAGTTTAGGACCAATCTTCTTCATCAAAAAGAAAATAAATTGAAATGTTGGCTATTCTCTCAGCCTACATCCTTAAATGAGCAAACTCCTCTACTAATTAGAGATGGACATGCAGCTCTTTTACGAGAGTGGCTTAAGAACTTAGAATTTGCAATTATTTATAACCACAGCATAATATGATCTATCTGTACTGCTACTCATATCACCTCTGCTTATATGGAAATTACCATTGTTAAGAAAAATACATAATGAAATGCATGATGTGGTGCTGCAATAATTTGTTCAAGCCTCTTTAAAATACAGCAAAAGTTGCTGTTTTTCTGTAATATCCAGAATTGTGAGAAAGGGTAACCATGTAGGATATTTTTTGGAGTACAACTGTTAAGCGTCCTAAATACCAATTCACTTTTAAGTATTCCATCTGATTTGTCAAACAACATTTACTTGAGAATTCCTTATTTAACAATCTAAATATAATACAACTGATTTTGGGAGATTAAGTGTACTTAACAGTCTAGCTTGACTTCTGGCTTCTTTGTAGTGTCTCTACCCCCAAAAGAAGGAGTTCTATTCTTTCTCAGAATTTGAGGAATTAGCTTTCACTTTTTTTCAGATTTCCTAGTCTGCCATATTACTGGAATTATGTTAATGGAAGTGTCGTAAATGTTAAAGGATTAAGTATATCTATACATCTATATCCACATCGATATCTATATCTATCCTATATCTATCCAAATATTTTGTTAAGGAATGAGATCTATGATTGTATCATATATCCATCAATCAAGTGAAAAAGAATTTCAAATGACAACCTCAAAATCACCTTGTTTCTTGCCTGTTTCCATTTAGATTCATGATTATAATCAACCTATTTACAGCCTCCACTGTGTGTAGGCTCTGGGGTAGACACCTCCCCTTGCATCTAAATTTTTCCACCTGAAAACTTTGTGTGGTTGGTGTTGTAGAAACCCCAACTTTAGAAAGATGGGAACTGACACTCAAAGTCCTATATTGGTTACGAAAGATGACAAAACAAATAAGTACTTGAGTCCTAATTACAAACCAATTTTTGTGACTAGAAGCTCATGACTTTCCTTTTAAAGAAAAAAGAGGGAATGAGTGTAACCATCACCTATATATCTGCCACCCAAATGAGCAAACACGGGGAGTTTTGAATTTAGTTTCTTGCTCCTGTTCCAGAGTTGCCTCCCAGCTGCTCTGCCCATCAGTGGAGCCAGGTCTCAGCAGGCTGTGGCACCAGTCCCGGTTACCGCTGGGGCTCTCTGTTCTGTTTCTGGTCCACAGTGATTTTAAAAAATAGCTTGGATGAGTTTTAAGTTTTTTAAAAAATCATTTAAACTATCACTATGGTATTTGGATTTTGGATGGATAAAATAAGAAAGGTCCAACTTATCTGGGAAGTTTTGCCAATTGCTTCTTTTCCTATGTCATAGACGTAATTTGTGTTTGGAAATGTATCCATTTTACTCAACGTAACAATTAGAACAAGCAGCCATATCATTACCGCCAAAGTGAGAAAGTTGTTTCCTAAATTATCACCAGTAGTAGGCATTATCAAACTTTAAAAATGTGACCAATCTTATTTGGTGAAAATGGCATATTGTTTCCCTTATATTATCTGATCATGGTGACATTAATCCACTTTCATGAGTTTATGGGCCATTTTTATTCGTACCTTGTTCCTACTTATATTTTATTTGAGGATGATGGCTTTTCTTTATTGGTGTTTAGGAATTCATTTTGAGTGATGGTTATAAATCTATATCCTGTCGCATAAGTTGCGGACATGTTTTGCCAATTTGGAACCTAAGCATCAATTCTGGGTATGATGTTTCCGTGACTGAAGTGTATGTGTTCACATCTGCCTACTTTTTCTCGTCTAACCTCTGGGATGCCTCATTATGTAAAGCTCTTAGGCATGGTGCCTGACACTACAAAAGCAATGCAAAATTATCAGCAGTTATTATTCTCTCTTTTGCTTTCAATGAAATTATCTGAAATTAGAGTTGAGGGCTTTATTCTGGTAGCAAATCTTTCTAAAGGTAGGTTCTCTGTAAACACAGGGAAGGAAAACCTTTCTACACACATGTACTTTACAATTAACCTAATGAACAATTAGGTTCCCACAATTATTTCTGCTCATTTTAGTCTGCTGATGACGTGGTTGGAGTTTCCCTGTGTCTCTAGTGGCAAGAATGACTACTGCCTAAAGACGGCTTTAATAGAAGATTCTCTACATTGTTTTTGAGAGTCAATTAAATGTCAACTAAAATTTCCTCTCATATTCGGTTCCATCAGTAGTATAATTTAGGGTACTCTGGAATCATTATGGATTTATTAACTTTTAAATATTTTATACTTATTATTGTATTATTTTCTTCTTCTTATATTCTGGCATTTCAGAGAAAATTAGGTGCAAATTTTTGGTAGATATGCTCAATCTGCAATCTTGAAGTAGAGATATAATTTCTTGTCTTGATAAACAAAAATCTCACTTTAGATTTTTTTTTTTAATCATGAGAAGATGAAAAAGGTACAACTTTGTATTGATGCTAGGAAACAAATTTCAAGATATGTGACTTAGAAGTTAAAATAAAACAAAGATGTTTTGAAAAGACATCAAGAAAAAGCAAATAAAAAGAAAGAAGGTTTGGCAATATTTAACAATACACACATTAATGTAATATATAAATAAGAAACATAGAAAGCCATAAATGTTTCATTCTTTATTGAAGATATGTAACATTCGCAAAAATATTTAACCAGCAACTTTTTATGTTTTATCTTATGAAATATCATAATAAACAAAAACTTGTAAGAAATAAAAGAAAATTTTGCAAAAAAATTATAGAAGTGAGAAACTTTATCACATAGTACTAATGTTTTCTTTTAATCATTTACGATTTAGACAATTCAAATACAAAATGTGAGGGATCTGAATAACATAGTAGTTATATATCATACTTCCTTTCTAAGAATGCATATTTTTTTAATCACTTGAAGAAAGAATGACATATATTAGGTTATGAAATGCTTTCATATAATTCATTTAAGAGAAATTGTGCAGACCTGTTCACTGACCATGCCATCTAAACAAGACAAAATTTATAAACTAAGAAAAAAAGGATAAAAACAGCACTGATAGCACCGCAATTAACGTTACCAATGACAACACAAACATGAAGACATGTATGTTAAAAATTTAAAAGTGAAAACAGACTAAAGTCTCTTAATCAAGTCTTAGGTCAAAATGAAATACTAAAATCTAGAAATTAAAGGAAAAAGAAAGAACATTAACTAACAATGTATGCAAAATGACCATAACTATTAATAGAGTTATACGCTAGTCTTAAATTATTAGACTATGAGGGAGAATGAATGACAATAAAAGAAGAATCCAACTCAAGCATTTAAAACTGGGACAGCAAAAAAAAGCCTAAAACAATATTATAAAGTATTTAATAAGAATTTTAGCTGAAATTAATACATTATTAAGAGTAAAATTAGAAGCATTATATATTAATTGCAAATCTGTTTCTAAAATGACTAGAAATATATACTCAAATGTCAGACCAATATTATAAAAAGAAAAATAAGAAAACACAAAGAAAATTTGGGAAAATAATGTTGAGATTATTATAGGTATAGGACATATTTATATCTTATTTATAAAAAGATAATATCACTTTACTACAAATAGTTTAAAAATCTTCATGTAAAAATCTGTGTTCTAGAAAAAAATAATTACTTAGTTAAATCAAAAGAATCAGAAAAGCCATTGCATAAAAATTTACTGAAAAGATAAAGAGTGACGCCAGCAGGATGGGGGAGTAGGAGGTACCACAGCTGTCCATGAACGTAAATATCCCTCAGAGGACTCAAGAGCCGACCTAAAAGCAGCAGTCATCCACCATGTCAGATAGCAAAGAAAAATCACCTGACAACGAAATAAGCAAACAAAAAAACCCCTTGGAATTTGCATGAGATTTCAGTAGTCTATCCAAGAATAAATTTGGTATACCTTCTCATCAGTAATTAGATGAATATAGATGAACAGAATATATAACAATATATAATATAATATTCACAAATATACCACAAATGTAACTACATGGAGGTAAATTTGCAAGAAAAATGTTGAAGACAGACATGATGAACATTCTTCAACTTTTCTAAAGGGTATAAGAGACTGGATAAATAAAGAAGCATATGATTAGATGAATGATACTCATTGTATTTCCAAAAAGGCCATATTGGTTTTCTTGTGTTTGCCCGTTTAGAGCCACTTTCACCTTACCCTTAGTCTCTGTCCAGGAAAGTTGACTATGGATGTCGCCCACAGGCTCCCCTACCCATTGACTTCTGTTGGGTTTAGCCAATGAGGAGCCCTGGCAAAAGAGTGGCACGGGGAGGAGAGTCTTACTATTTATTGTCTTGACCTTTCCCAGCATGTTCCCCTCAAGTTGGCTATGAACCCTAAGTGAATGTAGCTCTCTCAAGGTGATGGATCAACATGCCACTCTTCCCAATCCTGGGATCTCCTCACTCCTCTCCTGTGGCCTGAGGGTGGTCAAGCCTTACTATGTACTACATTTTCCAGCACCTGCCAGCCCCACAAATAATCCTTAATATGTAAAGATTCTTCAAATCACCCTATTTTAAACATGTTGTCTGCTTCCTGTTGCAATCCTGACTGATTCAAAGGCAGTTCTCTGTAAATGAATTTATAACTTTATAAAAATTATAACCTTTTAAAACTTGCTAAAATTAATCTCCAGGTGAAAATATGGTACTTAAAAACAATTAGATTTATAGGAAGATTTGCTCTATTACATATGAAACACAAAAATCATATTGATTGAGACAATGTAGTAATAGTTTAAAAACTGGAAAGATGGAGGGCATAGAATCGGAAGTCCAGAAAAAGCGCATGTATGTATATGTGTGTGTCTGCGTGCAGATGTACACGAGGGGAGGAGGAAAGAGAGAGACAGATTGTGATATTGTTATACGGCTACTTACAGACTTTCCTCATAGTCAATATTCCAAGGAAAATCTTGAATTTGAATGGCTCCTGCTCAGCCAGTAGTGAAATAGAAATAAGAAAATAAAGAAGCAAATCACAGTGTATAATAAGGCTATATTTGAAATAATGAGAAATCCGACGTTTGGTCCTTGGGCATTCATACCTGAAGAGGACGGGGAGATGGAAGATATCTGCAAAGGCATCTGAAGAGGAAAGAAAACCAGGAGATTTGTTACAAATAGTGTAAATATTTAAAAATAATAATTGTTTTAATAATTCTGGATATATTCATTTGAGACCATTGTAAATAGCTAATAGAAATCAGATTTAGAAAAGAATAATGAGAATATTCACAATTTATAATTTAAGTAAATAACACAGGTGACATAATGCCTCAAGTATGCTCTCATTTTTATTCTTTCTGTACATTTGTATATGAATACACATATATATCTTATATATAAATGCTATGTTGTAAGATGGATTTAATAGATTAGTATATGATGTTTATGCTTATGCCTTTCTGTATTTTAAAAATTGTCTACAGTAGATATCTACTGATTTTACAATTAAAATATACAATAAATGCAACAAAATAAAAATCTAAAAACAAATAAAATATGAAACTGATTCAATAAAAATCAGTTTTTGTCTAGAAAAAAGCTGCCTAGAACTATCTAGACCAGAGCAAGATACTAGAAGCCTAGAATGACAAACGTACTGATGCTAACGCTTAGTAGCTGTGAATTTGCATCGCTCTGTAGTAGTCCACCGCATGAATATACCAACATTTGGTTATCCATTCTTTTGTAGATGGATATTTGGGTTGTTTCCAGTGTATGGCTTTTATAAATTGTGCTGCTATGAATCTCCTATTGCATGTCCTTTGGTAAAGTCATTTTTATGTTTCTGTTGAGTATAAACCTAGAAGTGGAATTGTTGGGCCATGGGATATGCATTTTCAGCATTGGTAGATCTTGTAGATCATATCCTAAAATACATCTGTGTAGTTACACTCTCATCAGCAGTCTATGAGTGTTTTTGTTGCTGTTAATAACGTCATATGCTATTGTCTCTTCGTTTTAACCCTTTTGGTGGGTGTATGGTGGTATTGTTTGCATTTTAATTTGCATATATCTGGTAATGAAAGTGGTTGAGCTCATTGTCATGTTTATTTACAACTTGTGTATCATCTTTCATGAAGTACCTGTTCAAGTCTCTGGGCCGTTTGTCTATGGGATTTTCTTTTGTTTCCTTATTGATTCAATGGTGTCTTGTGGATATGAGGTCTCTGTGAGGTCTATTGGACATTGTTCTCCCAAGAGATGGTTTGCTTGTTTGCTCTCTTGATGGTATCTTTTGAGGCACAGGAGTTCTTCACTTTAATAAAGTCCAAATCATCATTTATTTTTATAAATAGTGCTTTTAGGTTCCCCTATAACAATCTTTTCCTGCCCCATGATCATATAAATATTCTTCCATATTTTCTCCTAAAGGATATAGTAATTTTCATATTTAGAAATATAATGTTTAGATCTATATAGGGACCTGAAATTGGCCACCCCAAGATATGTCTCTTCGGCATCAGGATTATTTGAGGCTGATTGCTTTTGATAAACTGGGACAGAGAAGGAGGCTCTGAGGAATGGAACTTGACCTTTGTTAGGACATATTTACATTTGTAAGGTAAATCTCTATCTGTAAAAGGTGCCACCCTCTCTGTACCAGGAAGAAGAAAGGAGATGCCCTTCTCTCTAGAAACTCTTAATCAATACCAAAGGCAAGGACTTAAATCTGCATTTTATTGTGCTTGTCTGGTAACCTCCTGTAACTAACTTCCCTCCCCCTCCCAACGTTGGCATTTCTTTAAGGATTAAGCATCTTTCCTTAGGCTAGGAACTGATTGCTGCACTCACCTGTGACCGCCCAGCTCCAGATGCTAGACTTGCCTCCTGCTACGCCCACCGAGACAGCAGACCTATCTGCCGTTTCCATCAAGCGCTGTGCTGACAGAGCAGCCTCGTGACTATTGTAAAAGGGACATTTCAATCATATGTGAAACACCCTGTTTGGGGGTATATAACCACTATGTGCACCCCACTTCTTCGGAGAAGGAGGAGGGCTTAATTTGTCCACCAGACTCTGATTCCACTGCTTCCAACCTCGCTGATTTGAAAACGAAATGCCAAATTACTGATTCCCTAATAAGAAGAAGCAAACTTGGTGATTCAGTCAGGCTGGCAGCTACAGCGAAGCGAACACAATTACACATAGCGCCGCTGTAGATTTCAAAGGTGTTAATGACTGACAGACTATTGCTATCTTTACAGTGTTTGACTTTGAAAAATAGTAGACACAGACAAGTCAAGGCAAGCATTAATTATTCTGGCAACAGAACAGAAGTTAATATTAGGATTTGAGTCTTAATTGTTGAACTTAAATGACTTCAGTCTTTTCAAGCTAAAAAACTGTAAATAATGTTCTACTAAAAATATAAGCCCCAGATTTGGACAATTAGGTAAGTTATTGTAACATTATAACTACATTGAAATTGAGAGGTAAGGGAAAATAAGCATAATTAAAACATTTATTCAGGACTATTAAATAAAAATATAGAGAACATTAATGATAAATATTCTTAGAAAAATTAGTCCTGAATTATCACTAACCTCACCCAATAATATTAGAAACAGTTTATGGTTTTTCTATTATTCTTAAATTTCTCCAAAGTTTATTTTTGGGAATGCATTTATTCACCAAGTAGCAAAAATTGCTTATATAGCCATCCCAATGTAATTAGAGGGCAGATCAATGTAAAAGGATTTTTGAAATTGTGATTATTTGAATTTTGAATAACAATGTTTGCTACATTTGTATACAAATAGTCTTCAAAATCATACAAATATAACAAGGTCAAAATAAAAGTCCATGTTTTATACATCAATGCTTAATTGCTTTTGATGGCAATTTAATCTTATTTCAGGCTTATGACACTTTGATCAGAACGAACATTTAAATTCCATCTTGAATTCCATCTTGCACTTAAATCTCTCCTGTGTGAGTCCTTTTTCTTTCTTCTTTTTTTTCTTTTAAAATAGAGCACATTTTAATTAAAGACGTGTCTATTGATGGGAACACAGCCACTAACTTTGAAAGATGACTTTCTTGACAATATCAGAAAATAACAGACTACCATACATGAATTTCACACCTTATTTTAGCATATTTCTCAATACGTTATGAACTTACTCATCCTGATCATGCCCAAATTTTCTGTATAAAATAGAGAGAAGAATAATACTGATATATTTGAATGAGATGAGAGAACTTATAGATTGAAAAGAGCTCTGAATCTTCTATATAAAAAGTATTTTAGGAAAACATTCAATAAATTAACACTATGAATAATACCAATGATTCCAAAAAAATATTCCACGTAGACTTGAGCAGTGAGTTCTCTTATTCTATATAAATGTTAGACCTTCATTTTAATAACAATTATGTTTCAGTCTTATGAATATTATTACTAGAACATGTGTTGCTGAAAATTATTTCAAGCATTTTTCTTTCTTTTTCCACTTTTATTGACATAGAGTTGACATATGGCACTGTATAACTTAAAGTGTACAGCATAATGATTTGACTTGCATATATTGTGAAACAGTTACCACAATAGGTTTAGTTAACATCCATTATCTCACATAGATACAAAAAAGGGAGAAAAAGAGCCACTGGCCCAGTGGCGTAGCAGCTAAATTTTCGAACTCGGTTTCAGCGGCTGAGGGTTTGCTGGTTCAGATCCTGGGCACAGACCTAGCACTGCTCATCAAGCCATACTGTGGCAGGCATGCCACATATAAAATAGAGGAAGATGGGCACAGATGTTAGCTCAGGGCCAATCTTCCTCAGACAAAAAAGAGGAGGATTGACAGCAGATCTTAGCTCAGGGCCAATCTCCCTCAAAAGAAAAGGGGGGGGGGAATGGTTTTTTCCTTGTGATGAGAACTCTTAGGATTTGCTCCTTAAGAACTTTCAAATGTACCATACAGCAGTGTTAACTATAGTCATCATGTGGTATATTACATCCCCCGTACATACTTATTTAACCTATAAATGGAAGTTTGTACCTTTGACCACCTTCATTCAATTCCCCTCCCCTACTCTCCACCTGTGGTAACCTCAAATCTAATCTCTTTTTCTTTGAGCTTTTGGTTTTTTAGATTTCACATACAAGTGAGATCATACGGTATTTTTTTCTCTCTGTCTGACTTACTTCACTTAACATAATGCCCTCAAGGTCCATCCATGCTGTCACAAATGGCAGGATTTCCTTCGTTTTTATGGCTGAATAACATTCCACTGCATATATCACAACTTCTTTATCCATTCATTTGTTCATGGACACTCGGGTTTTTTCCACATTTTGGCTGGTGTAAACAATGCTGCTATGATCATGAGTGTGTAGATATCTCTTCAACATAGTGTTTTCATTTCCTTCGATTATATCACTAGAAGTGGAATTGCTGGATCATATGGTAATTCTATTTTTGATTCTTTGAAGAACCTCCTTACTGTTCTCCATAGTGACTGCACCAATTTACAATCCCACCAATGGTGCACAAGGACTCCCTTTCTCTACTTCCTTGCCAGCATTTGCTATCTCTTGTGTTCTTAATGATAGCTATTCTAACAGGTGTGAGGTGGTATCTATCTCATTGTGATTTTGATTTGCATTTCCCACATCATTAGGGATGTTGAGCGCCTTTTCAAGTACCCATTGGCCATTCATATTTCTTCTTTGGAAAAATGTCTATTTTATGTTCCTTGCTCACTTTTAAATTGAATCATTTGTTTTCTTGCTATTGGGTTGTATGAGTTCTTTATATATTCTGAATGTTCACCCCTTATTAGGTATATGGTTTGGAAATATTTTTTTCCCATTCAGTAGGTTATCTTCTCATGTTATTGATCAAGTCCTTTTTCTTAGTAATTTTTATGTGCAAACTTATATTCACTCTATACAATGCTTTGGCTTTTAATTTTAATAAAATATATCTTTAGAAATTTCCTTCATAGTTTTCGAATTCTATGACACAAGAATTTGATTTCAAGATCTATGACACAATCTAACTCCCTATCATAATCTATCCATTCATTTAAAAGATACGTATTCAGCATGCTGTACATCCCAGACAATAATCTAGGTTTGTTGTGTTCAGGAATGACAAAATAAATAAGGCCTGTGCTCTTCTGGAGCTGATGTTCCTTGTATAGAGACAATAGTAGCAATAAGATATGCAAATAATACAGTATAATTTTGTATATCGAGAAGTTCTAGAAAGATAACCAAATATATTAATGAGATAGAATAACAGAAGAAAAAGAAGGCCTCTCTGAGGTGACAGTGAGTTGAAATTCAAAAGACAGAAAAGTCATTTGCATGACTTTTTGTAGATTTGCTGCAAAAATTAATGAGGATTGAAGCAGCCTGAGTCAGAAGAAAGCTTGGCATGTTGGGAAAAGAAAGGGCCCATGACTGCTGGAGCCTAATGAATGGGAAGGAGAGAGATGGAAATGAAGTTGGAAAGGTGGAGAGAAACAATGGCAAGAGGCTGTGAAACAGGGCAAAGCCATTTTGGAACTTAAATGTGAACAAGGTGCTATTAAAAGGAATAGCCAAAAATCTTAAAATGAAAAATATCTTTATTTAAATTAAAAAGAAAACCGTAGCTAGCGTATAAAATGTAACTATTAGGTTAATTGATATTTAATGGGACCCTGCTGATTAGAGAATTAATGTGCTAGAATATAAAACTAGAGACATATCCCAGGATGTAATATGGATAACCAAAAAGAAGGAAAATGAGAGAGAGATAAAAGATAGATTGAAAACCTTAAAATTAGTCCTATAAGAAATGCAGAAGGAAGAATAAACGGAGATCATTTGAGGGTGTTAACGAGGATAATTGATCTCTCAAACAAAAGAAAACAAAAATTAGGGTTAATAAGAACCTTATAAAATGCATATGATTATTTGTAGACTCTTTTTGTAAATAAGAGGTTCAAAAAATACCTTATTGTCACTTCAGAGGACTTCCTTAAACATAATAGAGAATTTTTTTAAAAGTCCATTTGGCTAGACTATACAGAATGTAATTTAAAAATTACATGTTTATCCTCCTTGCTTGCCGAAAGCTACTTGCGTGAATTACTGTACCTGGAAATCATGTGCTACATCCGGGCATTCTGTAAGAGCCTGTGTCACATACAGAAACCCACATTAGCCTGCAAAAAGTTGTGCCTCATCTGCATATTGTAGATACTTGTCACTATTTGTTATGTTTCCCCATCCTCCTTACACTGCCACTGCTTACAGACTAATTCCTGGGTACGTTGGTTCTTATTCACTTCACAATAATTAATGGTGCTGTGAATCAGAAACATCCGACGCAAGTGCTAGACATTCCTCTCTTTGATCTACATAATACTGACTATAAAGAAGAGAACTTTTGCTTAAAAATCTGTGTTTTGTGTGAATCCTCCAACTGATAAGTCATCTGATAAATAGCTTGGTAATTTATTGGCATGCCAAACCATTTCTGCCTCTTGTCTAACTGGTTAGTGAGGTTGTCCACAGAGATTCCAAATGGCAAAGATCATTTCCTAAAAGAGGTTAAACAATCATGGAGTTTTTTCTAATTCAGATAAAAGAAGACTTGTTCGATTCAGGGTGTTAAAGTGATGGATAGTGATATACGAAGACAAAATAAACAAGAAGGACACTAACAAATCTCCAGGGCTTTTAATTTCTTCCACACAGTATATTTTGATTATTCCTGATGGGCCAAAATATTTAACCTAGAAAGGAACCTTAAAATAAAATATCTTTGAAGGAAGTGATTTTATAGTCTTTGTGCCTTTAACCCAAGCAGTTCACAATAATTAAAATATGTTTCTATTAATACACTGTATTTATACATAGTTAACACCAGGAACATCGCATTTCTCTCTCGATTTGTCAGTTGTTTTGTCAGAAGTTTGCTAAACAGAAGGGCTCCCCCAATAGCTTTGTATTGAATAAAATTTGGAGCCCATCAAACAAACGTGATTTTTTTCTAGCACCCCTGTCTTTTATTAGGTGGAGCAGCAAACCTTCATAATATTTTCTAGTCATTCTAGAAAACCAAAAGATGGTTTAAGTATAAAAAATATCAAAAGAGGTTTATTATTCTGAATCTGGAGTTTGAATTTGGGAAATGCATAAGGAAGAGTATTTGGAGGAGACAAGATTTATGCTGAAGTCACAAATACCTGAAAGGAAGAGTTCCAGTTAATAGTTTCACAATGCACAACAATAAGAAACAATTATTAATAAACTTCACCTTTAAAAAATAAGGATTCAAGAACATGCCAAAACTATAGAAAGTTAACATTTGGATGATAAAAAGGAAACTCTACTTATGTAGGCACAAAGTAACTAGTCATTTTGGAAAAATAAAACCCCAAATTCTCACTTTCTCTGTTTTGGATACCATTCAAGTAACAATTTGCAGTAAAGGATTTATAAGTCGTCTTTTCCTTTATAATCTTAATAACAGGGACATATAAATTTACACACACACTTACACATATAACATAGATATGTAAGTATACATAAATATACAAATAGATGATCAATTGAAAGTTTTCAACATTTTTCACACTACCTGTATCATTATTTTAAATAAGGCAATATTATTTTATAATGGGCATACAATCTTAATAAATCATGAAACTGTCCTCAATAAAGAGATAATTCATTTTCTTGTACAGAAGAAAATGTTATAGAAAGGTTCATATCTTTCTGTAACAAATATGTCTTGTGTTTTTGACATATTTTTCAAATATTCATATTAATTAAATCTTTAACCAAAGCAATTCACTTTGTTTTCTCCAAACACAAGAGAAAATTTACAAGAGGAATACACATACTGTCTAATTTTTTTTCTGTGAGCAAACATCTCATATCACTTAAATTTTAAGGTGGCAAAAATAAACATAATTATAATAACATTCAAAAGCATTTGTACAAAGTGTTACTGCCTTCCTGTTAAATCAGAATAAATTACAACCAGGTTTAGTGACCACTGATTTCTATCTTATTATAATTTAGAAATTGGAAAGATATCCTATGATTATGTTTTAATTAACTCAGCTTAACATTTCTAAGGTTTTAAAGTCAACAAAAAGACCTGTATATACAATTTTTGCTAACACTTCAATTTTTTATTATTTGTTTCATTATGAGAATTTCACAAGCTTAAACTCTTAAAACATCCTTTAGTACAATTGCATATTGCTAAATATAAATTTATATCATTTTAAAATATTAAAGATAAGAAAATAATTATGGCACACTTGACTCATAAAATCAATATAGTTTAGAAGTTGCTCATAAATAATTTAGCCCTATTCTTGTCATGGTAGAATATTGCGATTACATTATTTTCATATACTAAAACCAGAGAAGAAAAATAGAGTTGCCTTTGAATCAATATTATTACCTTACTTTAATTTGCCTAATTGAATATCTATTATATCCTAATTGAATATCTCAAATATTATATAAAATATTATTTTAATATAATTTATAAGCCTTTAAATTAATAATTAAATTTTAAGGACTCTGAATCATGCCAAAATCTGACTGCCCTGCTTTCCTTACTTTGAAACCTACTAACCAAGGTCATGAAAAAGAAATCACAGTTGAATTCTTTTTCTCCTTTGGGTTAAAGTTTATAGAATAAAATTAATATTTTCTCTTTAGGTTTAGTAAGGATATGAGAACTAATTTTTCACTAACCCTTTCACTTACAGTACTAACAAGGATCCATGTCAAAGGATGAGTTTCTGTTTGTCCCCTTAAAATTCCAGTAACTTCTAAATCACTTCCATGGCATTGCCAACTAGCTATTTTCAGCAAAATTTTTGTATCCTCTTGCTGTACTAAAAGAATGCGCAGATTGGCAGAGCTAAGCGAGAACTGAAGCATAAGTACCAAGGACTTGTCTGAATTTTTCAATAACCTTTTCTTTTTCTGTCTTGGGCTGTGGGAAATTCTTAATAATGGCACCGAGATCTGGATGTGACCCAGATTTAAGGTCCACATTTCAGTCAGTGTCTCCTTCGAATGGAGGTTGCTTTCTTAAGGAATATTGGTTTTATTTATTTCTCTGACAAACAAAATATGACCCATTCTGATAGTCTCAATGAAGCCATCAGAACCAGACAACTTACCTTGAGGTTATGGGAAGCGTGGCCATCCCTTTGGACTAGTAGGGATGCAAGAGGTCTCAGATGTATGCAGTGATTATTACCGAGTCAAGCGTTCTGGTCCATGACAGCAGGGTTTTAGCCAAATCTTTGTGAAACCTCCAGTTTTGTTGAAGGCCATCAGTCAGAGAACACCGGGAACATGCTGCAGTTAAACAAAGATGAATTTACTAACTTGCCACAGAAAATAAGAATTTACCAAAGAAACATTGGAATGACTCAGTAAAAGGGAGTTACGATGTGATTACTGTATGTTTATGACATTATATGTAGTATTTTTAATTAAAATTTTTTAATTGAGATAATTGACATATAACATTATGTTAGTTTCTGATGTACAACATAGTGATTTGGTATATGCATACATTGGGAAACGTTGATCACAATAAGTCTAGTTAACATCCATCACCACACATGGTTATAAAATATTTTTTTCTCATCATGAGAACTTTTAAGAGCTATGCTCTTAGCTACCTTCAAATATACAATACAGTATTATTAACTATAGTCACCATAGGGTACTTTAGATCTCTAGAACTTATTCATCTTATAACTGGAAGTTTATACCCTTTGACCAATACTTCTCAATTTCCCACCCCCTAGCTACTGACAAGCACCAATCTACTTTCTGTTTCTATGACTTTGAAGATTTTAGATTCCACATATAAGTGAGATCATACAGATTTGTCTTTCTCTCTCTGACTTACTTCACTTAACATAATGCCCTCAAGGTCCATCCATGTTGTCACAAAAGGCAAGATTACCTTTGTCTTTATGGCTGAATAATATTCCATTGTATCTATCTATATACACCACATCTTCTTCATACTTTTATCCACTCAGAGACACTTGGATTGTTTCCATATCTTGCCTGTTGTGAATAATGTTTCAGTAGCCATGGGAGTGCAGACATTTCTTTGAGATCCCACTTTCATTTCCTTGGAGTATGTACTCAGAAAGGAGATAGCTGGATCGTTTGGTAGTTCTATTTTTAGTTTTTTGAGGAACCTCATACTGTTTCCATGATGGTTGAATCAATTTACATTCTAACCAACAGTGCACAAAGGTTCCCTTTTCTCTACATTCTCACCAAGACTTATTATCTCTTGGCTTTTTGATAATAGCTATTCTAACAAATATGATGTACTGTCGCCTTGTGATCTTGATTTGCATTTTCCTGATTATTAATGATGTTGAGTACCTTTTCATGTACTTGTCGGCCATTTGTATGTCCTTTTTGGAAAAACGTCTACTCAAACCCCTTTCCCATTTTTTAATAAGGTCATTTGTTTTCTTGCTATTGAGTTATTTGAGTTCCTTATATATTTTGGCTATTAACCCCTTATCAGATGTATGGTTTGCAAATATTTTCTCCCATTCCTTATGTTGTCTCTTTATATAAATATTCTTGAAAAGAAAATATAAAAGCTATCAATGCCTCTTCTTGTAAGATATGTGGAAATGAAAGGCACCCATGGAAAATTGTCTCCCAAAACTTTCGTGTAGACATTTCTGCATCAGACTATCCGACAGATAATCCTGCAACAAAAGAAACAGGGTATAAGTCTAGTCCAATTGCAGACAATGTTCACTTACAATCTCTGAACCACAAAATTTGAGGAACATTGCACATCTGAACCCTATAGATTAATGTTCTCTGTCCTTACTTCATATATCCTGGGTTAAAGTATAGGAGAAAAACATCTCTGAGAGGTAACAGATGGCAGCTGGCAACTAACAGCTAGGCCATGATGTTTCACCTGAACAGAAGTAATTTCCAGAGAACATTAACAATAATCAGACAGGGTCACGACATGACTATGCAAGAACAATATGGAAACAAGATCACTCTATAATCACATCTGAACAGAGTCCCTATACAATCATGTTAATAACCTAGTGTTTCCCTCCTCTAGCTCAGACGAGTTACTACTGTTTATTAACAATGATAACCCCAGCCCAGCGATCTATTAAGACAACCAATCACTGAATTGTCCTAGTCAGACAACTTCTAATCCTTCTTCTTGGACTCTTTCCAAAAGTTTTAAGAAAAGCTCAAATCATGTAACAAACATCTCCCAACTCTCCCTTGTTGAAATAGTCCACACTTCCTTTAGTGTGCTCTTTCTTTCTGCAGCAATTTAACAAACCTAACTTTGTTTGCAGTCGGCTGTATTCTTGGTGAAATTTGTCTAGTGGGCTTCCAAATGCCAACACCACCAGCAACATTATGATGACTACTGGGTTAAAATTTACTTTTTTTAACTTAGCATTTTTAGCATTTTCCTCTCAGCATATATCTCCCTGTGGATACCATGTCATTTTACTGGCTTATTTTAGTCATCTGAAATAGTCCTTACTGTATAATTATGCCATCAACTTAATATATAGTTGGATTCTTTAGTTTCCCCTTGTTTTTAATGTGTAGGCATTGCTTTTGTAAAAAATAAAGTCATTAATGTTGTGTGATAATTTTGTAAAATATTATTGCAGTTCCCAAACAAGTCTAAAACAAATACATTCAGAAACATCTGTCTTATATTTTTGTGCCCTCTCCCTAGTTCCCTCCTTTACCTTTATGTAAGAAAGGTAGCACATTAACTCACTTTTATCTCTATTTTGCATTTTTTTACTTATATTCTAGTCCTCATTCCAGAGGTATTTTGCATTACTGTTTAGAACTTCATAGTACTCTCCTTTGCTTACTACAGTGTATCATAGTTTATTGAACCAGTCCCCTAAAGATGACCAAAGGGTTTTTTCCTATCTTTGTCTATTACAGTTAGTGCTGCAACAAAAACACTGTGCTTACACCTTTATGGTGTTGCAAGTTAACCTTCAAAATAGAATAATAGGAGTGGAATTAGTGAGTCAAAAAGTAAATGCATGTGAAGGGGCTGGCCGCGTGGCATAGTGGTTAAGTTCGTGCACTCCATTTCGGTGGCCTGGGGTTCGCAGGTTTGGATCCCAAGCGTAGACCTAGCACTGCTCATCAAGCCATGTTGTGGTGGCATCCCACATAAAATAGAGGAAGATGGGTACAGATTTTAGCTCAGTGACAATCTTTCTGAAGCAAAAAGAGGAAGATTGGCAACAGATGTTAGCTCAGGGCCAATCTTCCCCACATACGAGCAAAGAAAAAAGTAAATGCATATGAAATTTTGCTAGATATTTCCAAGTTTTCCTCCATAGAGGTTGCAATATTTTAACAGGAATTTTACTATTTTACACAAGAGTTACACCATTGTATCCATTAATGCTGCAAAAGAATAATTGCATCCTCATGCCCTCACCAGCAGAGTTCAATGTCAAACTTTTGGACTGTTGACAATATGATTGGGAAGAACGGCTACTTAGCAGAGTTTTAAGTCACCTTTCTCTTGCTGTGAATGTGGCTGACATTTTTATAAGTTCCGTTTTCATTTATTTTTCTATAAAGACACTTTTCATTTCTACCTTATTTTCTGTTCGATGTTATACTTTTCCTCTGGATTTTGAGACTATACCTTCAAGACATTGATCCTTTTTTCTGTGCTTTAAGTTATTTATAGTAATCATATATTGATATTACACACCTTGTATAAAGTTTTATTTTATTGTAGCATATTTTTAATCTTGAAATATTTTGTTGATTACACTATTTTACTTCTCAACAAAATATATGCTTAAATTATGACACATTTTATAAATAATTATAAAATAACAAAACATTGCTTTTTGGAAATGCAGCTCATGGTGAGATGGTCAAGGGAATAATTCACTGCACCTGAACAAGAGGAAGACGTCAGTGACACTAACAGTTCTATCATCTTGCTTCACATTTACGTCTCTAGGAAAGTTATCATAATAAGTTTCAAGATGCCTTCATATTCTAAACCATGGGTAAAGGATGATTGTGAAATGGGAATGAAAAAGGAGGACCACATGTACGTTCTAAAGCCAATGGGCTTCAGAAAATCGTACACATGGATGCTGAGGATCTGAGAAATAATTTCCTCTAAACTCTTTATGTCCATGTCCCTTTTGGAAAGTCTCCATGAGTTACCAGATTACACATACTCCCCTTTGCAAACTCCTAACCTGGTTGGTCAGCTGACAAGAGATGAGTTCTTTGAAAGAATCTGAACGGCTAAATATCCTGGGGCATCAGAGAGCGGCACAGGCAAGTGACAGAGTAGAGAGAACAAAGTAAAGGGGTCAGGCTGCTGGAAGTGGCCTCATGGATGTTCAGTTGTGCCCTCCAGCTGGCCAGTCAGATTACTGCCAGGTTCCTTGGGATCAGTACCTTCTGAGTGCCAACAGTCATAATTCTCAGGTCTTCAGGGTGACTTCCAATCCTAATGAAAGATCCAATAGGAAATGAAAAAGTCCCGACTCAATGTTAAATGAGGATGGTTCAGAGGAAAATCAGTTAAGGAGAAAAATTGTAAAAATAGTTACAAATTCAGAGCATAATATCTAATATCTACTATCTAGTATCCTGGCTTAACAAAGACTAACATTCCTACTGATTGGCTATTCTCTTTCACACACACTTGCTGACCTCTGTATGGTGCTGTATACACAGGAAACTATCTCTTGCAGCCTGGGTCTAATAGCTAATTGAGGTCTGCTGGTTAATTGGCAGTTTTTTAAGAAGCCATTGAAAGGAAGCAATAGAACTTCAGACAAAAAGTCAAAAACAAAAAACCAAAAGAGCTCTTTATACTGGCCTTGTAGTGCAAAGTATTAAATATGAATTATTTCCAATTTATTGTTAATGAAAAGGTGAATATTTTTGTATTTGCTGTTTCTGTGAAATTACTTTTATTTTACGTTTTATGTATAATGAATGGACCAACGTTTTTTTCTTGTTTGATGAAAGCTTTATGTATTTTACGGTATCAAATAGGTTTCTTAGAGGCCTGTTGGAAACATTCCTGTCCTGGTATTGGTGCTGTATAAAGGAGTAGGAATCCTTTCTTTGAGAATTCATGTTCACAAGGCGTACCTCATGTGTCTAAAGCCTTATTTCACACATTGTATAAAAAGATTTCAATTTAAAGTAGTATCAGAATGCTAATAGCCCCAGGGAAATAGTAGAAGCAAAAGGAAATAACATTTGAAATAACTCGACTTCAATACCGATTTCAATGCTATTGCAAGAAAAACTTCTAAGCGACATATGTTCACAGGGAAAAATAACAAATTAAACAAGAAATTAAGACACCATGAGTAAGAATCAGTAGAAACTACAGACAGAAGATTATTATTACAGACAAGCAACGACTTCAGACATGAAAATTATCATACTAAAATGTGATGATATTCAGATACTAATAATATCAGATCATAAAATATTTATATTTAATATGAAAAACAAAGGAAAGGATATTTGATAAGATGGATCATAAAAATGAGATGGCCTAACATATATGAGTTGAAGAATAAGATATTATTAGGAATAGATCCAGGAATGCCATTTAATCAAGGTGATGAGAAAAGAAGAGAGTGAAAGAGAAAGCAAGAAAGCACCCACCTAGGCAAAGTGTGGTGAAATTTCTGTAAACCAAAGATAGAAAGAAAGTCTTAAAAACAATTGGAGGTGAAAGGAGATTGCCTACAAAGGAATTTTAATTAATCTAAGAGCTGAATTTTCAAGGGCAAGAAGGAAAGGGAAGAAAATTGGTATATTTTTAATGTGCTGGAAGAAAACACATTTTAACCTAGAATGTTGTAATCTGTGAAAACATCTTTCAAGAACAAGAACAGAACAAGGACAGAGCAAATACAGAACAAAGACAGTATCTGACAAACAAAACAGAGATGTTCCCACTTCAAATAGCTAATGAAAATTAACACAGACAATTGCTTACAAAATAGAGTGAAAATGCATTCAGAAACAATAATGAACCTCAAAATTAAGCAAACTGAAAAAAAAGAAAACCCTAATAGGATGTTAAATAAAAATGCTGAATTCAAGAGACACTCCTAAAACACCACCAAAAAATTAAAGTAAATTATAAATTGCATTATTCTAGGTATTAATTAAATTAATACTGATACATAATTATTAATGTCAAACAAAATGTAAGTTAAAGCAAAAGCATTAATAGTTTACGGATCGCTACCTTAAGTTTAAAAATTCAAAAAAATCCCTGAAGTTATACGAATTTAAAACTATTGATATCATATAGAAAATGATCCTGGAGCAAACACACATCTAGAGAAACCACAGCCACTTGAAATACAAAACACACTTTTAGTTCATGCATCAAAATAAAATTACAGTTCAAATTAAAAGAATTAAACAATAGGGAATGTGCTACCAATCGAAACTTGTAGAAGGCCTTCTCAGAATGTCGGATTTTTTTAACAAGGACAATATCTAGTGATAGCAAGGATCTAGAACAACTTGATAAAATATGTAAGAAAGAAGCCAGACACAAAAGAACATGCATATTACCTTGGATGTTAATTTCCAAAATAAACGCGGTGTCCTTCAGGCAGTGTGAATTGACTGACTATGAGAGGGTTGTGGGAGCTACGGGGGAGATGGAGAATTGCTATAGCTTCATCTGTGCAGTGGTTACATGGCTGCATACATTTCTAAATATTCACCAAGCTATTTAACATTGTGCACCTTGCTCTATAAAATTACACCTCAATAAAAATATTAAATAAAAAAATTTAAATGGCTACTGTAGAGTGGGCTTAAATTAAAATTGTGAGAAAAACCTAAAGCAGAACATGGACAAATATTCAGGAAACTTGTATAAGAAGAGAAGAGAAATTCATAATTAATGATCTAAACATCTCATTTTAACCAAAAGGTAGAAAACAGAACAGCAGGAAAAAACTGAAGAAATTAGAAGAAAGAAAATAATAGTAATCAAACAGTGAAAAAAATGAAAAATAAAAGTACATACTTCTTTCTGCTAAGATGAATACTGAAAAACCCCTTCAAGGTTAATAAATTAATAAGTACAAGATTAATCAGGTACAAAATATATATTTTATATAATATAACAGGCTTTACTGTAGATTTAAAATTATTCAAATCTTAAAATGAGCATTTGGGGGGCTTGCCCAGTCTCATAGTGGTTAAGTTCGGGCCTTGGCGGTCCAGGGTTCACAGGTTCGGATCCCTGGTGCATACCTAGCACTGCTTGTCAAGTCACAATATGGCAGTGTCCCGCACAAAACAGAGGAGCATTGGCACCGATGTTAGCTCAGTGACAATCCTTCTCAAGCCAAAAGAGGAAGATTGGTGACAGATGTTAGCTCAGGGCCAATCTTCCTCACACAAACAAAAAGGGGTATTTGATGAAAAGAAATGTCAAAGCTAAAATGGGAAAAAATATAATGTACCCAACCTGACTCAAAGAAAATAGAAAAGTAGCATAATTCTGTAATCATTAAGGAAATTGAATTTTTGTTTTCCAGGAAGATTAGCCCTGAGCTAACATCTGCCAATCCTCTTCTTTTTTCTGAGGAAGACTGGCCCTGAGCTAACATCCATGCCCATCTTCCTCTGCTTTATACGTGGGATGCCTACCACAGCATGGCTTGCCACACGGTGCCATGTCCCCACCTGGGATCTGAACCGGCAAACCCCAGGCCACCGAGAAGCGGAACGTGCGCACTTAACCTCTGCATCACCAGGCCGGCCCCAGAAATTAAATTTCTAATCAAAATCTTTTCACAAAGAAACTAACAAGCCAAAACAATTTTAAGGATAAGTTCTACCACTCATTCAAATAACAGACAATTCTGATTTTATATAATTTATTCTCCAGATTAAAGAAGGAACACACCACAACCAATGTTATGAAGTTAGTATATCCTTGATACTCAAATCAGATAAGAACATTATAACACAGAAAATCTCATTCATGGATATAGCAGCAAAAATACAAATTAAGTACTAGCAAGTGAACACACCAACACATAAAACAGATGTTATCTCACCATCAATTAGAGGCATATCAAGAATGCAGGCTTGGTTGAATAGTTCAAAATAAAATGATGTAAGCAGGCAGATTTAAAAATTAAAAAGAAAAATATAATTTGGTTAGATGCCAAAAAGAGTAATGAAATCTATTTTCCAATCTTGATAAAATTTCTTGGCCTGCAAGGAATAAAAGTTATTTACAAAGTTAATGCAGTACCCCCAAATTTGCTACAAACATTATACTTAGTAGTCAAATTTTACTGCATTTCTTGAAAATTAGGATTGAGATACAGATGCAAACTATTTACACTTCTGTTCATCTTTTTTCAGGAGATCCTGGTCAATTTACTGAAAAAAGACTTAAAAGTGTGAAACAAAATTATAATTACTTGCAAATGGAATTCTGTGTATATAGCACATGCAAGGAATTTACAGATAAATTATTTGGGTTAATAAAAGAGTTTAGTATGGTTGGTTAACAAAAAAATCAATGCATGCCAGCCATCATTTCCTTATTTTCTAATGTTCCCGACTATGTTTCTTATCTTGTCAACATCAATATTTTTTACAACAGAGATAAAAATATGAAGTATCTAAGAGTAGATTTAGCAAAAGATGTAAGAGGTCTTTAGGAACAAAATTATAAAACTGTATTGAACAATATGGAAGAGATATACCATTAACTATTATAAAGATGACAGTTTTTTCCAATTGAATCAAAAGATAAAGTGAGTAACTGTGATGTAGCATATTTATACAACAGAATAGCATATGGCATAAAAGTGAAAGAACGATAGATGCTTGCATGAAAAATGTCAAATAGCAAAAATATAATTTTAAATAATAAAGGTAAGCTGCAGAATGATACATATTGCAAGTAATTTTGTAAAGTGAAAAAGAGGCAAAATTTAAAAAATAAATTAAATAGAATAGAGAATATAGGTTATGAATAGAGACCTATATTAGTTATATAGAATAGAATATAGGTTATGAATAGAGACCTACATTAGTTAGCTTACTTTTCCTGGCCCTCAATACCCAAAACCCCAAATTTCAGAATTCATTTCTTTCTCATGGGACTGTCTGAAGTATGTGCTCCTCTTGGATGAGTAGCTTCATTTTGCATGCTAACTCCTTCCATTTTGGGACTCCATCATTCCCTCCAGTCACATATTTCTTTTCACCCATCTGGTTGATGGAAAAAGACAGCATGGAAAGACACACCTACCTCTTAACCACTGTGGCCCAGAAATGACACACATCACTTCCACCCATATTCCACTGAAGCAAGAACTTATGATATTGCCTCAACTAAGTATGAGGGAGACAAAGTCCTTGAGGAGACAGCTGCTTCTTAGGGATGGCTTTACACTAAACAAGGGAGCACACATTTCTTGTGGAAGTTAAGCAACTTTGCTATAAGACGTAAATGAAAAACTAAAAAGAAAAACATAAGAATGAATAATATAAATGTAAACAGTGGTTATCTTGAGACAAGATTGATAATGCAGTCACAGTGGATACTGCGGGCTTTTCGAAGATATAGATAATGTTATATTTTAAACATTTGGGGTACGTACGTAAATATCCATGTGATTAATATTGAAAACATGCATACATTCTATGAATATTGTATCTATGTATAAGTATACATACAGATGTATACTTATATATGTAAACAATAAAAGACGAAAGGACAGAAGCAAATACAATAATTATAATAATAAATAGCATTTGTTAAGTACTTACTACAGACTAGGAGTTGTTTGAAGCACTTTAAATGTTAGCTTTATTGATCATCATAACAAATCTATAATACTAGGAGTATAATTCCCATCACATTAAAGATAAAGTGATTCAGGAGAATAACTTGCCAAAGGCCCACAGCTTGAGTGAGTCAAGAGTTTCAGAGCTAGAAAGTGACAAAGAGATGTACCATTAACTATCATGAAGATTACACTTTGTCTAAACATGCAATAATGAGCAGACAGCCCTTATCCGGACTAAAGACCCTTTCCACCTGGGCTGTGAATCTCATCTTTGTTTTCCCTTTACTCTTCGCTTCTCCGAGAATTTGCCTCATAGCCTCTCCTTTGTATGATGTATCAGTCTACTCATTATTTTATTATATCATATAGAATCCCTTGCCTTGAACAGATGCGAATTCTTTACTTTACATCCTTTCTACTGTGCTTTACAAAGTAGAAATAACCCTCTCTTAGAAATAAGGAATAGGCACAAAGATTAGTTCATTGGCCTTCAAAGGATCACAAAATCATTCTATTCTTTAGCCTGGACAGAAATACAAGTGAGATTTCTGGCGATTCAATAGCTATATCCAGATAGTGTTGGTCAGTGAAGCAACGTAACCTTGGAGAGAGTTGCTTAGGTTCAAATAGCACCTGCACGAGAGCAGGTGCAGATCTGGGAAAATCTTTGGTGACTTTGATGGCTCTGTACAGCCCCTAAGGGGTTTAACTGCGCAAGAAACGGAAGATAAATCTTTCTGAAACTCAAGTCTGGTAATAGCATCACTAGTGGCAGAATTAAGATAATTTTACCTAACTCTTGAAAAGCCAATATTCTTTTCTTTGTCTCTTAATGGTTTTGTTTCTTTAGCCAACAAACTGAAATAAGTTGTTTGAACAAGGACAAGCCCAGGAACTCTCTCCAATGTCACAGGAACAATGAAAATTTAATCACTTTTGCTAGTGGTAACTTTTGATTGTCTCCTTTGTTCTACTACTTTATTTCTGTTTTCCTCCAAGCCACAATATCAAAATACAAAGATAACTACTGTTAACTATATTTTTGTAAGATATTCCAAACTGTTTTTCTGTTTAATTAGAATGACATTGCTGAATACAAAGACATCCATAAAACAAATTAGGCTTCAGAAGACTTCCACAAGATAGTGAATTTATTTCTCAGTATGATAATACTATTTTAGACGTTATAATATGTGTATTCATTGTTTTTAACTTTCTCTTTCTTATTCAAAAATCTTTCCAAAACTGTGCTCATGATAACAGATTGAGACAGAGGGAAATCATGAGCTCAGATTGCATCGTCTTATTCCCGAAAAGTCTTCATGACTAAATCAGCCTAGCGTCACTAAACTTATATTATCAACACAAAAAGTTAATTTTCAAATATGGAAGATATCACTTCAACTGTTTCCAGTCATCCATGAATGTCACTCCGATTACTTCACAAAAGACAGTTCGAGTTTAGACTTTTTACTAATGGATAATGTGTAAAAGATGTTTCACCATTGATGATAACAGCTATTAACATTTCCGTGAGACCACGCTGTGTGTGTGGAAGTGTTTGGAAAAAAAAGATACATTGCTGAAGTGAGGAGTATTTCAATCAAAAAATTGTTAAAAGCTCTTTTGAATCTCTCAAACCTTAATCAAAAGTGAAGATAGGGGCCAGCCCAGTGGCGCAGTAGTTAGTTTCGCACGTTCCCCTTTGGTAGCCTGGGGTTTGCCGGTTTAGATCCCTGATGCAGACCTACACACCGCTTGTCAAGCCATGCTGTGGTAGGCGTCCAATATATAAAGTAGAGGAAGATAGGCACGGATGTTAACTCAGGGCCTGTCTTCCTCAGCAAAGAGGAGGAGGATGGGCAGAAGATGTTAGCTCAGGGCTAATCTTCCTCAAAAAAAAAAAAAAAAAAAAAAGAATGAAGATAATCTCCAGAATTAAAAGCATTAGAAAAATTATGAGAAGATTTTAGCTTGTTAAAAACTTTAACATTTTTCCTATGATTAAAATTGACCTTTAAATATTAAGATTTTCTCAGCTGTTTGAAATGTATCCAGATTTCATGAGACAAGATAGATAACATCTTCCTCTTATTTATTGAAATGTTTTTATAAACCAGTTGTACATAGTTTATTACAACTGTTACAAGGGCAAAATCTCTGCAAATATACATTAATCACTTAATCTTTTAAATATCAGCTTATTTTTGAATAGCCCCATTACGTATTTCATAAATCCAAACTTTATGATAAATGGATGTTTTTGATGAATTTAAAGAATATCAAATAGGAATGCCTTAGTTATATGAATAAATTCCAAGAAGTCCTTATGCAGGAGCATATTCTGCAGAAAAAAAATTCATTTTCTTTACATGAAATATTATATTCATGATATTTAAGAAAAATTTTTATAAGTACTGAGGATAAATAGTTTTATAGTATAACTGAATTTCAACAGAGTATAGAGAAAAGAAAATTATGACCAAATGATGTATTTGATTATGTTTATCCACATTGAAAAGCAAAATTTCACCTTGCATTTATGAGAGTATAAATTATCTCCAAACAATATAAATACTCCCTTAATGAATTAATAATATAAATTTCATTAGCTAAAATGGCTCATTCAAATGGCATAGTACTTTTTAAATATTATCTATTCTTTATTTACATTCAGATGATAAGATACACCAGCATTTTAAATGTATTCTTTTTTCTTGGTGACATTTGTAAAAATAAAGGCAAGTATGGGGAAAACTAGTCTCACTTTGTACTCATCAACCAATTATAACAAAAGTGGTCATATTCAATATTTAAGATTTTTTTAAAAAAACAAAACAGTGCAGATAATATGAGCCCCTTCACCCCGTGTACTCTGCAATTCCATTGCATGCATTTCCAAAGAAAATCTCCATTTTGTATTGGTTAAACATCATTTACGTGCCATGAACATTCAGGTTTATTCTTTTGAGTGACCCTTTCATATTATTTGTTTATATTTCTATGGGTATTTTCGCTTTTCATACTACCTTTTTGGAACTCTTATACTCTGGTTTGTGCTTCTTTATCAATTAAGTGTATCATGAATACACTATTCCAATCTCTACTTGCTTTTCAGTTTTTAATGGTGTCTGAATTTTCAATACTACACAAGATTTCCATCTTACCTCTTTCTCTATACATTTATAAGTCTGGAAGTATTTTTAAAAATCTGAACAATTGGCAATAGCGGTAACTGCAAACATTGTTTAATATAAATTTCAAGCATCACAGTCTGAACACTACCTTCCATCTTTCTAGCTCCAGCCCCAATGCCAAGGATCCATTAGCCCCACTGAAGATCCCTCCGCTTCTCTTTCTTTGTGTACTCTCTTTCCCGTTTTCCATTCTTTAATTTCCAAGGTCCACCTTCATAAGTCTCTTGTGTACACCCTCGACGATCTCATTCCTCTCTCACTTCCCGTGAGTAGCTTGGGTAAAATACAACCACACTTAAAATCCATTTCTCTAGCTCAGTGTGGCCAGAGAAAAATGAAAAATCATATTACACATCTTCTGTTTAAATTTATGGCAAACAACCTCAAGTTGACTCTCACACAACCTCAAGTTGAGTGTTATATAGTTTCCAAATATTTGCTGATTTTCTAGGATCTTTATGTTATTGGTTTATAATTTAATTCAATTGTAGTCAGAGAACATATTTTGTAAGAATTATATTCTTTTAAAAATACCGATTTTATGGCCCAGAATACAGTCTATCTGGGTAAATGTTCTGTATGCACTTGAGAAGAATGTGTATCCTCTGATTATTGAGTGGAATCATATTCTAGAAAATGTCAGTTAGGAAGTATTGGTTGATAGTATTTTTCAAGTATTTTATATCCCTACTGATTTTCTCTCCTCGTTTTCTATCAGTTACCTTGAGAATGGTGTTGTGGCTCATCTGTTTCTCCTCTGTTTTATCATTGCTTTGTTCATATAGTTGGAATTTTTATTACTTTGTACATGAACAGCTAGAATTGTTGTGTTCTCCTCATGTATTGATCACATTTTCATTGTTCTCTTTATCTCTATTCTTATTATTTGTTCTAAAATCTACTTTGTTATTAAAAGAGTCAACCTAAGTTTTATTTTTATTAGTGTTAGCATGGTATATATGTTTACATATTCATACTTTTAGCCTATTTGTGTCTTTATAGTTAAAGTACATTTCTTATAGGCTGCATGTAGTTGGTGCTTATTTTTAATTTCGATATGAAGTCTCTATCTTTTAATTGAGATGGTTAGACCATTAACATGCAAAATGATTATTGATACATTTGTGTTTAAATCTACCATATTGTTATTTGTTTTCTCTTTGTCCCATCTATTCTTTGTTCCATTTTCTATTTTTCCTGACTTCTTTTGAACTGATTAGTATTTTTTATGATTCTGTTTTATTTTCTGTGTTGATTTATTACCTATAACTTTCTTTTTAGATGTTATTTTAGTAGTTGATAATATTTATAGTATACATCTTAACTCCTCATAGTTTACTTTCAAATGATAATACGCCGCTTAACTTATAGTATAATATCCTTAAAAGAATATGTTTCTATTTATTTCTTCCCAGTCTTTATGTTACTATATTACTATGTTACTGCTTCATGCATTTTATTTCAACAAATGTTATAAAACCTACCGTACATTGATGTTTTTGTGTACATAAACAGTGATTTAGATTTTAATTATTTAAATAATAATAAATCTTTATATTTATTCATGGATTTACTATTTTTGGTACTCTCTATTTCTTTGTATAGATCCAGGCTTCCATGTAGTATCATTTTCCTTCTGCTTGAAGGACATCCTTTAAGATATCTTTCAAAGAAGTTCAGCTTGTGATGAATTCTTTTACCTTCTTTATGTCTCAACAAAGTCTTTATTTCACCTTCATTTTCTAAAATATATTTTCTTAGTAAAAGATTATTAGGTGACTTTTTTCTTTTTCCCTGTACTTTAGAGATGTTGTGCTACCGTCTTCTTACTTGCACTGGAAAGTTTGGGCCATTTTTTCTTTAAATACGTAACTCAAAATGGATTAAAGACTTCAATGTAAGACGAAAACCATAAAACTCCTAGAAGAAAACGTAGACAGTACACTCCTTGACATTGGTCTTAGCAGTATATTTTTGAATACCATGTCTACTCAGCAAAGGGAAACAAAAGAAAAAATAAACAAATGGAACTACATCCCACTAAAAAGCTTCTCATCTAATGTTTATCAGCTTTCAAGTAGTTTTTGTCTCAGACATTATAGTTTTCATGTTTAGAAGTTTAATTTAGGTCCTTTGCTATTTTTTTCATATCTCTACTTCACATGCTCAGTCTTTGATCCAGATTCTTGATGAAATATGCAGTAGAGTTATAATCTAGTTTTTAAAATCCTTGTCTAGCAATTCTATCATTTGTGCCATTTCTGAGTGAATTTTAATTGATTGACTTTTTCTTCTTGTGAGTTATAATTTTCTGAGCTTTTCGTCTGACTCACAGTTTTTGATTGGGTGCCAGAAGCTATAAATTGTGCTTCTTGTATATTTTTCTACTCATTTAAAGATTCTTGAGCTTTGTTTGCTAATTTACTTAAAAACAATTTCATTCTTCTAGGTCTTGCCTATGAGCATTTTTAGGTCAGATCAAAGCCGTATTTAGTGTAGGATACTTTCCCCCACTGCTGAGGCAAGATCTTCTTAGTACTCTACGCATTAATTTGGAGGTTTTGCACCCTGGTTGGTGGGGACAGGCACTAGTGCATACCTTGATGGAGTGTCAGGTACTGTTCTCCCTAATCCCCTTTTAGGTGGTTCATTTGCCAAACTCTGTTAGTTTTTTCACACACTTGTGCTGATCAGTACATGATTATATACTTGACCCACTGCAGGTTTTTGCAGTTCTTTCTCTGCACACCTTGCCCTCTACGGTACTTGGGCCTGCACACTGTAGACACTTTGACTTGCCTATACGCTCAGTTATGTGTCAGGGAGTTCATTGGGCTATCCCACGACTTCAAATACTCTAGGCAATAAGCTAGAGCAGTTGTATGACTCAACTGGTTTGTTTAGTTCCCATCTCTGAAGGGTCACTGTATTCTATTGCCTGATTCTAATTTCTTGGAAGCCATTGGTTCATATAGAAAACTCAGTTTTTCAGTTGTTTAAGGTAGGAGGTGGAGGATGTAAATTCTCTCCCAGTTACTTCACTGGGGAAGGAGATGGAAGCTCCTTGTCGCCCCTGAATGACAGTTTAGCAAGGTGATTACTTCTACATAGAAATCTATGTTTCTCCTTACTTTAATATATAGCTCCATTATCTTCCAGCATTAATTGTTGTAGTAAAAATGTTTTATAAACCTAATTATCATTACACTAGTTAATATATTTCTTCTTCTTTTCAATTATTTTATTGAGGTCATAATGGTTTATAACATTGTGTAATTTCAGGTGCACATTGTTATTTACCAGTTTCTGTGTAGACTGCTCTGTGCTCACCACCAATACTCAAATTTTGATCCGTCACCATACATATGTGCCCTTTCACCCCTTTCACCCTCCTCCCACTCCCTTGTCCTCTGGTAACCACCAATCTGTTTTCTTTATCCATACACTTGTTTATGTTCCACATATGAGTGAAATCATGCAGTGTTTGTCTTTCTCTGCCTGGCTTATTTCACTTAACTTCATACCCTCAAGGTTCATCCATGTTGCTGCAAATGAGATGATTTTGTCTTTTTAATGGCTGAACTTGGTTATATATATATAACCAGATCTTCTTTATCCATTCATCACACGAAGGGCACTTGAGTTTCTTCCATGTCTTACACATTGTGAATAATGCTGCAATGAACATAGGGGTGCATAAATCTCTTTGAGTAGTTCATTTCAAGTTCTTTGGCTAAATACCCAGTAGTGGAATAGCTGGATCATATGATATTTCTGTTTTTAATGTTTTGAGGAATCTCCATACTGTTTTCCATAGTGGTTGCACCAGTTTGCACTGCTACCAGCAGTGGATGCCATATAGCCATTCTGACAGGTGTAAGGCGGTATCTCATTGTAGTTTTGATTTGCATTTCCCTGATAATTAGTGATGTTGAATATCTTTTCATGTGTCTGTTGGCCATCTATATATCTTCTTTGGAAAAATGTCTGTTTATATCCTCTGCCCATTTGTGGATTGGGTTGTTTGGTTTTTGTTGTTGAGTTGTGTGAGTTCTTTATATATTTTGGAAATTAACCCCTTGTCAGATATACGATTTTGAAATATTTTCTTCCAGTTGGTTGGTTGTATTTTCATTTTGTTCATGGTTTCCTTTGCTGTGAAGAAACTTTTTAGTCTGATGTAGACCCGTTTGTTTATTTTTTTCTTTTGTTTCTCTTGCCTGAGTAGACATGGTTTCAAAAAGGTGCTATAAAGATGGATATCAAAGAGTATATTGCCTATATTTTATTCTAGGTGTTTTATGCTTTCAGGTCTTACATTCAAATCTTTAATCCACTTTGAGTTAATTTTTGTGTATGGTGAAAGATAATAGTCTACTGTCATTCTTTTGCATGTGGCTGTCCAGTTTACTCAACATTATTTATTGAAAAGACTTTCCTTTCTCCACTGTGTGTTCTTGGTTCCTTTGTTGAAGATTAATTGTCCACAGACATGTGGTTTTATTTCTGGGCTTTCAATTCTGTTCCATTGATCTGTGTGTCTGTTTGTGTGTCATGCTGTTTTGATTACTACAGCTTTGTAATATATTTTCAAGTCAGGGATTGTGTTGCCTCCAGCTTTGTTCTTTTTTCTCAGGCTTGCTTTGGCTATTTGGAGTCTTTGGTTGTTCCATATAAATTTTAGGATTCTTTGTTCTGTTTCTGTGAATAATGTCATTGGTAAAGGTCTACAAAGCTTTAAGCAAGAAGATAAATAAATAGACAAAATTAGAAAACTGTGGCTCTCTATCAGAACAGGTTAGCAAACAATTAATTATAACATAATAAATAAAAGGAATGAAAGCATCAAAAATAGCTATAAATACTTCAATTTAGTCACAAACTCACAACAAAAAGCAGAATAATTTGTGACAACAATAACTCAGAAGGGGAAGAGGAGAGGATGGAAACTGCTTAGGCTAATTCGATAAAAAAGCTATCAGAAAATGGACTATCTCATTTACAAGAACTTTTATACAAACCTCATGGTAACCACTAAACAAAAAAGCCAGAGCAAAACCACAATTCATAAATAAAGAGAAAACCACCACGCTGGGAAATGACAGTCACAAATACAAGGGAAGAAAAATAATGGAAATATAGAAGAACTGAAAAATAAGAGATAAAATGGCAATATTAAGACCTCTTATATCAATAAATACTCAAAACATAAATGGATTGAATTCTCCAGTCAAAAGACACAGAGTAGCTGGATGGGTTAAAAAAGAAGATCCGACAATATGCTGACTCCACAAAACACATCTCAGCTCTAAAGACAAACATAGACTCAGAGCGAAGGAATGGAAGATGATACTCCACCCTAATGGCAAACAAAAGAAAACAGGTGTTGCCATACTGATATCAGACAAAGCAGACTTCAAGATAAAAAAGACAATGGAAGGAAAGGAGGGGCAGTATATAATGATAAAAGGGACTTTCCACCAAGAGAACATAACATCTATGAATATATATGCACCTAACACAGGAGCATCAAAGTATATAAAGCAACTAATAACAGACCAAAAGGGAGAAATTAAAAGCAATGCAATAATAGTAAAGGACTTCAACACTCCACTTACATCAATGGATAGACCATCCAGACAGAAAGTCAACAAGGAAATAGTGGATTGAAATGAAATGCTTCATCAGATGGACTTAGATTTATATACATCATTCCATGCAAAAACAGCAGAATACACATTCTTCTCAAATGCACATTGAACATTCTCAAAGATAGACCATATATTGGGAAAAAAGGCAAGCCTCAATAGATTTAAGAAGACTGAAATCATAACAAGCATCTTTTCTGACCACAATGCTTTGAAACTAGAAATCAACCACAAGAAAAAAGCTTGGAAAGTCACAAATATGAGGAGATTAAACAACATGATACTGAGCAACCATTGGACCAATGAATAAAGAAAAGGAAAATTAAAAAATTCCTGGAGACAATTGAAAATGAAAATACAACATACCAATTCATATAGAATGCATCAAAAGCAGTTATAAGAGGGAAAATCATAGCAATACAGGCCCACTCCAACAAACAAAAAGAATCTCAAATGACTAATCTTAAACTACACCTAACAGATCTTTTTTCTGATAATTTTCTGAAAGTTACTTCTTTATTCCTGGTGTTTCTCAGTTTCTCAGCATGTGACTGCCTACATGTAATTTTTTCCCTACTAAGACACAAAGCATTATTTCAAAATCATGGCTTTCTAAGAAAAATGCTCATGTTGAAAATACTGAGTTATGACTCTGAATGTCACTTCTTTGGTGTTCCCTCCATTCTCTGTCCTCAAACTTCTCTGAAAAATATTATCTTCTAAATTTATCTGTCTTCTACTTATCTCCTTTTTTACATTTTAATCCTTTTCATCTTTTGATGCTCAATTCTGTAGGATTTTTCTCAATTTTATTTTCTAATTTGTTATTTTTTACACTTCTTAGAGAATATTCTTTCTACGCACTTTGATATTTTAAAGCCTGCATTTTTGATGTGGAAGAAATTTAATTGGTTCACTTTCATAATTCAATTAAGATGCTTCATTTAATCATGTTTTTATGTGATCATTTCCTATTTTTTATGGATATGATTTCTTTTATTTCTTTGAAGATAAATTTAAAATATTACAGTTTTCTTTGTAAGTCATGAGCAAAAACCTGTTAGTGCCTTGCTATAAATTTTGATAATCTTTCATACAATCAGATTTCAATTTTTGAATTCTACTTGTTTTTGTCCACTCACCTTAAATGGGAGATATTTACTTTTTTGTTCACTTTTATTTTTTTCATTCTGTCCTTCTGTGCTCACCCCTTCTTATATAGGGATTACGAGGTTGCGTGGTTCAAGGACAAGTACCTTCCTGGCATGTTACACTTTGCCAGCCTCATGGTGACAGTCATGTGTTATGGATGGAATCTCTGTGACAACTGATAATTATTGTTTATCGCTGGATCATCCTTCTTCCTTAGGCTCAGAGATCAGGAGCCACAGGCTACTTACTGAGGGCTGATGCACCCACATCCCAGCTTCATGCCTTGAGACTATCTCTGGTCCCAAATCTAACATAGACTCCTTCTATTCTTTAACCTCCTGGAGTCAAACCATTACTACCCTTTCCTGCTTTATGGCATGGTAGGCTCAATGTTCAATATCAACCGCCACTTTATTTATTTCTTCTTTTCCTAATCTACAAAGGCATTGTTCCTGAACCTGGATGTATATAAATATATATGCTTAACCAGATTATTTGTCATAATGAAACCATGTACCAATTGGCAATTGTATGAACACCACTTTTATTCATTCTAACATTTTTCTAAAAACAGCAGAAAACATACCCTGAGAAAAATTCACAACAAAGTTGACGTTCTAGCCTCTCCTGCCTCTTTAATATGAATTCATTTCATAAACTGGGAGACAAACATTAATATTTTTTCTTAATTGAAATGACACGATTTCTAAAAATCAATTTTTTCAAAGAGAAAACCATAAAGAGGGTCAACTATTTATAATATGAAACACAGAAATTGGACTAAAATACCTTAGTTATATATTGATGTCTACTTCCAAAGAATTAGTTATAACAGTACTTCTTCAAACTTCTAACTTAGAAAGCGTGATCCAATTAACCATCGCCTCGAAGGCTTTTCTAGTCGTACCTCTTGAGGTAGAGGTCAAACAGAAGAGTTAATTGGAAATTTCAGAGCGGAATTTTAGGACAAATTAAAGTATTGTTTTCAGAAATCTGATTTGTTATAGATACCTTGTAATTTGCCTGGAGTTCTATTCTACCAATGACTTCACGTAAATTAGTTTTATATTGACTGACAACACAGAGTACAAAAGGATACATTAGTTAAATTACTTCATTGAATGTATGGTCTCAATTTGATAGGCCTGTTTAATGATGGATTAAAAGTGGAAAAATGTATGGTGTTAAGAAAAATGGCATAATTGTTATTTAACCTTACCAACAGGATAACCAACCTCAAGCAAAAAGTTGACCATATTCTGATATGCAGCTCAGCTACAGGCCACTATTTAAAAAGATAACTTATGGATGCCTTAAGACCATGGTTATTTCGAATAATTTATCAACTCTACTTCCTCTATTCCATCAAATTTCACTATAAAAATTGCTCTTTCCAAAGAAGGCAGTGACATTAGCTTGCTTCCCATCATTTGGTCACTTCTAGTGTCTCTCTGGGATCACCACACAATGAAAGAAAAAACAGAAATTGAATTACTTGTTAAATGTGTGCTTAGGCCAAATTAGAATAGGACAAAAAGAGATACTGACTCCATTTAGTGATTCCTTTGTTCTTTGGCATACAGCCTCCTTTTTATTGAAAGGAATGGAAAAAACATTCTTGGACAAGAGTGCTTTCTTCCTTCAACCATTTTTCTGATATAACTATCTTTACAGAGCATAACTACCCAGATTTGTGGGGAAATATGCTCAGGCAACATTGCTTTTTAAACAAAGACAAGGAAACCCAACATACTAAACTATCAAACACACACACACGCACACACAAGTGTATTTTAAAAATCACATGGATGTCTCTGTCACTGGGGATTTGGTGCCCAGGGATGATTTAGTGCAACTTGTAGATCTTTAGCCCCAGGAAAATGACTTCCCAAAATGTCTTTCCCTTTGTCCTCAAACCAAAATTTTATGATGTCCAAACACCATGACCTTTGATGTGTTGTGCCTGCCTCTATGCTTACTGAAGTTCACGTCTCATTTGGAGTGCAGAGCGGGGTTAAGCAACTAAAGAGCCTAGGTAAGGTAATCTTTTTTCTCTGAATGAATGAAACATATCTTTCTTAACAAAACGTTTTTTCTTAGAATTGCTGAAAGTCCATTTTCTTATCCATTTTTGTCTTCCAGTTGGTGACCCTGAGGGTATTCACAAATTATTGAAATATTCTGCACAATTGAAGTTGGCAGTTGAGGAAAATTTTGTAATATTGAGCAATCAAATTTCCCTTATTTTTCTAGAAGAATATAAGTTATATTCCTGGAGCTATCGCAATTTTTTCATGCCATGTTCGGTCATTTGCTTCACCATATAATCCTGCATTATTGACTGACTATATCACAGTTTATTCATGCACTCACTTTTTTAGATTTTTCCATGTTTTTGCATTTGTTTTATGAAGAATGCTCCTGTAATAATTCTTGTATGTTACTTCTGTTTCATATGTGCAGGATTTCTCCTGGGTCTCTACCTGTGGCTGAGATGGCTGAAGTAACATACATGAAATATGATACTAGTTTTGGATCTTGGCAACTAGATGGACATCGAATGCTAGAATTGTGAGTAGCTTTAATTTTATAAAATTGAATTAAATTTCAATTTATTTAACTGAATTTTGCTAAATTTTATAGTACGTTAGAATATGATAAATTTCAAAGGACAGTCATAGAGCAGAGAAAGGAGACTGTGGAGTGCTGGGATGGGGGAGAGATTGCACTTCCAAAGATATGGTCAGGGTGGGTCCTAGTAAGATGATACTTGATCCTGTATTTGAAGAAGGTAAGGGAATGACCCTGAGGAATAAGCCATGAGGAATCTGGAAGAAAAGGGAACAAAACTCCAAGACAGTGCAATGCCCTGATGTCTGAGGAAGAACAGAGAAGTTCATACGACTACAGTGATGTGAATGAGGGGAAAATAATAGGAGATGAAGTTTCAGGGATAACAAGAGAGGGGTCTGGGCAGCTCATGTAGAGGCCATTGTGAGGATGTTGGCTTTTACTCCATGTGGAAGAAGGAGCTATCATTTGATGTTAATCAGAGGAACGATATGATCCGACATGTTTTCTTGTTGTTTTTGTTTTTATGGTGAGAAAGATTGGCCCTGAGCTAACATCTGTTACCAATCTTCCTCTTTTTGCCTGAGGAAGATTGGCCCTGAGCGATCATCTGTTACCAATCTTCCTCTTTTTGCCTGAGGAAGATTGGCCCTGAGCTAACGTTTGTGCAAATCTTCCTCTGTTTTTTGTATGTGGGATGGCACCACAGCATGGCCCAATGAGCAGTGTGTATGTCTGCACCCAGGATCTGAACCTGCACACCCTGGGCTGCTGAAGGAAGTGCGTGAACATAAGCACTATACCACTGGGCCAGCCCTCAATCTTTCATGTTTTTAAAGGACCACTTTGACATCACACTTAAGGAGAAAGAGTAGCACAGAGACTGGCGTATGTGAATACAAAGCTAAAAATGACTCTAAGAATACACTTTTTGTTTATATTTGTGGTGGTGTATATTTTTGGGGAGGAGGTGTGCATATATATTACCTAGTCCACACATAGAAAAGAGGCAGTGGAGTTTCCCTACACTTCTGTAGAGGGAACAATATATAGAAACACATATTTGTAAAATAGATGAAGATACTAACTTTATCAATCTTTAAAACAGTATTCCACACATGAAATGATTTCACTCTAAGTCCAGCTTAGCCATAAAATTATTTTTCATACCCAGAAGATGACTGATGGGCATTAAAGGGTTACAACAGCATTGCGATCTGAAGATGTCATTGGTCATGTGAGAGTGAATGTTGAACTAGGGAAAAATTTGCTCTAATCTTCAAGGCATCTGAATTTATTATTGTAGTGTAAAAGGACCTCTGTTCTGCTTCCGAATCTAGATGAGATATTTCTCCAAGGTCTGAGGAGAAAAATTTTTCCTAGACTCTACTACTTTTCTTAAAGATTTTTTTAAAAAGATTTTTCAGAGGTCATTAGAAAAGTTTTTGTCCTTGAAAGGTTAGCTAAGTCAATAGATTTTTGTTGTAAGTCCTCTCCAGCATTTCAGCTGTATGTGCTTATTTCTGCAGTGGTATGAGCCATTGTTCTTGTAAAATTTTTAATCAATATGGCAGAAAATCAGAAATAAGTATTTTAGAGTGTATTGCTTTCTGCTGTTATTTGGATATTTTTGAATGATGAGGTTAGTTCTTTGACCAGTTAATGTTACTCTCAAGATTTTATGTGATACAAGTAACAATTACAATAGATGAACTTTAAAATAGTCAAGAAGCTGAAATGCTAATGTGTGATTTTTATGATTTCCCAGAAAGTGAAAAACATGCACAAAGTTTTAGGCTGTTGCTGAAGCATTAAAAACCGAGAGAATATTCCTACTGAGAATTCACGAAGATAACTTTCTTTAGAATCTATTAGGAAAGGCTAGTAAAGATTAGTATCATTCCAATAAATATCAAATGGTTTTGTGATTCAAAATGCTTAATTCTCCTGACTTTCTTCCTTCCTCCCTCCTGCCCTTCCTTCCTTCCTTTCTTGTTTTCTTTTTTTATCTATCTATCTATATTTCTGTTCCTTACGTATCGAATATAAAGGTTGGGGAAAAAAGTAGAGAGTGAAGGAACTTCAGAAGTAAAAGGTATAGAAATAAGCAAGACTTTGAAACTCTGAAAAGTGCAATTGGTTATTAAGACAGTGCCCATATTTAAAAAGGTGAGGAACCAGAGAGATGATTAGAAACCATGATGACATAGAGAAAGCATAGATGCTGGGTACCACCTGGCACCTCTTCCATTTCTCTCATACTTAGTCACGGGACTGCTTAGACACTGAACACAATCCAGAAGTTCTGTCCAGACAGTAAGATTACTCAGGCAACTGCTGTGACTAACAACAAAAAGGGATTTGAATGTCCATCAACCCTCCCTCCTCCTTCCTTTCTTTTTCCTTATTTACCAAAATTAAAGAACTTAATTATAAATTTGATGAAGTTGTGAAGAAATGATCCCACAGTCATTCTCTTTGGCCATCTAACCACCAAAGATTTAGAGTTGCTAAATCTACTGCTCTGTATGCTATGAAAAAAGCAAGGATTCTTCTGCAGAGGACATGATTTGCTGGCATGTGAGGGCTATTTTTGTTTAGAAAAATCCACACTGTAAGATTTGGTTGGTGGCGGGATTACAGAAATCTTCAAAGCCAAGCGTCCCCTCTCAACTGGGTCACAGGCACATGATGGAGGCAGAACCAATTAAATGCTATCAACATGATGATGGAACTAGAAGATGGGATACAAAGAGGCAACAACATTAGGTTTCTTCCGGCAGCTTTGTTGAAATGGAGGACAGGAGTGACAGTGGCTAATGTCCAGTAATGCCAGTGACCTTAGAAGCTCTCTAATCATACCAGAGCTGAGCGGCCAAGCCTCTGGTCTCTTGCTGCCTCTAATTCCAGCAAGATTTCAGAATCTGCTTCCTCAGACTTCTCATTCTGAGAGCTACTTCATATATTCCTAAATTCACTTTCTACATATGTCATCATAGTTCATTTCTGAAGTCTGCAACCAGCAACCAATAAAGCCGACTGATGCAAATGTTAAGGAATGTTTCTTAGATACTGACGGCTTTTGTTTATAATTTGCAGATTTTAAAAAGTTTTTAGTTTTTCATTAAAAGAAATCTGATGATGTGATAACTTATGCAATATTTTCTCTAAGAATTTGACCGAGAATTGTGATTGAATTATGACGTGAATAAAAACAGATTTTATTAAGCAATGTTGTGTTATTTTTCAACTTCATGATTTGTGGGTATTCATCCTAATTTGGTTTCTTGCAGTCAGTAGAGTGTTTCTTTTAATTGTTTAATAATAACACACAATTTCACTTCTGTGACTTGGAAATATTTATTCCCATTTTGAGCATTCAAGAAGAGAAAATCATCTGTACTTTATTTTGAGACAAATTTATCTCTTAAAGGGTAAAAATAAAAGAGTTATTTTATTAAAAAAAGAAGTAATATTTCCATTTTCTTTCTCTTCTTTGACTTTTAAAACCTTTAAGTGGAACCAAGCATCCACAAACATTAGGGAGACCTATCTTTCTACGACAAGTATAGAATAAGTGACAAACCTCAGGGGGTGGATTTGAAAGGAAATTTCCTAAAGATAATTAAGTACATTTTTCCAGCTAGTGGAAAATGCCTGTGTAGGGCATATTTTTCGTTGAAACTCATTTTTTAACCTAAATATACAGGAGAAAGATCACTGTTGCAGGTTTTCAGTAGAAATTGCCTTGAAAATCTTTCTTTTTGAAGCATTTCCCTGAGTTGCCTAGAAAATTTGCAATAACGCAGTGATTATCATCACTGTATTCACTTTTTTTCATATTTAACATACTCAGTTAGTGAATCTCTACCAAACTAAGTACAGTTTCCCTTCAGCTGATCTTCTACTTTCACCTTTGCTTAAATCAGTATGGAGAATTTAGATTAATGGAATGGTGAGATCCATATGGATGAAAGGAAAGGTTCAAAACCAGGGCATCCTGGATTTCTTAGTTCAAATCCCATCTGATCTCTTCTTTGGCCATTGTACAAAAGTTGGCTTTCATATGACCAAGTATAAAGCTGTCCCAAATCTAAGTGGAATCTCATTTTGAAAATGAATGCTAAACTGAAGATCTTGAGCGTATGAATTATAAAGATGCCCTTGTGACCACAGGTTTCAGGGATGGAGACGTGCAAAGTGATTTGGAGTAGAAATGGTTACACGTGATACACTTCGTTCATCCCGTGCACAAATTGCTGATAATGTTCAATGTCAAGATGCTCTTTACAGAATGTTGTAAGTACAGCTGTAAATATGCGCTATATCTTGTAAATCTTGATTTTTATAGCCATTATACATAGTAGAGTTGTGAGAATTTCACTAAGGATTTGTGCCAGGTTTATAACATGTCCTTGAAAGATTTTAGTAAAGAATGGAGATATCCAAATCCATGATACCAAGGTGTTTCATCAAAATCTATGTTGAATGAAGTAGATTATAGCATGACCTATGATTCAGAAATGCAGTAAAAGAAGGTAACAGAAAAATGCAATTGAAGAGAGAGCTATCTAGCACTAAATTATCAGATCGGTATCATGTAAATGGAAATAGCTACTTCAATTAGCCATTTGCCTCAATCAAATAGGAACTTTTTTTGAGCTCTCAGGTGACAAAACAACAAAAGTCCTAACATTTCTTATCAGTTTCCATAAATTTGTTTATTCAAATGATATGTATTTAGTTCCTGTTATGAGCAATGAGGGATTACAAAGTTGAACAAAGTATGAATACCAACTCAAAGTGAAATTACTTTTTTGGGTAATAAGCTGATGTGACACTAAGTTGAAAGTGAATTTTATTAATTATTCCCTCTATAGTTAAGATAGCCAATCAAAATATTGCCACTTTTAGCCAATAAATAATTATTTGAGCATTTAAATATTTAAAGTTAAGCAATTATGATGACGGAACAAAATATATCTTTGAGTAGGAAAAATAAATCTGAAATACACTGCACTATGTAATAAATGACTACAAAATTAAAAATTTCCAAACAAATAAGTGATATGTTTTGTTTGCTTTATGACACGCAAAGGTCAATAAACTTGAATTAACACAGGAAAATTTAGTGTAAAAGTTTTAAAAATCAAAGTTAATGCTACACTAAATATAAGAACTTATCTTTTGAAAAATGCTTATAGCTGAAGTACATATACAGAGTATAGAACAAAGTTAGTTATTATACATGAACTTTAAGTTTCTTTTGTTGATTTTGATGTTCTTTAAATAATTTGAACATCTAAGGGAAAATTTAATAGGCAAAATAGTTGGATTTTTTTAATATGTATTTTTCTCCTTCGTTTTATAAATAAGAATACAATGTTCTTTTTCTCACCATCCCTGTGAAGCAGGCAAGTATTATTATCTCCATAATTCAGATGACAAACTGAGAAGTCCAGAAGTTAAGGCTAGGGCTACTGATAAACACAACGGCAGATTCACCGTACGAGTAAGTATTCATAAGCAACATTGTTCAAAGCCATAGGGCTGAAGTATGTGATTCGCTATCTCTCTTCCTACTCATAAATTTTCCTACTCCTTCCTACTTCTTTCCAAGCTTTAAAGGAGAGTTGTACAATTATGTTTCAAAATAGCTCTTTAAAACTAGCGGTAAAAAAAATGTATAAAATTTGAAAAAGTAAAAATTACAGAATATAATATACTATATGAAGTGGCTAGAGTACCTTTACTGCTTTGGGTCAATTGAAATATATATTTTCAAGTACTCAAGTATAATTTTATCTTACACCTCAGCAAAAAAAAAAAAAAAAAAAAAAAATGTTTCAAACATAATGCTTCAGAAGCATTTTTTCAATAGTCCAGAGAAAACTGCCATCAGGATCAAAAAAATGCAATTCTTTTAAACTAAGACTACTAAAATTGTTATATAAATGCTATCATATATCTATACATACACATGTGCATATGTATTTGAAGAACATAATGGAATATATGAGAAAATTCTGAAATCTCTATAATAATCGAAGATAGGGGAAAGTTATGGTGATTATGGATATCTAATACTTCTAAGTGGTCTAAGAAATTGAGACACAATAATTTTCTTTTTGACAAAATATAAGTTAAATCACCACACTTTTCTTTTTGAGAAATGATTATTTTTCATATAATGTTAACAATACAAATTACATTATGTCACACCTTACATCAACTATTCATAGCTCATTTTTAAATTAAAATTTTCGTGAGCTACAGGCAGAGTGCAAGTTAGTGAGTTGGAAAATCGAAGTGAGAAACCCTCCCAGAAAGTTTTGAGAAAGCTCAGTTAGAAACAAAATATGAGAAAAATAATGAACGTAAAGAACAGAATTTGAAGGGCCGATTTCTAAGAGGAGCCTTTGAAGAAGGAAGTAATGAGAATGGAAAGGATAGTGTGTACTTATAGAAATCATATCAAGGCATAGCATTCCAGAGGTATAGAAAGACATAGTTTAGTATAAATTTTATAGTTTGTATTCCCCACAAAAAGCACCGGAGACCACACAGGTGCACATGATCCCAGGAAGCAAAAGTTAAGGAATGAACGAGATGGGATAGGGAGAGATTGGTTTGCTCCGGCACAATGATGTTCATTCTTGATAGGGACCCTGTGGGCCTCTGTAGAACATGCTTCAGACTTGTTTTTCCTAAGGCCAGAAAGTAGGGATGTGTATCCACTGACTCCAAGAGTGGCCTTTTGGGGTTTAACTCCTAAAATTGCAGATTGCAGTAGGTAGGCTGACAAGCCATTTTCCTGAGGCGGGAAAGCAGAGAGATACACAGGTTCCTGAGGGGAGCTCCTGCAAGAACGTCAAGAGACCGTCCACCAAAGCTGTTGCTGAAGGTTCCGGGATGCTGTGCAGTACTCAAAAATTTGTCGAATACATTTATACTGAAGTGGCTGGCACATAAAACTCCAAAAGGGAAAATCAGAAATAATTTGTACTAGATATGCTAGGAAAATTGAAGAATACCAGTGACAATCTCCCCTGAAGAAAACAAAAATGGAAAACGTCAAAGGAAAGAATATAAGATCGACATCAGGTTTCTCAACTACAACCCTGAATGGAAGAATAAAATGAGGCAATATCCCTAAATTTCTGTAAGTAAAGTATTTTATGCTGTTGTTTAAATGCATGAGTCCTAAATAAAGAGACTCCAGGCATTCAACTTCTTAGAAAACTTATTACACATAGAACCTATCAGGAAGAAGAAAACCTTTATTTTATAAAGAGGCAACAAGTTACAGATATAAATATAAGATGTGAATGTTTGGCAATATCTTGAAAAACATAAAAGATATGTTAAGTTTTTAAACTTACTTGGAGAGTGAACATAATGATTGAGTTTTAACACTGATAAGGAAAAAAGTAGAAAAACGGGTCAAAAAATGATTAGAAGAAAAATATGACAGGCATAAATTTACCTTTAAATTTAAAAATTGCTAATATCATGAAATTCATCACATTTTTAGAAGAACACATATTACATGCACACACAAATACACAGTTTAACAAATACTAAAAAAGTGAGCATCTGTGTTCTCCACTCCCAGATTAAGAACTAGAACACTAACTGGACCTTAATAGCCCTTTGATCTCGATTGATCTCTCTTCCTCCCCTCTGGAGGCAATCGTAGCCAGGAATTTTTAATCTTTTTTGCATGGTTTGTGGTTTTAACACATGTCTGTCTATCTGTCAATCTGTCTAACTATCATCCATCTATAATTTTGATGCTTTTTTATACAAATGGAATCCTATATCTTATTTGACTTCATTTTTTATTTATGGTCCATTTTGAGAATCAATCATGTTTATGCATACGGCTTTGGTTCATTCATTTTTACTGCTATATAGTATTCCACGGTATGATTACCATAACGTAGTCATCCATTCTATTATTCTGTTAATGGAAATTTAGGCAGCTGCTCTTTTTTTTTTTCTGTCCTGATCAATGCAACCATGGATAAAGGGCTTCTAGAGCAAGACTTTTTGAGGAATTTTACCCCAGGGTGCTGTTCAAGTAAAATATGTAATGGAAACCAAACTTGAAAATACCTTGAGCAGACAAAATCATTTAAGCCATGTAAGCAAAACTAAAGCTAGTTCATTTCATGAATATAAGGGAAATTTAACTTGGGTTATTTCTTGTAAATGTCTCTGATAATCATAAAAGAAACTTAGTGGTTTCCTAAAGTGGGGTAAGATAACACTTGCAACCAATCCTCTGCCATCGACAAACTCCATTGTTAATAACCAGTGATTGTAAAGGTTAAACTAATTTCTCATTTTCACTTTATGAGCCGTCCTGTAAAGTCGTGCCTCTGAGCTTCGCATCAGTTTGGAATTTGAAGACTTCCAGTCCTCAGACTGTTGGTCTAATCACAATAAACTCTTACTAAGTACTATTTTACTGATCTGATTTTATCTTTTACCACTTCTGGATTCTTGACAGTACACATAGGCTCAACTCCACTAAAGATTTCTAAAGTTTTTTACAATTGTGCCAGTTTACACTCGAAACCAGTTGTGTATAATGAAAGTATCCATTATACCACATCTCAGCCCTTCTGTACATGGTTGGTTTTTAGCTCATCTTTGTTTTTAATGAAAAGCACTTGTAAATGTTAATACAAAGGAATTAATATTTTCCATTATGGTTTGTGTCATTTACATTTGATTTAAGAAACCCTTACTGCCCAAAGAGGAGAAAATATACTTCTATAATACTCTAAACATGTTTGGTCTGCTTTCTCCTGCCATAATACCAGAGTTTTAATATTATTGGTAACTCTTGGTGTATATTTTTCAGGAAAGTCTTGGCTATTTCTTGTCAGTTGTCCTTTCATATAAATTTTAGAATGAGGTTATTGAATTCTAAAAAAAATTCCCCTGAGGGGCCAGCTCGGTGGCACAGCGGTTAAGTTCGCGTGCTCTGCTCCGCTGGCCTGGAGTTTGCCAGTTTGAATCCAGGCACGGACCTATGCGTTGCTTATCAAACCATGCTGTGGCAGTCATCCCAAATATAAAGTAGAGGAAGATGGGCCCAGATGTTAGCTCAGGGCCAGTCTTCCTCACCAAAAAGAGGAGGATTGGCAGCAGACGTTAGCGCATGGCTAATCTTCCTCAAAAAATAAAAATCCCTTTGAGTTTTTCATTATGATTGTCTTCATCTATAGACCAATATGGGGAGAACTGACAACCTCACAGGATTAAGCCTTACAATCAAAATCCTAGTAAACTTCTTCCCTTATTACCCTTGCTTCAATGTCTTTTAATAAAGTTTTGTTCTCTATAATAAATATTCTCCTGTAAGAGTTCTTAGGGAATTTGTAATATAGCTATGTGATTGACATTTTTAGATTACATTAAAAATGATTGGTCCTTGCGTATAACACTGCAATTGACTTGTATATTGATAATCCCAAAAACTTGGCACATTTACGTATTACTTCTGAAATTTCCATGTGTTTTCTTTTGGATTGTCTGCATAGACAATCATATGATCTGAAAATAATGATGCTTTTATTTCTTCATTTTCAATCAGTATTTTGTCTTTTCTTATATTAATGTCAAGGGTGTCTACTATAATGTTGAATAGAAATGGCGATAGTCTCTGATATAAAAGTAACTGCTTTTATTGCCTCACTTTAAATATTATATTTGTTTTATTTTTTTGTGATGCCCTTCATCAGGGCATTCTGTTTTAAATTTCTAATAACTTATTTTACTCACAAATGAATATAGATTTTTACTGAAAGCTTTTTCTGTCTATTTAGACAATTGCATATTTTATTTTCTCCTTTTTTTGGTTAGTGGGAATCACCCCAACTGCGTCAGGTTTACCTTTTTTTGAAAAATTCATTACTGAATTCCTTTTGCTAATACAGTACTGTGTATTAATGACTCGGATAGTAACTAATTTCCTTTTTCTCCTGTTACTTTCCTTGTCAGGTTTTCATATTAAGATTTTGTTAGCCTTGTAAAACAAGGTGATAAATGCTCCTTCCTCTTTCATTCTCTGTAAGAGTCCAGGTAAGATTAGAATCGTGTATTTTTTGAACATTTGGTAAAACTTGCTTCTAAGGCCACTTGGATCTAGTGTTTCATTTGTGTAAAGATTTTAAGATTCTGGCTGCATTCTTTAATAGGTAGGGAACTATCATGGCTTTCAAGTCCATCAGGACTCAATCTTAATAGGTCATTTCTAAATTTATTTTTATTTTATCAGTTTATTGGCGTGACAATTGCAACATCTTTTAATTCTATTTTAATCTCTGTAGCATCTATATTATTTCTCATTTTTCATTCATATATATATATATATATATATACATATACATATATTGTCTGTCTGTGTATGTGTGCTTGTAGTGTTCATACGTGCAGGTTTACAACTAGCCAGGCCTTTGTCTATTTTATTATTTTCAAACAACCAACAGGATAGGCTAGGTTATGCTGCAGGTATAAACAATCCCAAACTTTTAGTAGTTTAAACAGATTTGATTCCTTATATTTAATCTTTATTGGAATTCAGCACCTTTGTTTATTTGTTTTTCAATTGTAGATCCTCTCATCAGATTGCAGACTGACAGAACACTGTCCATCAGGGACATCATCACTAGTCACCAGGGTGTAATTGGCAAAGTAGAACGCATCCCCAAATGCCATCACTTCAGCCCACAGTCCCTTGGCCAAAACAAGTAGCAAGGCCATGCTTGAGTTCAATGTCATAGAGAGTGCCTGAAAGGAGAGTAAGAATAAAATGTGACAAGTTCTTATGACATCCATGCAAACTTTTGGCTTTCTCGATACTCTCTGTTGTGTATATTTTTTAATGGATTTCAGCCTTAATCTTTACTAGTTTCCTTTCTTCTTCTTCACAGTTTATATTGCTGTACATTTTTATTAACTGCCTGAGACAGAAATTTAACACTAATGTTTTGCTTTTCTTATTTGTAGGTGAGAATTCAAGGCAATGCGTTTCTCAGTCCTACTTAAGGTTCAGCTCACTAATTTTAATATCAGATATTTTCTTCACCATTCTTTTCAAATAGTTCTCTAATTTCATTTTGATTTATTTTGTGTGCACATATTTTTTTTAATTATAGAGCAAACTTTTTGGTTATGTTTTTTAAATATTTTATATCCTTTTGCTCCTTTTGTCTCTGATGCATTAGTCACCAAGAGAGGTATGTTAAAATATCTCAATGGGGTTGGCCAGTTGCACAGTGGTTGTGTTCACACGCTCAGCTTTGGCGGCCTGGGGTTTGCTGGTTGGATCCCGGGCACGGACCTACGCACTGCTTATCAAATCATACTGTGGCAGGCGTCCCACATGTAAAGTAGAGGAAGATGGGCACAGATGTCAGCCAAAAGAGGAAAATTGGCAGCGGATATTGTCTCAGGGCTAATCTTCCTCAAAAAAAAAAAATCTCAATATGAGAGTAGACCTGTCATTTTCTCCTTAAAGTTCTGTAATTGATTTATATGTTTCAAAATACGATATGAAGGGCACATTAATTGAAAATAATTACAAACTTCTAGTAAATTAAAACTTTTATTAATACCTAGCAAATATCTGTAAATCTAGTAAGAGCTATGCCTCAAATTCACTTTTGTATGATATTAATATAAGTAAATCAACTTTCTTTTGATGGTTATTTGTCTAGTTTATTTTTTCTTCATTTGTTTTAAGTTTTCTGTGATTTTAGTTACAAGTCTGAGCTGCAATAAACTTAACTGTTATTTTTAAATTCAGTTTAATAATCTTTCACTTTTAACAAGAGCATTTACACTATATTTGACTCCTTATGTACTATCAGTATCTATGATCTTTGTGCTATTTGTCTAACTTTTTGGTTGTATTTGTCTTGAAAAGTCTTTATTGACTTTACAACTATTTTTCTCACTCCATTTTTTAAATTTTACATGCATAAATTTCCTTTGTTGTTATTTCAACCTGATTGAGGTATAATTGACATATAAAATTGTAAGATATTTAAAATGTGCATCATGGTGATTTGATATATGTATGCATTGTGGAAGGATCCCCCCCCCCATTTAATTAATTAACATCAATCACCTCACATATTTATGTTTTTTTTCATGAGAATGCTTAAATTCTACTCTCTTTGCAAATTTCAATTACATAGTACACTGTTACCAACTATAGTCACCACGTTTTACATTAGATTCTCAGCCCTTATTCCTCCTATAGCTGAAAGTTTGTACCCTTTTACCAACCTCTCCCTATTTCCCTCACCCTCACCTTCAGCCTCTGGCAACCACTTTTCTGCTCTCTATTCCTAGCATTTGACCTTTATTTTTTTTTTTAGATTCCATGAATAAGTGATACCATGCAGTATTTGTCTTTCTCTGTCTGTCTTATTTCACTTAGCATAATGCTCTCAAGGTTTACCTATGTTGTTGCAAATGAAAAGATTTCCTTCTTTTTAAAGGCTGAATAATCTTCCATTGTTTGTTTATACCACATTTTCTTTACCTATTCATCTTTTAATGGACACTTGGGTTGTTGCTATATCTTGACTATTGTGAATAATGCTGGTACGAGCCTAGGAGTGCAAATATCTCTTCAATAACCTGTTTTCATTTCCTTTGGATTCATACCCAGAAATGAGATTGCTGGATCACATGGTTGTTCTATTTTTAGTTTTTCGAGGAACCTCTGAACTGTTTTCTATAGTGACTACACCAATTTATATTTCCGCCAACAGTGCAAAGAGTCTCCTTTTCTCCAAATGCTCTTCAACACTTGTTATCTTTTGTCTTTCTGATGATAGCCATTCTAACAGGTGTGAGGTGATATTCCATAGTGGTTTCGATTTGCATTGCCCTGATGATTAGTGATGTTTAGCAACTTTTCATGTACCTGTTGGCCATTTAGATGTCTTCTTTGGAAAAATGTCTGTTCAGATTCTTTGCCCATTTTTTAATTGGATTGTCTGGTTTTTTTCATGTTGAGTTATATATTTCAGATATTAACCCCTTATCAGATATATGATTTGCAAATATTTTCTCCCATTCTGTACACTGTCTTTTCATTTTGTTGATGGTTTCCTTTGCTGTGAAGATGCTTTTTTACATTTTCTGAACAAAACTAGTTTCTTTAGAAACCTTTAACTTTGAAGTCACTTCTTTACATCTATGCAGTTTTTGTCCATATCCATCCATCTTTTTAACCTCACTGTTAAACATTATACTCCTTATACAGCTAGTATTCATTTAACCTGTTTGTCATCTTTTTGGACTATGAATCTTTCCTTCACCCAGACTCTCCATCTGGGATCACTTTCCTTGTAACTACAGCACATAGTTTTGTTTTTTTTTAATTGTCCATTTATTTTACTAAAATTAATTTTTATAAGGGAAAACTTTATGTCAATATTGAACATTTTAAAACATTTAAAAATGTACATTAAAATACAGAACTGTTAATAAGTGTTCATCCATGCCGCTACAAACCCCATGTACCCTAGTGGAGGGACTGACCAAGAAGTGTACTTTATATTCAAAGTGTTCTGGAAAATTGTGTAGCACATTAGGCTGTGTTGGAAATAAATGCCATTAATTTTGTTTGCTTGAGTAACAATCATTTTCTCTTGAATTTGAAAAGTTGTTTTCCTCAGTGCAGAATTTTAGATTGACAGCTATTTTTTTCTCAGCACATTCTTCGTGGTATCCTATTAACCTATGGCTTCCAAACAGTGCTGTTAAGAATTAACTCTCAGGTTAATTTTGCTCCTTGGTGATCAGCATTTTTATTTGACTGTTTTTAAGAGACTCTATTATTTATGTTTTGCAGTTTTGAAAGGATATGTCTCTGTGTGGCTTTTGTTTCATTTGTCAAGGTAGAGATTCCTTGAAGCTTTCTGAATCTGAATATTGACACTGTTCAGGAATTCTAAAAATTTACCAGTCATTATATTATCAAATACTTTCTCTTCTCCTGTCTATATTTTATCATTCTAGATATTCAAGGAGCTATGTTAGACTTGTTCATATATCCTACATGTTTCTTAACCTTTTAAAATTTTTCATTTTTTTTCTGTCCATGGGATGTGTTCTGAATAATTTCTTTGCATCTGTCTTCCAGTCTCTCATTCTCTCTTTAGCAATGGCTAATCAGTTTGAAATGCTCTGATTGAATTATATATATATGCATTTCTACTAGTAATATTTAGTCCTATACCAAATCTGTCTGGTCATTTTTTATAGACTTTGATTTCTTGGTCATATTTTCAAAAATTTTATTTATGAAACCATATTGAATACAATTTTCTTATATTCTAATTATTTCATTATGTAATCTTTGAAGGCTTCCTTCTATTGCATGTATTGTTGTTGTTTTTCATGTGTGGTGTCCCTTTTTTAAAAAATATGATTCATATTCCTTGAAATTATTTTTCTGTGCTAATTCCTTAGGAATGAGTTGAAGTTCAATCTATTCAGAGGTATTTTGCATAGACTCAAGAAGACCCCATCAATCCTGGAACACTTTGAATTAAATGATTTGCTTGTATATCAAAATCACACGTGTCGTTCAAATTCAGGCTTTCACTCTTTTGATAGATGGCTTTTATTACCAAATTCTCAAGGATGTTCTCTTTTTCTATTAACACTCAGCACCAAATTCAGTAAAGACACATTTGCGTGGATAGAATGATTTCTATTCATCTGTATTTTTAGTGTCTTAACTTTATGTGGAATGTTCATATTAGGCTTTTTGCCTTGGCCAGGCCACACTGTCTTTCTTTTGAATGTGGATATGGCTCTCAAAATGGAAGTTCAAGCATGGTTCAACTGATATCCTTAAGGTGAATTCTTTGAAGTTTCCTTTCACCCCAAAGTCACTGTTTTCAATTTAATTTTTGGCTTTTGTATATATCTTTCTAGTTCAGATATTTGTTTATGAATGTTAAATATTTTATCCAAATTACTTTTGTTGCTTTTCATCAGTACTACAATCAGTGTACCTACACAGCTATAGTGTTAGAAAATATGGTGTAAGGTGTAAACTACAACAGAGAAAAGCCAATCCACAAGCAAACAAAGCATTGAAAATAACCTGCCCAAAAAATACAGGAATGAGGAAATAAGGAATAGAGAAATACAAAAGCATGGTAACATAAAGATATGTAAAACATTGGGGTATAACTAACTCAGAGTGGATCATTAATCTCAATAAATTTAGAGGTTCTCATTGAAAAACTAAGACCGAAAGATTGCACAAAAATTACTCTCACTACCCCGACAACAACAAATTATATAATTCATTGAAATGTTGTCCAAAAGATAAAAACATTCAAAAAGATACCAAGGAAAAAGGCAGAGATAAAGTTATAAAAAAATGGTATTCCAGGCCAATAAGAAGCAAAATAAAGTAGCAATTTTTTCTTTCAGATAATTGTAATATCAGAAAAACAGAATTTAAGAAAATAATAATTTAAATGGCTTAAAGAGAGACATGTACAACAGGTAAAAACAGCATGCCAAAATGACATAACAATTGAATGAGCTCTTGCTTCGATAATCTTTAATCAACAACACCAGATTCTCAGCAGCTAACAACAGCAAACAATTATTTTTCTTGTTGACGCAGGCAGAAAAAGTGTGGCTCTCTTGAACTCAGCTAGGATTAGCTGAGCTCGGCTTCACACTGCCGCTGTGTACAGGTCTGTTCAACATGTATTTACTTTCTGGAACCAGTGACTACTCAAAGGGATGTTCTTCTCATGAAGGAACTCAGAACTGCAGAAAGCTAATCCTAAACTGATCAAACACATTTAAGCTCCCGTTCACAGCATGTCTACTAACATTTCTCGATCAAAGCAAGTCACATGGCTAAGATCAAAGTTGATGGGTAGGGACGCATTCTCTACCTGCTTTCCTGGGATGCCCTCAATAGTTACTGTGGATGCACAACTCTGTGACAGGAGAGTAAAGAATTGAAGAAAGAATTCAGTCTACCACAAGAATCTCGAGCACATTTGAGATGGAACTTTAAAAAAAGATATATATATATATAACATATATATGCTATATATGAAAGGTACATTACATATATATTAGAATTTCATCTGACTACAGTATTCTTTAATGCATTAGCCTTTACAGGGCAATGAGACAACACCTTTTATATAACCCAGAAATTCTATACTAAACAAATAATCAAGCCCAACAGAAAAGAATTTTAAAAAATTCAAGGGCTCCTAATCCATTTTTATACACATACAGTTGTAGCTTACATGACATTTTCCGAGGAGAATGCCTTGTAAATATAAAGGTTCTAGGTTTGTTTTCCAGAAAGCAATCCTAAACTGCAGGCAGTTTGCTAAAAGCTTTCCATAGATAAAGGTTCTCCTCATAAAAATATAGTCTATTTGCCAAGAGGCCAATTATGAGCATGTTTTCAGGATGATTAGCTTGGGTCACCTGGCTTCCTTCTCAGAATGTCCCACAGGTGAAGAGAAAAAAATGAGTCACGGTCCAGTTGCTTTAAATCCTTAAAACTTTGGTAAAATTGAAACATCAGAAATAGAGGTCTAAGGACTAATTTATACGTACAGAAAATGTATGTTATAAAATAGATTAGTAAGTACATTTTATATAGTTTAATACAATGTTATTACCGAACAAGGGCTCACTGCCCAACGCGCACAGAAGCCGACATGGTGGCACACCAGCTTTTGAGAAAAGAAGGGCTTTTTGCAAAGTTGACCATCAAGGAGACAGGAAGCCAAGTGCTCAAATCTGTCTCCCCTGTCCAAGGTTTGGGGTAAAGTGTAAGGGATTAGAGAGGGCCAGCTGGTATGCAGAAGCTGGCAGGATGACTTTCAATTGGCAGATCAAAATTTTCTCTCATGCTCTCGCTCCTGGCTGGCTTACTGCCCCCAATACCAGCTCTAACATTCTGTTGTTAAGATGGGGTCAGTGAGGAGAGGATATCAGGAAAGGCTCAGTGAAGGAGGGTAAAGTTCTTATGCAGATTTAAGTCATTGCCCTCTCCATTGATAGGAGTTTCTAGAGATTTAGAGTCATTGTTCTCTTCCCCGCACAGAGAGGGGGACATCCTTACAAATGGATATTTCGCTAAAAGTCTACTAGGTTTTCGGAGCTGTTCCTGAGTCTGCTGTTTCTTTATAATCCTCAGCTCAAAATAATCCATATGCCAAAAAGGCATAATTTGAAGTGGCAAATTCTATTCCTGGTCCTGGGGTTATAATATTGTAGATTCTAGTAGATATGTAGAAAAATGGTATAGATAATTATTTTAAAAAAATATTTTAATTAAAGAACACTAGGTTTTGCTTTACTACTATCATAGAAGCAAAAATAATAACAAAATATTGATAAATTGATATTATTCTTCTTTTGCTTATATCACTGTAAATTAATATAATGTCTTTATAAATCAATTTACAAGTATGTCAAGTATGTACAAGAACAAGTAACTACATATACCATATATATACAAGTATGTACAAGAACTAGAAACTATATATACTTCTTGATTGAGAGGTGTAAGATTGCTAATTTATCTTGTGGGACAAATATAAGCATAGGTAAAAAGCTATAAGGCAAGAATATACACATTACAATATTAGTAGTAATAGTGAAAAACTGGAATAGCCAAAATAAACTATAATATAAGAAGAGATGAGTCTATTAAAAAGTAGCAACTCCAGGTGAACACGAAAGACTGGCTTTCGTGGCATCTGACGTGCAGAGAGATGCCCAGTCTTCATCTGCAGCCCTCCTTCTGGTTGTCTATCTTTATTTTCTGTTCTTTGGTGTAAGACATCATATGAAAGTTGATGAGTATTTTCAAATTGCTTATTGTGTATGATAAAAGTAGTACACGTGTTTTTAAAAATTTTAGACAGAAGGTAATAGAATTACCTAGAAGTAAAATAATAAATAAAAGTAGAAATCAGTTCAAGTTTGAATGCAAAGTAATATCCAGAGTTAACATTCCTCAGGACGGTAAGTATATAATCATTCCAGGAAAACCGATATGATCCTAAAAGGATAGAATATATAGATAACAAATACTTATTTTGTTAAATTCCCTTTATCTTATATTTGGAGTACAAATTGAGTTACAAATCAAAATTAATTTAATCTTCAATAATGAAAATGTATTTCATCTCCAGAATTTGACTTAAGCATCATTGCTTTACAATAGCTTACATTTATTTTATGATCTCAGAAACTCCCAAGCACAGAGCAGGCCCTGACTATGGACCTCTGCCTTGTTTCATTGGCTTCACCTCAATGTTAAAAGATTAATGATAGTGATTACGATGTACTTTTGATGATTCCAAGGATTTTGTCACAATTTGAGTTGAATAATATTGGAATTGTCATTGAAATGATGTCGAATTTTACATGCTTATTAGAACATATTTAATTCCAACATTTCAAAAAAAATTACTTTAAAAGCTTTCTTTTCCTCCGTGTTGATGTACCTACATCCAAGGACAGCAGGTAGATATAAATACAATATGTTTATTGCCAACTCTTTTCATATTCATCTATACAATGGAATCCCAAGTGGAGAGCCTTTAAATTTCAAATGCAAATGAGTTCATATATGGTAAATATGAGGAAATTTCAATGCAAGTAAAAGTTTTCAGAACATTTTAGTTCATATATAATTGCTGTAAACCTTTGATATAATCCATTGTGCTTTTACTTTATTACTCTCCCCATATGTTGAAAAGGTAGAAAACTATAAATTAAACTCTAACTCTAGGAATAGAGCTACACCAACCTAAATTGTTATGGCGCAATCAGAACTGCAAAATAGCCTCAGAATTCAAAAAAAAGAAAAAAGCTTTCAGCATATCGAGATACGTAATTTAGAAACCATTTTAATATAACTCACTTAAATCGTTTTCTTTTCAATGGAATGTTTCAAATGTTGCTCATAACACTCTCCTGTTTGGGGCAGGGAGGGAGGAACCTTATAGGCAAAATACGTAGAGTGGCAGAACAGAATTTTGTAAAACTGAAATCGACAACTGGAGTTTCAAGTCGTGAGAGAGGCTTACTTAATGAGATAGAAAACCAAATTTTAGTATACAAATCTACAGTGTATTTTCGCCATATGAAATGTTTCTTATCTCCCTCTTGGTGGCATTTTCTTAGCATTTGTTTCAGCATTCAGGTTGTTAAGCTTGCCTTTTCTGTTCCCATTACTAAAATCTTTTATGGGTAAAGCCACTCAAGGAACCTATTGTGCTTTCTGATCAAAGTGGAAAGTGATGCCAGGTTATAATAAGCAATTTAATTTTTAATGAGTTTTTTCGTGCCCAAGGTCATAACAAAGGGTAAAAAAAAAAGTTAAACTACAGCAAAACACTAATGATAATGCCTTAAATATGACCAGGGCAAAATTATATTCGGCAGGGAGCACTTTCAAAGTATCCCAGGGCTAATTTTTAAAATTTTGCTTTAGAATAGTAACTGAGCTCAAGTAAGGTATAGCATATAAAATAATATAGACATAGATAAAAATGCATGAGACTGCTCCTAAAAGGAGTGACAGCTAAGCTGTTTGTAGAATTCAAATTTCTAAGCTAAAACTGTTTAAGTGAATTGTACCAAACAGTGTGTTGTTAACCCATCGTTATTTCCTAACTAAGGAGATAAAAATGTGGCACATAATTTTACCGTGTTTTTCTGCATTTTTTTTAACTGATAGCAGCTAGGATGTGAGAGTACTCTAAATATTCAATTAGGTCTACAGTTTAGATAATGATAAGCAAACACTAGTGATGACAGAGAAAAATCTTTGTGATTAATAAATATTCAATAAGGTGTCTACTTCATAAATAGTAACATCTTTTTAAAATTATAATGTTTTTTTAGTTTGCACCTTTTTGTTATTTTAATTTGAATGTATTACATGCTAAATGAAGTAAAACTTCTTGATTAGAACTTCTTTTGAAGAAAACTAAGACCATTTCTTCTTAATACATATGCTATGCCCTGTTAATATATTTGATTTCTTTGATGATTATTTTAATTTTATCATGTTAATAAGTATGGGCAATGGAAAAACTTATTTCAATAAAGATCTTACATACACTGACCCTAATGTTACACTGATAAATGATGAAAATTAACTAATAAAATATGGAGAAGAATAGGACAAAATTGGAAAAAATTTTCAATAGCTGATATATCTTGATTCCTTTACTCATTATTTTGAGATCAAGTACTTTTCTATGGTCACTTTTTATCTATTCATTATGTAGTAAAATCTAATGATTTTGGTTGAAACAAGCCCTTGTTCTTGGTTTGCCCATATGGAAAAGTGGGCATAATTGTTTTGCTCCCTTGTTTTATAGTAAACATATATTTATCAGAAAAAGAGGATAAAAGTTAAGCATAACCATAGTCTATTGACTTGAAAGAATTAGATCACTGCATGAAATTATTAAACAAGATTAATAATTTTAGGATTCCATGTTAAAATGTAAAAGCTGATAACTTGGGCTGACCCAGTGGTGCAGCGGTTAAGTTCTCATGTTCTGCTTCAGTGGCCTGGGGCTTGCTGGTTTGGATCCTGGGTGTGGACCTATGCACTGCTTGTCAAGCCATGCTGTGGTAGGCGTCCCACATGTAAAGTAGAGGAAGATGGGTGTGGATGTTAGCACAGTGCCAGTCTTCCTCAGCAAAAAGAGGAGGATTGGCAGCAGATGTTAGCTCAGGGCTAATCTTCCTCAAAAATAAATAAATAAATGTAAAAGCTGGTAACAGTCATTTTCTTTTATTGGAACATAATAGACTTAGTTCCAGTTAAGTATTATAGTGCTATAATATCAGTAACACTACAACAGATGAGCCAAAACCACTCTTGTCAATTCTTAAAACTTCAGTTCCTGGGGCTGGCCTGGTGGCATAGTGGTTAAGTTCATGAATGCTCCACTTCAGCAGCCCTGAGTTCTCAGGTTCGGATCCCAGGCTCAGACCTGCACACTGCTCATCAAGCCATGCTGTGGCAGCATCCCACATACAAAATGGAAGGAGAATGGCTAGCTCACTGACCATCTTCCTCAAGCAAAAAGAGGAAGATTGGTAACAGATGTTAGCTCAGGGCCAATCTTCCCCACCAAAAAAAGAAAAAATTCAGTTCCTAATTTCCTTTATTGTTCGTTCAAGTCCCCAGATTTACCAAACAAAATTGGTCAGTAGAAATGTCTGAAAATATTTAGATATATAATGAAACAAAAAATTAGAAAATATATACAATCTCCTGAACATATTGACAGATGACAAAACAACCCAGCATCATACAAAAATAACCCTGAAAAAATATGATAACTGGGATTCACAATTTTCTATCAAATCATTGTTTGATTTATTTATCATTTTCAGATTGGCCAACTTGATGTAACACACTATCTGACAGTGTATAACTATTTTATAAGATTTTCAAAAGTTTGCATTTTAAGCTTTGTGGGTTTTTAAAATTATTGTATTACTTTTCTATTGCTGCATAACAGGTGACCACAAACTTAGAAGCTTAAAACAACACCCATTTATTAGCTTACAGTTCTGAATTTCAGACGTCTAGACCCAGGTCAGCTGTACACACTGCTCAGAATCTCATGGGCTGAGGTGTCAGAGGGCCATGCTCCTGTTCCATTCTGGAGGCTGTGGGGAAAAAATTGGCATTCAAGATCATTTAGCTTTTTGGCAGATTTCATTTCCCAGTGGTTGTAGGACTGAGGTCCCTGTCTCTTAGAAAGAAACTACCTTTAACGCCAGAAGAGGAAAATCTCCTTTTGGCCAAATCTCCCTCATGCTTTTGATCTCTAACTTCTTCCTCTGTGACCGCTGGAGAAAAACCTCTGCTTTTAAAGGGCTCATCTGATTGGGTCAGGCATGCCCTAGAGAAATCCCCATTTCTTAAAGTCAGTTGTGCCATGTAACATAACCTAATCATGAGAGTAAAGTCCATCATATTCAGCCTCCTGAGATTATGCAGGTTGTGTCCACCAGGGGGCAGAAATCTTGGAGGCCATCTTAGAATTCTGCTTACCTCAGATTGTCTTTTGGTTATTTTCCTATTGATAAATCACCTGAATAGTAGAAAAGTGAAATCTATTTCAGATATAATCAATTAAAACAACTCCTAAATTATTGTCTGTTTGGATGTACGTGTGTGTTCTTGCCTGCGTGTGTGTACAGGTGCCGGGGTGTAGTTTGTGTTTTTTAATCCACTTGTGCTAAGGCCAAAGGATCATAATGCAATTAAGATACGAGAGGATATGAGCTTCCAGGAAAGACTCTATAGGTATCTTTTCTTACCAGTTAACATAGATAATTAATGGTTTACTCTAACACATACAGAAATTTGTTTCACAATTCGAATGGTCATATGTTCACATTAGAATCTTAAGACAGTATTTAACATATATTAAATGCTATAAAACCTTCTAAGAAGAAGATTCTCACTTGAAATATAATACTTTTAAATGTAAATCTATAACTTCAAATCATAATATCAAATATTTTAATCTGTTAATGTTTATATAAAATGGAATTCCCTGTTTGTGTGATTAAGTATAGCATTGCTGATGAATCAGTGTTGGTATTCATTCTCCACAAATAATTCAAGAGATGTTGGAGAGGAAATGAAAATTTAATTATCAAAGCTCTTGCTCTTGATCATAATTTAAAAAAAAAAAAGATCAATGCAAAATAACAGCCTGTTTAATAAAATGTGTAATGTGTACATGAGAAAAGACTAACAAAGTTCTCTACCAGTGGGACATTACTGAATCTTCTCATCATTTCAGTGAATTTTTTCTGATTTTGTTTCTTAAAGTATGTGTGTGTATGTGTGTAAAACAAGACAATATATAGACTGTTGAGCTGAAAATCATTTTAAATATCACCTAGTACAACTTGGTAATTTTGTCTTGTCTAACCATATAATTTCACAAATTGATGAATATCATCTCGTCCAACCACAAAATTTCACAAATGAGAAACCAGAAATAATCCTATAGAACTGAATGATTGACAAAACACAGTGGCTCCTCCTGGACTATAATCCATGCTTCCATCATCCATATTTGTGATTCTGCTTTTTTTGCAGACATGTTAAAAACACATGAATACTTCCTAATATTCACAGTGTAATATGTATCTATATCAATATGGATATTTATGTGACCTCATATAGATTAGCATAGGAAATCTCATGAAATATTTGAAGATATATTTGTCTCCCATATAATTTTTTTTTTCAGTCCTTGTATTCTATCTCTCTTCCCAGGCATGCTTGCTTATTTTGTGTGTCACAAATAAAAATGGGCAAATTACAATCAGTTATCAGTAAATTTAGTTACTACTTTGTCATTTTTATTTGAATCCTTTAAATATGAAGCCAGTCAGTGGGAAAAGACTCCAAATAAATGACATTCGATGGCAATATTTCAAGAAACAGTTCCGACCAGAAGGAGTGGGATAAATTTGGTTTTGTTTGTTACCCATGTGGTTCAATAATTCTGTACATCGCTGTTTGTTATTCCCCATATCTGCTTTCTTTAGTGTTGGGAAGCAATATGAATGTTTTTGTTTCTGCATGGTCAGGGCTTTCTAAGCAAAAAGTACTAAAAACCTAAGTTAAATGACAAACCTTGGAAGTTAAAGGGCGATTGAATAAGTAGAGGAAGTCCAGAGTTTTATAGAGATATATTTCTGCAAAGTTCTATGCCTGCATTCCAAAAGGTTGTAAACCAGTGGCTTTCTCTTTCTCTTCTTGGAGAGATTTTCTTGTTGTTAGAAAGATCAGGAGGAGAGAGTGGCAGGTCTGTACCAATCACTACATAAGATCCCACATTCACAATTTTGAGGTTTTTCTGCTGTGGTACAGACCCTGCTGGCATAGGCATTTGGCTCCCATCACATTGCCCAGAAGGAGAAGGATGTGGCTTAGGAAAGCTGTGCGGTTATTGCTTTTAAGTGTGCCTCTGATTCAGAAGGCTTGTGTTCCCTTTCTGGGCCAAATAAATAAATATAACATTAAAAACATGTCACTTGTTTTGATATGCTAATTGAACATTATTATGCCCCACTGATTAGCACTGTAGACTAAAAACTAATAGGAAAGACAAGTGAACAAAGAAATGTTTAATGAAATATTTTGATAAATTTCATGAAGAAAATAAGCAAGGGCTGGCAGTGAAAAAGAGCTGAGAAATATGCAATTATTTTTTTGCTCTCTCATATAATAGTAAACACAACTCTATTATAACAACTGTAGTATTGTATTATAAATTAGTTTTTATTGGCTTCCTTTACCTATTGGCTTGTGAACTTTTTGAGGATAATAAATAACCCTCTTCATCTGTCTATCTCTAGTAAATAGTATTTGGCATTTAATAAATATTTCTAGGATTAATAAATTCATGGATAACTTCACTATCCCAATTCAAAATTACTAATCTCAAGGAAATTTACGTTTGTAATTTTCTTCCCAACTCATCTAAATACATCATCCCATAAGGATGTTAAAAATTTGAAAAACAAAATGTCTTCCTGATTTTACAAAGAATTTTTGACCAATGGTAATGTAGTGCCAGTTTTTTCAATTAGACTGGATGCATATTTAGTTTCAAAGTCTCCAAGCCAGAATACCAGGAAGATAATTCCAATATTCAAATTAAAATAACAGTGTTGTCAACAGAAAATGAGTCCCATTTATTTTAGAGGCTCTCAGGACACAGATACAATTGAGATAAGATTCATGTCTATAGAATATTTTTTTTTTTTTTGTGAAGTAAACATGGGCAATATGGAAAGAGTGGCATTTTGTGTGACCCCGAGAGAACTTTATACCTTTGATCTTCTGTTTTCTTCTTTTTGACTTATGCTAAAAATTTTTAAATATAACTTAACTCTTCTCATTATGAATGTAGGAAATTGCAAATTTTCATACATAATCATCAAAATAAGGGTCATTAGTAACCATTTCGTTAATTTGCTGTGGTTAATTAAATGTGTGTTACAGTTTTTCTATAAGCAACATTTGGGATTTTTTTCATTTTCATCTTCATGTACATACCAAAACCTATTGTTGGGGGAGTTATTGTCTTCTCGTTTCATTTTCAGTTCTATAACACTGATGCTACTTAAGAAAAGTACTCAATACATTGCGGTTTACGCTCTGGCGCCCCAGCATCCTTCAGGAGAGAGAGCTCTACTTGCGTTGCTTATGTGTGCACTGCCTCTTAAGTCAGGGCTTCTAATGTGCTATAAGAGCTGTTTTCTTACTCAAGTGTAACTCTTGTTTTCTAGCTGTATCATTTGAAGAATGTCTCTAAGATGTCTAGTTTTATTTATGAAAGAAATAGTCACATCTGTGCCCATGCTGTATTACTTACTCTGCGTTTATTTGTACGCAGTGGACTGGAGATAGTGATCTGAACTCCCTAAGAAGAACAATTATATCATTTCTGGAATCACATAATTAACGATTTTAATTCAATCTGTTTGTTTGCAGTAACCTTTCTGCATGTCAGATAAAAGTCGTGGTAGATAAAGTAAGGGAAATCATGGAAAAACTGAAATTTTAGATTCAAAATGTAAGGACATTTTCATGTGTCTTGAAGTATCAAGAAATCAAAGCGGTATATCTTGAAGTAGTATCCTGAAGTATCTTGAAGATCAAAACAGAATAAATTAGATGATATAAATGCCAAGCGTTAAAAAGGGGTGGATAAATGTAAATATAAATCACTCAAATGAAATTTCCCTGTTCATATTATAAGTGAAGCACTCTTGATATATATGAGGCTACAGTGTACATTCATATATTGTTGCCCCTAAACAAAACAAGATTGCTTTGTAAGAGTCACATAGTAATTACGTATGTACAGAGGCCAATGGAAGTGATGGAAAATAATATTTTATGAAATACTAACAGAAGAGCAGTTCAAAGTGAAAACTCCACCACTGGACCACTATGCTTGTATGCCAATCCAATCATTCAGCTGCATTATTTTGGGCAAATTACCTAACTTCTCTGTGCTTCATAGAGATAGAACACCTACTCATAAGACTAATGGAAGAATGAAGGAATTCAGTTCTCTGTAGTTTTTATTCAAGTTGAATGTAAAATTAATTGAAGAAACACCATTGATTTTACAGTGCTTGGAAGAAAACAAATGCTTCCCACTTCATTTTAAGACTCACGTTACAATGCTGAAACGCATTCCGATACTGGAGAAATGATGGTTCTCTTAGAAGAAAATCCTTCACAAATAATCATGAAAATTACTTGTTACGGAAAAGTGCAAAAGGGAGAAGGAGTCACCAGGCAAGCTAAATATCATTAAATAATAAATTTATAATTCTTAATGAAATTTACCTGGTCCTGAGATTATAAATAATAGAAAATACAATCATATTAATAAATTAAGCTTTTCTTTAGTGTTATAGGAGTCGCATATGCTATTTCAGAATAAGAAATTTTAGTGAAATTCAGAAAACCTAAAATTTACAGGAATCATAGTTAAACTAATAGACTTGACACTTTTGAGGAAAGACCTCTGGAATCAGCCATAAAAGAAGATAAATCAAGCTAAATCTCCTTCATCAAGGGAGGACACTCGACTGATGATTTGTAATGTTTTCTCTAAGGAAAAAAATAACCGTTACTTTATCTTAAAATTGCAATTTTCTTGTTAGTTCTTTATCTTCCTGTGGACATTCCTCACTATGCTACAATTTTGTCCCTCCTCCTTACATGTAAATGACAATGATCTCTGTCTAACCACTAGTAACTTTGAATGTTGAAAGAGTTGCAACTTCCCAATCCTTCATTCATTGCGTATCCACTGAGCATATAATGTGGGTCACATGATACTCAATGTGCTGTGATACTTGTGTTCATGAAAACATCTGCTCCAGAGTCTCCTGGAGAAAACACGGCAAACCTGAAACCAAACACAATGACTAATATCACTTCAAATATGAACAAAGGCTTGAGCTGATACACAGTCATAAGACATACAGTGATTAGGGCAAGTGGACAGCAGGATACAGTATTTCTGAGAAAGATCTCTCTGTGGAGGTGACAAACAATGTGACAATTCCATTGTTGAAAAGGTGAATGCGAAGACAGATGGGAAGAGAATGCCATGACAAGGGAACTGTAAGTGAAAGTGGGTGTAAGTTTGAGGTAGGCTTATTTGAAGAAATAAAAGAAAGTCACAATATTTGACATGCAGAGAGTAAGGAGGAGATAAATGAAACAAGGTTGAGTCATACAGTTTTTCTGTGTTTTTCTTTGTTTTGTTTTGCTGTTGTTGTTCTGTCTGCCCAATATCCAAACCTTGCCTTCTCTTACAAAAACTGGGAAAATATACGTCCTCCCTATAGGCTGGGAGTCAATGAAGGCACATTATCTAAGCTCAGGCAATAAAATGTCTCTAGAAAAGGATTGTAACTGTGAGCAAATAATAAATAAAAGGAGAATTTGTAATTCATCTCAGAGCAAAATTAACTAGTGGCAGGAGCCCCAATATCCAGGGGCAGGAATAACAGAGTCCAGTGGAAGCAGGAGTGGGGAGACCAGACTGCTTATGGGTACCCAGACCAGACTGTGTAAACTTGACAGTGGTTCTTGCTCACCAGAATCAGTTGGTTACATCTATTTTCTGAGTTTACTTCTCTAGTTTCTCTGCTGGACCCAAGAACTTGTCCAATTTATTCATTTTTTTTTTACTTAAATAAGCAAGAGTCAGTTTCTATTACTTATAACCCAGAACTCTGATTAATAAATCATTATAGAATGATGTTCACTCTGCTAGTGTATTAAAATTGATTCCTTTCCTGAAAACTACAATAATCATCTCTGCAATAGTTTATAGTTCCCCAAATACTATAATCAGTTTCCCACCTTAATGTCTTTGTAAATGATCTTCTGTATGTCTACCTACAAACACTGCCCTTCCAAAAACCCCTTCTTACCTCTACCAAAGTCAATTCTATTCTCTATGCTTCTTCCCTATTTTATTAGTAGAATAGTCTAAGCTGCGCTACATTTAATAACCATCTCCAAGATCTCAATGGCTTGCCTACTTTCACAAAGTCCACTGTGAGTGCTAGTCACAGACAAGGACACTGGTCCACCTTGTGGTATCCAGGAAACCCAGGCTACCTTGAGCTTGTGGCCTCACAGGAGACCTCCATATTTGCCACTGCAGAAGAATAGAGAAAGTGGAGGACCACACAGGAGATTTTCACAACTTAACTTTGGCGTGTTCCACTTCTATTTGGCCCATATTTAATCAGCCAGATTAATGGTCACATGGCCTTGGCTCACTGTATGGGATAGGGAAGGATAATTTTCATAATACTCAGGGAAAAGTAACAGGAGGAGAATTTGGTGAACACATGATATTGTGTCTAACTCATGTGTCCTTTTTGCCCCTAATTTTCTATATATCACATTGTGTTATTATTTATTCATTTACAAGTTGGTCTGCGTCTTTGCTAGACATTGGTCTTTAAGAGTAGTAACTATCACGTATTCCTCTCTGATGCCTCAATACTGAATGAAAGTGCTTGGCTCTCAGTAAACACACTCAATGCTTATTGAATTTATAGGATTTATTGAATGAAAGGATGATAAATGAATATTATTTTTCCATAGTAATTTTCTTTATAATTCCACGATACAGAATCATCCACCCTTCGCTGAATATCAGAGTACCAAAGTGCTCTGTAGGGACTTCTGTTTCCACCACGATCATGGGTTAAATTCTCTGGGGGGCCTTCCTGATACCTAAATCCTGCATAAAAGATGATTTGTCTAGACTTGCAGGATATGAGAGAAAACACTACAAATAAAGAGAGAGAGAGAGAGAAGAAAAGCATGAGCTTGAACCTGAGTGGTGAGCAGTGAAAACACACACAGCACAGGTTTTGCCAGCAGGATCATATATCAGTGCTGCTTTTGGGACACTGGGCCTTTTCTCAGATTCCCAATGGGACCCCTGAAGCTGGGACTCACATATAAAACTGAAGACTTGTTGAATTATTGATTTCATGCTGTTTGGATAAATACCATCATGCTGTACACCTTAAATTTACACAGTGATATATGTCAATTATTTCTCAATAAAACTGGAAAAAAGTTAAAAAAAAATACTGAAAACTTGGCAGGTGATGGTTGTGGCTCCACGCCTGCAGTTCTTAAGGCTCTGAGCATGTCAAATTCAATCCCTCTCTACAGGAAAGCATCCTTTCACTGGACCCCCATACTTTCTTTTTTTTTTTTTTTTTTTTTTAAAGATTTTATTTTTTCCTTTTTCTCCCCAAAGCCCCCCCGGTACATAGTTGTATATTCTTCGTTGTGGGTCCTTCTAGTAGTGGTATGTGGGACGCTGCCTCAGCGTGGTTTGATGAGCAGTGTCATGTCCGCGCCCAGGATTCGAACCAACGAAACACTGGGCCGCCTGCAGCGGAGCGCGCGAACTTAACCACTCGGCCACGGGGCCAGCCCCTGGACCCCCATACTTTCCAAGTACTACCATCACCAAGTATGACGCATAATCAAACACCACCAGAGAAACCATGAATAAACCATTGTCATTGAAAATTAGAAGAGACAACAAAAAATAAATTCAGACCACAAATGACTTGACAATGACAGTGTGTGAGCTCTGTCCAGACAGTTAATGACATTCAGTTTTCCTTCATTACCTGCTCAGTGAATTTCTAAATTATGGATGGTTTTTAATAAATGCACAAAACTTTGACAAATGAGAAATCTCATACTTTTTCTCATTTTCTAAATTTTTTCCAGTAATTTACACAAAAATAAAGTGAATAAAGTATGTAAAGTCACTGTCTATATTGATCTTTCTTAAAATGAGCAAAGAATTATTAATCTTTGGGTATACTGTCTTTAAAACATATTAGGTAGAGTGACTTTTGATAAGTGTTTCGTAATATTGTCTTATTATGAAAGTGACAAGAAAATATTTAAATTCCAAAATTTTGAGTTATTACATTCCCAACATAATTCTCAGTAAATTTAATTAGTATATCATATTGCGCAGCAAGGAGTTAACATGGCAGTCCTGAGACTATAATCCTTGGAAAAGTTTGTTTGCATGGCTGTTGTCTGACTCTAGAAACATGGTTTCAAAAGTGTTCCTACCACTTTAACTGAATAAGAGGATTACAATGCCCAAGCAGTTTGTGCGTGCAATGTGGTTTATGCTGAACATCTATTTTCCTTCTGGGAATCTGGAATTTTGATATGTGCTACCAGAGGTTGCCCACATAACCAGCCCTGAATAAAAACACCCTGGGCACTGGGTCTCTAATGGGCCTCCCTGGTAGACAACGTCTCACACATGTTGTTGTAACTCATTGCTGAGGGAAAGCACGTCTACATAACTCCACAAGGAGAGGACTGTTGGAAGCCTGCACTTGGGTTTTTCCAGACTTTGTTCCACATGGCTTTTCCCTTTGTTAATTTTGCTTTGATTCTTTTCGCTGCAATAAATCATAGCCATGGGAGGACTATATGCTAAGTCCTGCGGGTCTGCCTAACTAATCAGCAACACTAGGAGTGGTCTTGGGTACCCTTGACACATTGCTACAGAGTATTTGGGTATGTTGTGATTACCTAAGTGTATTTTTAAGTAAAATATTACAATAGGGAAAAGGAAGATAAGAATCATAATTGTAAAAATTTAATTTATTCTCTTTCCACCAAGACAGCCACAGTTTTTGTCATCTTTAAGTGAACTGTATTATCCACCTTAACCAGTAACTTCAAAAGTTCTTTTCCAGGGCCATCCTCATGTGAATGGTTTCCACGAAAAGAGAATTAAATAGTATGCTACCAATACAGTCAGCTTCGATGTTTTCATTGTTTATTGCTATGAATAGATTTCTATAGAAAAAATACCTTATGATCATCTCTACTCTCCTATTTATGTCAATACATGAGCTTTAAATTAAATAGAACTACAACATTTGCAATATACATTGCTGCATTTTAATCTGTATTTCTTTTTAACAGCATCTCAAGATACTTTTCTTTCGTGTTCACTTATTTATGTTCACAAAAAAGAAACCATAATTTCTTGCATGTTACACAATGATAAACTGTGATTTTAGAGAGATTTTAAATTCTATTGCAAAAAAAGATTTGTGGGATAAACTTTCATCTTTATTTCCAAAGAAAATTCGAAAGACGTTGCTAAAATAAGTGTATTTGATGACATAAGCTGGCTTGCTTTTCAATATAATATTTCTTCACATATTTACTATATCCCTTTGAACATTTTGTTGAGTTTACAAACTGCAGAAAAAAGGTTCAGATTTTAACTGCTTGTTTAAATTTCTCTAAGCTCAAAACTGTGAAATTTTTATTATTATATTTTCTCTGGAGACTTGAAATAACTCAATTTGTTTCCTCATATACATCAGCCATATATTTGACCATACACAAAATTTTCCAATTTTTTCTATTTTGCAAATTTCAATTTCAATAAAAAAGTATATATTCTGTCTCCCCAATGTCCAGTTTAGAAAAAGTATTATTTATCCTAGAATCATACACCTTATTAAGATATATCACTTTATTGTAATTATTTCATAATATCATCTCATTTTGACAATATTTATTTCAAAAATAAGAAAATGAATGTTTCAAGTAATTCTGAAACAAGTATTTTTTTTCACTATGACCTATTGTTAACATGTATATACTACAAAGCATAATTTCTTTTTAGAGCAGAAGTTCCCAAGATTGCTGAATAAATTATTTCTAAAGGGGATAAAAAATCAGTTTGGTCATCAGTGTTTCAGTGTCACTTGAGGTAAGGCCTAGCTTATCACAGTACATCACATCACAAAGCTGGTAGCAACAATTAGGCCCAGCTGTATTAACTCCAAATCTGGGTAGCTTCATCTGATCACTGTCACATGGGTTCCTAGTGTCTTCAAAATCATGTGTATTTATATGTTTCTTGTCAAAGTATGCGAAAATAAAGAATTTAGATTGCTAAAACAACTGTAATTAATTTTTTCTTCCCCGTTTTCTCCCCAAATCCCCCTGGTACACAGTTGCATATCTTAGTTGCAGGTCGTTCTAGTTGTGGTATGTTATAATTAATTTTTTAATAAAGAACTTAGGACAGAAAAACAATAGAATTATCTCATTTGTGACATTTGTATGAGTTAAATTATCTATTACTTAATTTTATATCTTCAAGATAGATAATAATCTAAATATTGCATAAATAAAGATAATGTTCTTCATGAAATCAACAATTCAAAGAGATTTATGCACCCTTATGCTCACTGCAGTATTATTCACAATAGCCAAGATGTAGGAGCAACCCAAGTGCCCATGAATTGATGAATGGATAAAGAAGTTGTGGCATATATACACAATGGAATGCTACTTAGCCGTTAAAAAAATAGTGCCTTTTGTGACATCATGGGTGGACTTTAAGGGTATTATGCTAAGCAAAGTAAGCCAGACAGAAAAAGACAAACACCTTATGATTTCACTCATATTTGGAAGTTAAACACATGGACAAAGAGAACAGACAAGGAGTTGGGGAGGGCAAAAGGGCTAAAGGGGCACATATGAATGGTGATGGATAAAAACTAGACTATTGGTGGTGAACACGATGCAGTCTATACAGAAACTGATATATAGTAATGTACACCTGAAATTTACACAGTTATAAGCCAATATGATCTCAATAAAGTAATTTTTTTAAAAAGATAATGTTTTTGATAATTTGTGAAGAGACACATTTCAAAAGCTAGACTTTTCTCTTTCCAGTAATCAATTGCCAATATTATATTTCCAGAATGTACTTAAACTAACAGCAATAACACAGTCAATATCATTTCAAGTAAAGATTATTTTCTGGATCAAGGAAATGTGAGGGCCAACCCTGATGGCTGAGTGGTTAAAGTTTGGCATGCTCCACTTCCGTGGCCCCCATTCGCTTCCTGGGCATGCAAGCACACCACCCGTCTGTCAGTAGCCATGCTGTGGCAGCAGCTCACGTAGAAGAACTAGAAGGACTGAGAACTAGAATATACAACTATGTACTGGGGTTTTGGGGAGGAAAAGAAAAAACAGAAAGTTTGGCAACAGATGTTAGCTCAGGGCAAATCTTTCCCAGCCAAAAAAGAAAAAGTAAATCCCTCTTTAAAAAAAAAGAAACCAAAATATGAGAAAAATAAGGAATCGAATAATAAAAATAATACAGGGGACAATATATGAAATAAATATATATAAATGCATTATTATCAAATATTTTAGTATTTTTAAAAGTATTTCGAGCACCAAAGATCTTCTTATATTTTTTCTTCATTAGATCTTTTATGTGACGTGTCAAAGATGAAAAAAACAAGACCTCTTTACCAATAAGAGATGACTCTAACATTCATTAAGTATGGAATGATTTAAAAAATTTTAGGAGAACCCTCCTGAATGAGTTATATCTGTGTCTACCAATCTGGAGAGATACCACTGAGATATAATTATGTGATAAAAACAGGTTTCAGAGTAACATATATGGTGCAATTTCATTTGAGGGGAAAAAGGAAGCGAGCACTATAAGAACAACAGCAACAAAATCCTAAACTAAATACTTTTTTTGTGATAGTACGTACATGCGATAAGACGAAAGAGAATACCTATAAACCGAACCAAATAAAATGATGCTTACCTTCAGACACTTACTTTTAAGGTGATTTCTCTTTATAACTTTATTTTACAATGAAACGTAAATATATTTTCACTGAGTCAAATATAAAAAGATTAAAATTTGAAATTTCTCTTTACCAGCTCCCTTGACAGTTTTTGCACTTCCCGATTATTAGTTAAAAACTAACATTCCAACCTCTGTTATCGATTCAAAAACACACACATTCACATATGCCTTATGTCTCTTATTCCTAGCCGCCTGTCTCCTGTTCATCCATTCTTGTGGTACATTTGAACCACAAGTCAGTGCTTCTCTTTGGATCCTGGTATATATTTTTCTACAAAATCCGTAAGAATCTTGTAGACTACAGTCTAGCCCAGCATTTTCAAAGTCTGTACATTGTAAATCCTTTAGTTATGACCATATGCCCAAGACATTCATTCTCAGGCTGGCGGAGCCTTTGAAACAGTATGAGTTTTATTCAGTTAGTCTCATATCATCATCCAAAAAGGAATCTAATTTCTTAAGAAACTGTGTCCTTGGAAGTTAGGGCAAAATAAAGTTCCATTCCTGAAATCTGTTTTTAATTTAATAAACAATTAATGCTCCATAGATTGTGTTTTCTGCCAGTATGCCCCAGACAGAAAAGAGAGATCATTTGCTACTGTGACTTTCTGCTATTGCTTTGGATTTCTGGTATCATTTCCAACTCATTATGCTTGAGGATTAAAATGGGCCTTAATCCTGCACTGTTGTTCCAGTTGACCAGCAGTATTAGTAAAACTGTGCTTTTGGCTTACCTCCAGAGAGATATTTAGTCCAAGATACATCTTTGGTTCAAAACCCTGGAACAGTCTTCCCCCCATAAATTTAAGCCTATTGAAACTGTGACTTGCTTATTTCAGTCCTAGAGGATTTTAATGAAGTTATAAATTTCAATGAAGTTATAAACAAGCATTGAAAATGGCAATTCCAGATCTAGGTTCTTGGATAGGATGATGTAAGCCCACTCTACCCTGCCTCTGTCACCGAATGGAGCCATAAACCCTGGACGGAATGCTTGAAATAGCCACCCGAGGACTAAGCAGGAGGATTGGGAGGACAGTGAGAATTCAAAGTGTCACTCAGCCAATGATGAGTTTGTCATTGCCTTGTTATTTCCTGGCATCCACTGGCCTGAAACCAAAGTGAGCATACGTGAGCACAGTGGTGCAGGGAGAGCGCCAGGAGAAGTCCTTTGGTTCCGGCTCAAGGATTGGGAAAGGGCACTCTCGATGCCCAGAGAGAGTGCAGAACCCCCTCCTCCCACATGTTCATCTCTTTCTGTTCTCGATTTTCTCATGTCCTAGACACCAAGCAATCCTGTGTTCATGGAGGCAGCAGTGGCAAAGGGAGTGAAAACACTGAGGGAGAGGAATCGGCCTCTCCATTCAGTAAAGCTGTGGTCCCCAGAGGATGGGGCACACTTCCATTATTTTTATTTATTTATTTTCTCCCCTGCTTGACTCCAGACACAGGTGTAGATGCAGCATGTATACAGAGTGGGATAATTAAAGGCCCAGTTTTCTGGCTCTTGGTGGGACCCCAGGGAACCAGACAGTACCACGGAGGCAGTGGTGAGAGAGGAACTAGCAAAAACGAGTGACTCCTAGAGTTGATGATGAACTCCTGGGATCTCTCTTAAGTAAGATGCACCTGGGTGGGTCTAGTCTTATTCAGCATATCAGAGACTTTGAGAAGTGAGACCACTGCCCAGTTCAAGCACTCAGAGGAGAGATCTATACAGAACTGCAAGTCTTTGAAAATTGACATGAGATTGGAACCACAGAAAGTGGGTTAGAACACATGGCCTACTTAACTGGATCAACTTCCTATTAAAACATAGATTATCAACTTTCACTATACGTTAAATCCAGGACTCAAACAAGACTTGAATCCTCATAACCCAATATTCAAAATGACCAGCGTACAATAAGAAATTACTGGGTACAAAAAGAACCAGGAATATATCAACACACGTGGAAAAGGTAACCAACAAATGTCAACACTGAGATGACACAGGTGGTGGAATTATCTGAAAAAGATTTTAAAGCAGATATTATAAAGGAGCAGCAGAAAGCAAACATAAGTAATCTTGAAACCAATGAAAGAAATGAAATCCTCAGTAAAGAAATAAAATATATATGAAGAACCATATGGAAATTATATAATAGAGAAGCACAACAGCACAAAATTTTTTTTAAAATCTCACAATATTGGCACAATAGAAGATTGAAGATAATAGAAGGAAACAGTCAGTGAACTTGAAGATAGATCAACAGATATAAGAACAATAGAGTGAAAAATAATTGAAAAAGACAAAAAACAGAAAAAACAGAGCCTCAGAGACCTGGGCAATAATAACCAAAGGTCTAACATTTACGTCATTGGAAACCCAGAAGGAGAGGTGAAAGAGTGTGGTGCTGGGGGAGAAAAATGGAAGAAATAATGACTGAAAACATCTCAAAATTGGTGACAGACATAAGTTCACTGATACTACAAGCTCAGTGAACCCCAAACAGAATAAGTCTCCCCCAAAACCCCTGACACATTTGTCTTTTTTTGCTCTGCTCCATTTCCCGTTCATCTCTCACTCACAAAATCTCACCACTCTTCCCCAAATTCTTTGCTCAGTCCATGCCACAAACTTTTTCTTACTTTCCCTCCATTTTTCCTGACTTTTTATTGTGAAATAGTCTTCCAAAGGCAGAAAGAAAGCTATTTGAGGGAAGAAGAGAGGTAAGCATTAAGTTTCATTAGTTTTCTATTGCTGCTGTAACAAATTACCACAAACTAAGTGGCTTAAATAATATACATTTATTATCTCGCCATTCTGGAGGACAGAAGGATCCCTGGGCTAAACTCAGTGCGTACGCAGGACTGTGATCCTTGGAGGCTGGCTTAGTCTGTTCAGCCTGCTGTTACAAACTACCATACATGGAGTGGCTGAAACACCAGACATTTATTTCTCACAGTTCTGGAGGCTGAGAAACGCAAGAGCAAGGCACCAACAGATTTGACGTCCATTGAGGGCCTGCTCTCTGGTTTGTAGGTGGCCGTCTTCTCACAGTAACTTTACACAGTGGAAGGGACAAGGGGGTTCTCTGGGGTGTCTTTTATAAGGACAGTAATCCCATTCATGAAGGTTCCACCCTCATGACCTAATTACTTCCCAAAGGCTCCACCTCCTAATAACAACACATTAGGGGTTAGGATTTCAAGATATGAATTTTGGGGGACACAAACATGCAGTCCGTAACAGAGGCTCTAGGAAAGAATTGATTCCTTGCTTTGTTCAGATTCTAGACATGGGTCACATTCTGTGCTTCATAGCCATTTTCCATATTAAAAGCCACCATCACATGACTCTAACCTCTGCTTCTGTCCTCACATGTCCTTCTCTGACTCTCTTGCCTCCCTCTTTCCATATAAGGACACTTGTGACCACATTGGCTCATCTAAATAATCCAGGACAATCTCCCCATCTCAATGTTCTTAATTTAATGACGTCAAAAAAGTATCTGCTGCCTTTTACATTAACATATCCATGAATTCTGAGGATTAGAATGTGGTCATCTTTGGCCGGGTCATTATTCTGCCTACAGCAATAGTCAAGGCAAAATCATTAACAGGAAGGTAGAAAGGAAAGGTAAAAATTACCAGATGGTAATGATTTTTGTCCTATCACATCCTCTTTTCAGGCTTTTCTGTTTGTCCTTGGCCTTTTGAAATTCACTGTAATATTATTAGATGTGGGCTTGTTTTCATTTATCCTTCTTCAAAGAGGAAGGGCTTTCAACTTAATATCCATGTCTTTTTTTAGCTCTGATAATTATTTCTGTCTTTTATTTGGTTATTTACTTCCCTCCATGTCACTATCATTTCTGCGATGCCTATTTAAAAGCTTTTCTAGTTTTTGTGTATATTCTTGTTGTTTTGGATCCTTTTCGCCTTATACTGTCCATTCTGCCCTTGCATTTAATTATGAAAGGAATATTTGCCTTTATTTTTCTGTTCACAAATTTCCTTCTTCCTCTAAGTTCAATATAATAATCAACTTAATATTTTTTCTTTCAAAGAAAAAATTTTTATTTTCTATTATCTTTAACATCTACTTCTGTTACCCCACCATCATGCATGCAATTTCCTCTGAGGGTGGCAGTTTAATTCTATTTTTGTTTCAAATGTTTTCTCTTTTTTTTCCTATGATAATTTTGTCTTTAACAATGTTGCTCCTTGTTTAGTGTGGTGAGTTATTCTCTTTCATGGTGCCAAGTGTCCTCAATTTCCTATTGATATTTTATTTATTGGTCATCATTTTATTTGAAGATTGTTCACATGTCTACAGATGCTACGGATCCTGTAAATCCTAGGAGTCAGTAGCTATATGAAATATTGTTCTGTTATCCTCAGGTATTGCTTCTGCCTGGGAACAAACACTGTTACCACCAACTGTCCGGAACACAGAGAAACGCCAAGCTGCCCAGCTACTCTGAATTTGCTCTGGAGTCTGTAATCCGGGCAATTCTCCTCAGCTCCCTACAGCTGCTGCCGCAGCCACGCCCACCTCCGTAGCCATGTTCTGTGCATGTTTAGACCCGTGATTCATTTCTTCTTAGCTTGTTCCCTGTTGTTCTGATCCCATTTCTTTTCTACCTGTGAGGAATTCCTCAAACATTCTGGTATGTTGATAGCACTGTTTATTGTTTTCCAAGGAGAGTTATTATGAATTTTTAAAAATGTATTTTCTCTTATCTCATGCATGTTTTATGGTTTAATTTTCACTACATTCCTTGATGCAGTTTGCCGATACCCTCTTATCCTTCAAGTATTTACTTAAATGTCTTTCCTCTGGCCGCTTTTGTTTATTTCGGCTTGGAAAGATGCCTCTGTAACTCTCCCAAGTCAACTGACCTTTCTCCCTCTTTTCTGCTCATCAACTTGACCTGGTTCTGTGCTCCTTCCATAGATGGTGGGTGACAAAGGAGGATCGCTTTTGTGTTTATTGTTCTCTGTTGTAATCACAAGGATGAATAGAGCACTTAGCACATAGTAGTGATAATGTTTTTTTCAATTTAAAAAACATTTTATTCTTGAAACCATTTTTTGTTGTTGATGTTAAAGGCAGATGACTGTCCGCAACAAAGGATGGGGTTATCACCAGCACACGATGAGAACAGGGGAGGAGGTACCGCTGTGTCACAAAGAGCGCGAAATCAATAGGCATCCAGTCATAGGGAACACAGGAAAAGCAGTAACTCTCAACACACATGTTTAACATTGATAAGAAAAGTGTAAGAAATTAGAGGAAAAGAGAAGAATTATTCAGTAAATAATGTTCAGATGGTTGATTAGCAATTTACAAAGAAGTATATTAACACCTTAACACTCGGCTATATTACAAAATAAATTCCAATTAAAATATTAACAAAAAACAAAAAATAGAAGGCAAAGCAAATATTTATCCAACATCTATAAAAGGATGAATCTAAACTTCAAAGCTGTAGAAGAAATCACAAAGGAAAGAGAAATTAGAATTGACCAGATGAAAGCTTAAAACATTCATATAAGAAAAAAAGATAAGTAACAAAAAGGGGGATACTTGGCAGCAAATTTTGATTTAATTAATAAATTAAAATAATATTTTAGGTTTCCTTTAATTTTTCAACATCAAGAAATTGAATTAAAACTCCAAGAATATTTCTTGTCTTTCTTTCAGTTTCTTTTCCCAGTTGGACGTATGAAAGTCAAAGGAATACAACCACTTAAAATAGACATCTCTGGCAAAAACAAATGATCTTTGAGTGTCTCAATTTCATTACTGAAGTGCAATAATTTAACTAGGATCCCCTCTAAATTATAGATTTGGAAAGAATTTTTTAAAAGAAAACATGAATGAATTACCAAAATTTGAAAAAAAAAATGGAATCAGGAAATAATTTGAGAAAAAAAAAATGACATGATACTTACATTGACGAATGGTTCAAATGAAGTGACATTCCATTATTCAGGGAGGTGGAATATTCTAAAATTTCCACGTTAAAATGATACAATGTTTTAAGATATAAATGAGTCTGACTTCTTTGTAAATTTTATACGAACCAGTTCAAATTCTGGCCTTCGGGGAATCATTAGGGGATGGGGTTTTTAATGGCACAGTTCAGGACTGTAATAGTAAGTGACAGGATATTCAGTACCTGTTCTCATACAGGAGCAATCCTGTCCATTCGGGTAAAACGTTTTGACGTCAAGACTCAATTTCAAAGGTGAAAGTACATTATTTTTATGAATGAACATTTTTTAATGAGATACTGGCACACATAGCCATGTACAGTAGTTTTTTCCCTAAATAAATATGAGTTTTCAATTGAGTTGAGCTGTATATAATCACAGCCTGAGCATTAATGCCAGAGGGAGCTACCAAGGGAAGCTTATGAAATCTAATTCTTTGCGGATTTCTCAGGAACAAAAGTTTCATGCTACCAAAAGTTTCACATAGCGTAGTGGGGGTGGGGACAAGGCAGTGAGGATAACTGTATTTCTCAGGAAGCCTTCCAAAATGGTCCAGTGACTGTCTAAACCTTTTCAATGCATGCTCCCTTGAATCACACTTCCTTTCTGTGTAAAAGAACCCACTATAGGAATAGACATTCTCTTGGCTTTCACTGCCTTCTTGTTCTTTCTGACAGATCTCAACACAAAGCAGTAGAAGGTTTTGTTTTGCACATTTAATTGTGTTGGTTATTTCTATATTTTAATCACCAATTCATTTAAAAAGCAAACAATCCACAATATCCATGGCCTTCATGTAGACAATGTTTATAACTATATCAGGGCTGATTGCTCTCAAGTAAGTAATAGAATTAATTAGTTACAAAAATTATGTTAGGTGTTGCAACAGGCTAGTGTTGTTCCAGACAAATTATTCTGATGAACAAAATAATTATTGCAGAAACAGGAAAGAAATTAAAGACTTTAAAGCTGTATGCAGTGTTCCAGTCCTAGGCAAAAGAATGAATTAAATAAATATTATTTAGAAAGCTATCTAAATTGGTCTTTCTTGGTCTTCCTTTTTGTTTTTCCAAACCTCTCCTTTCAACTAGCTCCTGGCCTTACATTCTCGCTGCTCCGTGGCTTAATGACACACTGGTTGCACCTCGTCAGGGTCTGCCTCTGAACTTTATGTGTCCTCATGCTCACAATAACTATAGCAGAATTTTCTCATTCCTTCAAGGCCTTGCTAGGTGATTGGCTGGATATTGCTGAGAAAACCACATTGAGTTGTCAGTAACACCTTCGTATCTTCCTTCTTTCCAGAGAGAATGACCAGAAATTAGGATCATTTCAGTTTCCCTGGTGCAAAGCTGAGTTTTTATGGTTTTTGCTGTATTGCTGTTTCGTCATTGCTATTTGTAGGTGGGGGAAGGAGAGGATAAACTAAGGAAAAATACAAACATTTAATCCTACATCTTGTGGACAGAGGCTTTAAAAGGGTAGTTATATGAGACCAAATACTAGGTTACTACAGCTATTTAGTTTTCCAGCACAGTATTTAAAATTTGAAGTTGAATGTCATAGACGTGGCTTTCATAGTTCACTATAGCCCCTCTCTAGTCTGCTGGACCTCTTTATAGGACTGCCTGGAGCCTAAAGGCATACGAGAGTGCAACCCCTAATGCAGCCTATTTCTTCCACATGTGGAGACTGGACTTACTTTCTTGAATTTAAAAATTTACTGATTTGAAGGGAAATGAAAATCAAAACTACAACGAGATATCACCTCACACCCATCAGAATGGCTATAATTACCAAGACAAAAAATAACAAATGTTAGAGAGGATGTGGCGAGAACGGCACCCTCATACACTGCTGGTAGGAATGCAAACTGGTGGAGCCACTATGGAAAATAGTATGGATTTCTCAAAAAATCGAAATACCATATGACCCAGCTATTCTACTACTGGGTATCTATCCAAAGAACTTGAAATCAACTATTCAAAGAGACTTATGCACCGTTATGTCCATTGCAGCATTATTCACAATAGCTAAGAAGTGGAAGCAACCCAAGTGACCATCAACTGATACATGGATAAAGAAGATGTGGTATATATACAGTGGAATACTACTCAGCCATAAAAAAGACAAAATTGTCCCATTTGCAACAACATGGGTGGACCTTGAGGGTATTATGTTAAGTGAGATAAGACAGGCAGAGAAAGACACTATATGATTTCACTTGTATGTAGAAGATAAGCAAAGACATGGACAGAGAGAACAGATTTCTGGTTATCAGAGGGGAAGGAGGTTAGAGGGCAGGCATGAGCGATAAAGGGGCACATATATATGGAGACTGACAAATCTTAGTGTTCAACTGAAATTTCACAGTGTTATCAACTATTATGACCTCAATTAAAAAAAGAAAAAGAAATTACTGATTTGAAATTTAACAAGAAAGAAAAAAATAAACCAGATAACACAGGCCTGTAACTAAATTGTATCAGATGATGGGGAGGGGTTTGGGACTACTGTTCTCCAGGGTTACTATCTATATTAATGAAGCTATTTGGAAAACAGACTCATTTTATTTCCTTCTTTTGCCTTTAGTGGAGTGTTGATGTGTAAGTAACCTAAAACAATCATTGCAAATAATCCTTTGCCTTTGTTAGTTGCTGTCTCAGCCTGGTTTACAACAAGCTCTTTTTTGACTATAGACATCCACTATAACACTTAGCATTAGGAGTAGGATGAGGCAAGTAAGTCACTTAGGGCTCAAAATTTAAGGAGGTGCTAACACTCTAGTGTCAACCATGCGTTCGCAGAGCCCTGAGAGTGAGCGCCTTCTTAAATTTTGAGCCCTAAGTACCTCATTCTTAAGAAAGAATTTATAGCAAGTTTACTTATAGCAATCATTACAAATCCACAGTCTAGCCATACAAATGTATTATGCTTAGTTTAGCTAGATTTATAATAATTTGACAAAAAGTTCCCAATTACTGTACCAAAATTAAGTTCAGTTTTTTTGGAAGAGCGGAGATCTGGTGATCTGATCCCTGTTTCTAAACCCATATCAGTAATTGTGTTTCTGGGAGCGTTTTTCTTTTACAAAGGACTTTGTAAGACTCAAGCATCCACTCATTTCTCTTTACCTCCTCAGTTTCCATTATAGTCCAGGCCACCATCATCTCTACAAGGACTCCTGCTATATTCCAGTTTGCATCCTTCTCCTCCATGCTTCACGGGACACCAGATAGTTCTCTCCCACTGTAAACTGATGGATCCATTTGTCATTTTGGATTTTATTGTAGACAAGGCGTCAGTATTCTCTTGGACAGCACTGGCACTAGGGGCACAGGTGAGGGGCCGTTATCAATTTGGGGACCAGGGAAGAAGGAATGAGAAATGACTCCTACGAGGACATGTTATTCTTAGGAATTACCCAAACAAGTAGTTAGGTGACTGAAGACTTAGATTCTTCAAGTGGGGCAATACTGTAGGGAAATTTGAGTATTAACAGTTTTGTGATCTTCTATGTACACACATGCTAGAAAGATCTGAGTTAATATGGGTCATAAATTTTAAAAATTATCCTGAGCAAACTTCATCTCATTGTTTACCTTTTCTTTTTTTGCTGAGGAAGACTCACCCTGAGCTAATAGCTGTGCCAATCTTCCTCTATTTTGTATGTGAGTTGCCTTGCTGGCATGGCCGCTGACAAGTGGTGTAGGTCGGCACCCAGGAACCACATCCAGGCCAATGAAGCAGAGTGCGCCCAACACTAGGCCTTGGCGCCCGTCTCCGTTGTTTACCCTTTGACATTAAGGGCTAAATGGTTAGAATAACATGGCTGCTTCAAATATTTTGTGCAACGAATTGTTGAGACGATTCAACATTTAAAAACTTTGTTGGAAAGCAAACATTTAAAAAAATGTAAAGAATCTTCATTTGCCTGAAAACTGGAAAGAAAACTCTATTTTTATCTCTTGAACAAAGACTGATGAGGCATTCATTTTCTCCCAATCCATCGGAAAAATTTGATGACTAAGTAAAACGACTTGTGTTAAAATAATTGTATCTAAAATTATCCTAAAATATTCAGGTAATCATTAGCACCTAATACTTGAGCACCCTTGGTATATTACATACTGGGTACTATGAGCTATCATTTGAAAAATATTCTACTGAACTTCATTTACAATAAAAATGCACCATTTTTTCTTCTGGTTAAGGATTTTTTTTTACATTCTTCCTTTGAGGTAAAATATAATTTGATTTTTAAATCATAAATTATGTTTTCCTTACCACTTTTAGAACTATTTAAAAATTGCATAATATGCTAAATATGAACAGAAAAATATATGTAAAATAAATGTAAACTATGAAGCATAATTATAAAATGAGCAACAGTGATTAATCACTTAAATTAAGAGTTAGAAATTAACAGATAATAATTCTGTTTCCTTGTGTTCTGATTTCCTTTTTCCCCAATGAAAGTTATCACTACCCTGAATGTTTTAATATGCCATTTAAACACTATTTTTAAATGAGCTTTTAAAAAACTAACTCCCTAGAAGTCCAATAGCTGACAATTTGCATAAATACCACTTCGTAAGATAGTTCCAAGTTGTTTCCTAAAGAGGTGGATCGATTTTTACTTCCATTAACAAGTCTAAGGATCTGTATTGATTGACACTCTCATCAACATTGGGAATGATGAGACTTCTTAATTTTGCTCATTTAAAATGTGTAGGTAATGCTTATAAAATTGCATAAATAAGTGTAAAATTGTGTCTCATTATGGTCTTAATTTTATTTCCCTGATACCTACAAGTTAGAATATCTTGCTATAAATTAATTGGCTTTTTCCTGTTAAGCAAAATGCCATCCCACGTCCTTTCCAATATCTTTATAAATTTTTTTGTTTTATTTTGACTGTTTAGTAGGAGTTATACATGATGGATATTAATCCTTTCTTGCCTGTATGCATTTAATTATCTTCTCCCAGTTTGAGTGTTTCTTGACTTCACTGTCATGCACCCCATAACATGTTTCAGTTAAGAACAAGCTGTATATATGGTGGTGATTCCAAAGATTAGTACCATGTAGCCTAGGGTTGTAGTAGGCTAGACCGTCTAGGTTTGCATAAGTGCACTCTATGACATTCACACAATGATGAAATTGCCTAACGACACATTTCTCAGAACATGTCCAATCCTTAAGTGATCCAAGACTGTACCTAAGAGGCCTTGTGATAAATAAAATGGCTTAATTTTAGTGTAGTCAAATGTTCAATATTTCCATATATGTTATCATCATTTGTGTGTTTTAAATAAATTCTGGCCTAAATCAGATCCATAAAGACAGTCTATTATATTTTTTAATATTTTTTCTCTTGATTTTTAAATGCTCAGTCCATTAAGAATGTTTTATGGGGCCAGCCTGGTGGCATAGTGGTTAAGTTTGCACACTCCACTTCAGTGGCCTGGGGTTCACAGGTTTGGACCCTGGGCTTGTACATTGCTTGTCAAGCCATTCTGTGGCAATGTCTCACATACAAAGTAGAGGAAGATTGGCATGGATGTTAAATTAGGGACAATCTTCCTCTAGCAAAAAGACGAAGATTGGCAGCAGATGTTAGCTCAGGGCCAATCTTCCTCATCAGAAAAAAAAAGTTGTTTACATTTGATTTGAAATAAGAATTCAATTATTATTATTCCCCTGTTTTGAATAACCCATTTTATCCCAGGATATACATTGTCACCTTGTCATACACCAATGGTCTTTACATATGTGCGTTTTTGGCCTGTATCTCCACCGATTTTTCATTGGCTCCATTTGTCTATTATTTTAATAATTCTTGTTATCTGGTAAGGTAATCATCACCTTATAAGATATAATCATCCTTATCTTATACTTCTTCAAGAGTGGCTTGCCTAGACTCTACTTTTCCATATAAATTTAAAGTTAACTTGCCAAGTTCCTCAAAAACTCCTGTTGAGATTTTGATTGGAACTAAATCTGTAGATCAATTTGGGGATGAATGTGTGCTTAAGTTGTTGCTTCTTCCTGTCATAAGCATAATAGATCTCCATTTAATTTTCTCTTCTTTAATGTCTTTCAGTTAAATTTTATGGTGTTCTCTATAGAAGATTTCACAATTTTTGTTAGATTTACACATAAATAGACGCAAACATTTCCTAGGTCTTCTGACATATTTTATCTAATTTTAATTAAGTTGAAAATGTTTCTTGATTCCTTATGATTGTTTCATTGAGCTGAATTTTTTGAATTATTTTAATCAATTTCAAATCATACGTGCATTTTCTCTTTATATTTTTGTTATTGGTTACTAGCATACTTTTATTATGGCCAGAAAACATTACATGTGTGATTCTAATTATTTGAAATTTCTTGAGATTTGATTTATGGTCTAATACATGTCTAATTTTTGTAAATGTCTTATGATTGCTTGAAGAAAATATTCATGGACATTGTGGTGGTGAATTTTATGTTAACTTGACTGGCTATGGGGTACTCAGATTAAATATTATTTCTGGGTGTATCGGTGAGGATGTTTCCAGAAGATGTTAACATTTGAATTGGTGGACTCAGTAGTAAGTTGTCCTCCTCAGTGTGGGTGGGCGTCTTCCAATCCTTTGAGGACCTAAATAGAACAAAAGGCAGAGGAAGGAGGAATTAGACCCTTTTGCTGCCTGACTGCCTGCTTGAGTTGGGACATTTCATCTGATCTCCTCTGGCCCTAGGACTAAGGTTTACATCGTCAGCTCTCCTGATGCTCAGTTCTTGGGAAACTGACTGAATTATTCCGCTGGTGTTCTTGGGTCTCCAGCTCGCAGATGGCAGTTTGCAGGCCTTTTGAGCCTCCATAATTACAGGAAATAATTCCTCATAATAAACATATCCATATTCTACTGATTCTGTTTCTCTGGAGAACTCTGAATAATACAGACATTCACTGGTTACATTTGTTGAAGCTAATGTACTAAGTGCATATAACTTTAGGAATTTTAAAACTTCCTCATAAATGGAATTATTTATTTGGGCTCTGGTCTGTTTTATCCATGGCAATGCTTTTCTTTCTAAAAATACCATTATTTATTATTAAAACTAACTTCTTTTGTCTAATATTTCCCTCATTAATTTTTTAAAAATTTCAATGTTCTGATGAAGCAGAAAAAGTAACGTTTTCCTATTTTTTAAGACTTTGTTTAGAGCAATTTTAGGTTCACAGCAAAATTGATAAGGAGTTACAGACTTTCCACATACCTCTTGCCCCCATACGTGCATACCTCCCTCATCATCAGCATCCCCCTCCAGAGTGGTACCTTTGTTACAACTGATGAAGCTACATCGACACATCAAATCACCCAAAGTCCATAATTTACATTATGATTCACTCTTGGTGTCATACAATGTATGGGTTTGGACAAATGTATAATGACATGTATCAGTCATTATGGTATCATACAGAGTATTTTCATGCCCTAACAATCCTTTGGGCTTTACCTATTCCTCTGTCTCCTGCCCCCGACAATCTCTGGTACCCACTGATCTTTTCATTGTCGCCATAGTTTTGCCTTTTCCGGAATGTCATTTGGATAGAATCATACAGTGTGTAGCCTTTTCAGAATGGCTTCTTTCACTTAGTCATATGCATTTAAGGTTCCTCCATGCCTTGATGTGAATGACAGCTCATTTCTTGTTAGTGTTGAATAATATTCCATTGTCTGCATGTACCAGTTATTTATCCATTCACCTACTGAAAGACATCTTGATTGCTTCCAAGTTTTGGTAATTATGAATAAAGCTGCTATTAATATCTGAGTGCAAGTTTTTGTGTGGACATGAATTTTCAACTCCTTTGGGTAAATGCCAGGGAGTGTGATGACTGGATTGCAAGGTAAGAGAATGTTTAGTTTTTAGGAAATTGCCAAACTGTCTTCCACAGCGGCTGCACCATTTTGCATGCCCACCAGCAATGAATGAGAGTTCCTGTTGCTCCACAGCCTTGCCAGCTTTTGGTGTTGTCAGTGTTGTGGAAGTTGGCCATTCTAATAGGTCTGTAGTGGTGTCTCATGGTTGTTTTAATTTGCACTTTCCTGATGACAGGTGATGTAGAATATCCTTTCATATGTTTACTGGCCATCTGTATATCTTCTTTGGTTAGGAGTCTGTTAAGGTCTTTGATCCATTTATTAATTGACTTGTTTGTTTTCTTGCTGTGGAGTTTTAGGAGTTCTTTATTTATTTTGGACAGCAGTCCTTTATCAGATGTGCTGTTTGCAAATATTTTCTCCCAGTCTGTGGGGTTTTTTTTTTCTCATCCTCTTAAAGAGTGTCTTTCACAGAGCAGAAGTTTTTAATTTTAATGAAGTCCAGCTTATCAATTATTTCTTTCTTGTCATGTCTTTGATGTTGTATCTAAAAAATAATTACCATACCCAAGGTCACCTAGGTCTTGTCTTCTGTTATCTTCTAGGAGTTATATAGTTTTGTGTTTTACACTTAGGTCTATGATACATTTTGGGTTAATTTTTGTAAAAGGCATAAGATCTAGGTTTAGATTCATTTTCTTTTTTTTTGCATGGTGACATCCAGTTGTTTCAGCACCAATTGTTGAAAAAGCTGTCTTTGCTCCATTGCATTGCTTTTGCTTTTTCTTCTTTGCTAAAGATCATTTGACTATATTTATGTGAGTCTATTTCTGGGCTCTCTATTCTGTTCTATTGATCTATTTGTCTGTTATTTTGCAAATACCACACTGTCTTGATTTCTGTAGCTTTAAAGTAAGTCTTGAAGTTGGGTAGTGTTAGTGCTCCAACTTTGTTTTTCTCCTTCAAAACTGTGTTGGCTGTTCGGGTCTTTTGCTTCTCCTTTTTATATAAAGCTTATATAAATTTTAGAAAATGTTTCCCAAAATCCACAAAATGGCTTGCTAGGAATTTGACTGGGATTTCATTGAATCTATAGATGAAATTGGGAAGAACTGACACCCTGACAATATTGAGTCTTCCTATCCATGATCATGGAATGTTTCTCCATTTATTTAGTTCTTCTTTGATTTTGTTAGTCAGAGTTTTATAATTTACCTCATATAGATTTTGTTCATATTTCACTAGATTTATACCTAAGTGTTTCATTTTTTGGAGGGGTAATGTAAAGATGTTTTTAATCTCAAATTCCACTTGTTCATTGTTAGAATATAGGAAAGTGATTGACTTTTGTATTAACCTTGTATCCTGTTATAATCACTTAGTTTCAAGAATTTTATTTGTTGATTCTTTTGGATTTTCTAATAGACTATCATGTCATCTGCAAACAAACACAGTTTTATTTCTTCCTTCCCAATATATATCTCTTTTCTTTCCTTTTCTTGTATTATTGTATTAGGTAGAGCTTCCAGTACAATGTTGAAAAGAAGTGGTGAGAGGGGACATCCTTACCTTGTACCTGATCTTGTCACTGGCTACGAACATAGATTTTTTTTTACTCGCCACACAAGAGGGGCCAAATAAAACCTCGAATGCCAGGCTTATGGCAAGGAAAGGGTTTTTATTTCAAGGGACATCATCCCAGAGATGAGAGTGAGCCCTCAAATTAATCTCGTCTTTTTTCATCGCCTCAAAAGATGAGAGGCAAGGGGTGTTAAAGATTTCAAGGAATGTATCTGCTTGTAGGGAGGGGCAGAGTCTGTGACCTTGCAGGTGGTTGTCCTTGGTTGTTTGTCTCCCTGGTGGATAGTGGATTTTTGTGCCAAGAAGCCAGGGAGTAAGCAGGGAAAGGAGAAGAGTGCTTTGATTTTAACCCCATACATGCTGAGTTTAAGGTAGGAGAACCAGTATCAGGGCCAGTACCAATATTAGTGGAAAGGCTTTGAGTTGCTCACCATTTACCACAATGTTATGAAGTTGTATTTTAAGTGTGTCTTTTGTAAACATAGCTTGATTTTGTTTTCTTTACCAATTTGGTAATCTCTCTATTTTAACAGGCAATTTCACTTTGCTTATACATAATGTGATTGCAAATCTATCTGAATTTACCTCAATTATCTTATATATGTTTAATCTTAGTTCTACTTTTTCTATGCTTACAGTCTTTTCCTTACCTATAATTTTAATTATTTTACCCTAGTATCTATTTGAATTAAACTGTCAATCTTAATGCATATGAATGAAATTCTCATGCATCCTTCATTTAACAAATTGTACCATTAATCAGTATAACTAACCACAAACTTCAAGATTAAAGAAACTTAGACTATTTTAACTTTAATTACCAGCCATCCCAATCTTACATGCTATTGTTGTTTAACATTTAACTTCCTTCTATGGTTTACCCCAAATATTAGATATTAATAATATATTTCATGTAGTCAATAGTTGTTTGGAATTACCCACTTGTTTACTAATGTATTTGTTCATTGTTCTTTATTGTTCTTCATGTAGCTTTAAGATCAAAGTTTTTCTTTCTTGAAATTCATCCATTGAAAGTTCATTTAGTAAGTGTCTCTTTGTCTGAATTGTCTTCATTTTACCCCCTTTCTTGATTTATATTTTAGCTGCATATGTAATTCTAGATTAACAAGTATTTTCCCTTAGCAATATGAAAATCTTTTTGCAGAATCTCCTTAATTCCAAATTGTTGTTTGAAATTTAACTATCAGGATAATTGTCTCTCTTCGGTAAGGTTATCTGTCTTCTGTTTCTGTTTCTAAGGTCTTTCTCTAATTGTTCAACAGTTTTGCTTTGATGTATTTAAGTGTGAGTTTCTGTTACTTGTGCCCTCTTGCATTCATTGTGCTTCCTGAGTCTGAAAATCTGTATATGTCATTGGTTCCTGAACATTCTTGTTGCTATATTTTCAAAATTCTCTCTCCCCAATTTTTTCAAATTTCTTGTGAATCTGCAATTAGATGCATAGTAAATCATCTCATTCTGAATTCCTCATATTTTCCATCTTACCCGCTGTTTTTGATTTGTTTTTCTCTTTGTAAGTTAGTTTGTTTATAAAGGACCACATTAGTATTTTCTCAACCTGGGATTTCCAAGAATGACCAGCAAGGTTACAGGGTTTCCAAGAGAAAGAAGTCCTGTGCTTTCAAATGCTCATGGGTCCGCAGTCAGACCCTAGTCTGAAAAAGACATCTTTCTTATTCATTTGTTCTCTTATTCTGAAAAGGGGGTAATTTTATTATAGGTCTCCCTTTATCTAAGTTTGAGAGCCCTGGGTTTATTTAGGAGTTTCATATTTATATCAATTAAGACTAAATTCAGTGATACATAACAGAAAACCCCAAAATATCAGTAGCTCCCACAAAAAAATAAATTAATTGTCTCTCAGGTAAAAGAAAAAATCTGAAAGTATTAGTCTAAGGCAGACATGATGATTCAACAGTTGTTATGAACCCAATTTCCTTCTCTATTTATACTCTGCCAGCTTTAAGATAAGGCATTCATAACTAAGGCTACCTAATTACAAGTGAATGATAGATCTCTTTGTTCTTTTGTCCTCAAAGAAAGAGGAAAAAGCCAGGGGGATATATGCCCTAACAGCAGACTGTTATAAAGAGCTTTAACAAGTTACCCATCCAATAGCTAGACTTGTACATCACTGGACAGAATTTGTTTCTATCGTTAACTTATCTCTGGGAGGATGGCTGGAAATTTTTGTCTTTAGCTGTGTACATTGCCACCTGAATAAAACTGGGATTCAATAATTAAGATTAATAGGAAAAGTATGTTATATAGACAACAGGCATTTTCTCTACATGGAGTCAAACTCTTTTCTCCTGTTTATTGCAGTCATTGACCCTGAGAACACGAATCAAGGATACTGCAAAAGCAAATAAGACAACACCCTCCAAGGCCGTAATAGTTTCAACTTTACCTTAAAACTAGGGATAAAGCATGCCGTTGTGTTTTGAAACCTTATTTACTTGTAAGCTCAGCTATGTAATTCCAAAGTTGTTTGTAATATTTTGCCAAGTGCTTTGTTGCGAGAGTGTTTCAGAATGCAGCCATCTTCCACTTAATGGAAACCATCGCATTCTAAAAACCTAACATTCTGTGGGAAAATAGTGCAAGGAATAATTACCTATTCCCCATCATTTTAAATGGGAAAAATTGTAATGTATTATACCTCAACTGAAACCCCCAACCAATTTCCTAAATCATTACTAAATGCAATAAAATGCTTACTTATAAGTTACAAAAAATATCATGTTTGGATGTAAAAATGCTTAAAACTTTACTTCTTGATCATCAAACAATTAATGTGGTTGTTAAATTTGCTTTGTATGCAGTAAAATGTACAGTTTGCATGTCGCACCATAAACATTCTGTTTACGATATGGACAGGCCAATATCACATAACAATAAATAAATTTGCTAGAAAAACTGCATGCAAAAATTTACAATAAAATGACAATTTCCTGTAATAAACTATAACTTATAATTTGCATTGAAGAATTAAGACTTGAAGAAAGCTGAGAATGGAGGAGCGGAGGAGGGTTGAACAGTCATTATTCTTCTCTGGTTACAGAAGTTGATGGTGCAGACAAATCAGGTGAAGAGGCAGCAACTTTAGATAAGGTAGACAACTCAGAACTGATACAGATTCTCTGTTATTCTGGTGCTGCATGAAAAAATTGAAAGTGGAATTTGTTTGCACTTCTACTTGTAACATTCAAACTTTTTTCTATAACATTATAACTCAGAACAGATTTTCTTTTTTCTTATCTATTTTTCTTTTCTTTTCTTTTTTTTTGGTGAGGAAGATTGGCCCTGAGCTAACGTCTGTGTCAGTCTTCCTGTTTTGTATGTGGGATGCTGCTACAGCATGGCTTGAAGAGTGATATTAGGTCTGTGCTCAGGATCCGAACCTGCAAACCCTGGGCCACCAAAGCAGGGTGTGCAAGCTTAACCACTATGCCACTGGGCCGGCCCAACAGATATTTTGATTCAAAGGCAAGATTCCTATCCTATTGCCATAACATTTAAGAAAAATGTTTATTATTGCATCTATATAGCTCATCCACCATATCTCTCTAAGTACCAACAACATCTGAGATTCAAATCCCCTTGTTGACCGTCAGTGCCCTTTTCAAAAAGTCTGCATGTGATTCTGACGTTCTACTAATTGTTTCTGGATTGTAATTCAAGATTTATTCTTTTTGTAACTTGTATAAATTGTGTTATTGTGTTTTACAGGATGTAAATATAATTTCATTCATAACTAAATTTTGGTTAAAAAAGTTGTATTGTGAGGTATGTATATGCTTTGATATTTGGCTAATAAAAACCAGAAGTATCTCCTCAAGATGGAGTAGTCACATTCCTCCCAGGTCCTCCTTCTTCCAACTAAAAATGCAAGGATATAACAAAACAAAGGAGAATAGGAAGACTCTGAAAGGTAGAAGAAAGAAGGACTGCCTAAGGCCTTTGGGACTTGAAGAAGGAAGACATAACACTGAGTTCCCTGAGCCCTTTCCAAAAAGCGCCATGGAGGGTGCTGAACTCCCACCACATCTTTCTCAAATAAGGAGGCATTAGAGCTCCATTTTTGCAGGGGTGGTATTGGTAGGACCCATAGGGAAGCTGAACATATACAACCAGTTGGCCCTCACGCTACACCTCAATAGAGGAACTGCCTACTAAAAAAGAAGCTTAAATTGTATTCAGAGTCCTATAGTTTAAAACGTCCAGGATACAGTGGAAAACCACTTGTTATAACTGGTAGCAGGAAAATCACAATGTGAATGAGAAAAGACAATCAACAGACACCATCACGGAGATGAATCAGATGTTGGCATTTTCTGTCAAGACATCAAAGAAGCTATCATAAAAAAGACTTTAAAAGTAATTATGATTATCTTGAAACAAATGAACAAATAGATAATTCCAGGAAAGAAATAGAAATTATGAAAAGAAAGAACCAAGTAGAAATTATAGAACTGAAAAATAACTAAAATAAAAACCTCATTGGATGGGTTCACAGTAGAGTGGAGATGATAGAGGATACAGTTAGTGATTCTGAGGACAGATCAACAGAATTTACTTCATCTGAAATAAGAGAAAATAGACTGAAAAAAATCAACAGCATTTTGAGACAATAGCAAAAGAGTGAACATTTGTATCATCAGGGTCCCAGAAGGAAAGGAGAGAGAGTGAATAGGACTAAGATGTATTTAGGAAGGAATAATGTCTGGAACCTTTCCAAATTTTATGAAAAGTATAAATCTACATAGTCAGGAGGCTGAGTATGCCCCAAATTAGGATAATCCTAATTTGTAGAAGATGTAGAAGAAATCCACATTTAAACACATCATGATTAAACTTTTGAAAACAAAACAAAATAAAACACTTTGAAAATAACCAGAAGGCAAAAAAAAAAAAAAAAAAAAAACATTACTCATAGGGGAATATCAATTGAATGAAAGTGATTTGTCAACTGAAACCATGGACAAGACCAAGAGCCAAAAGAAAAGAATTGTCAACCACATTCAGCAAAAACATATTTCAGGAATATGAAAGGGAAATAAAGACATTCTAAATGAAGGAAAACTAAAAGAATTTCTACTAAGCAACCCTACCCTTCAAGGATGTCTGGAAGAAATTCCCTCAACAGAAAAGAAATTATAACAGACAAAGACTTGGAGCCTCAAAAAGCAATGAACATCATATGAGTCAATAAAGGTAAAAATATAATAGACTATTCTTTTCCTCATGAGCTTTTAAATCACATTTGATGATTGAAGCAAAAGTTATAAACTGATGGAGTAATCAATGTAGGTAGGGTAAGCTATGTTTTAACATTGGATGTTAAAAGGATCTGAAAAGATGTAGGGTTTCTACACATCATTAGCTGTGGTAAATGTTGATACCAGTATACTTTGATAAGTGACATTTGTATATTGTAATATCTAGGAAAAACACTAAGAAAATTATTCAAAGTGATAGGCTAAAAAAATGCTGTAAAAAAAATCAAGATTGAACTTTAAACAATGTTCAAGTAACCTACAGGAGGGCAAGAAAAAGAGAAACAGAGGAATGAGAAAAAGAAGGAACAACAGAAAAGAAATAAATGACAGACTGAAGTCCTAACATAATACTAATTGCATAAATACACAAATTGAAGGAAAGAAGTTGGCACTGTGTTTAAAAAACATGACCCAACTCAATGCTGTCTACAAGAAACTGAGTACAAAACGCAATGGCATCAGTAATTTGGAAGTAAAAGGATAGAAAATAATATGCCATACAACCATTAAGCAAAGCAAAGCAAAAAAAAAACCAGAAGTGGCTTTACTAATATCAGATAAAGTAGACTTCAGAGAAAAGTACCAGAGACATCTTATATAGTGATAAAAGGATCAACACACCAGAAAAACATAACCATTCTAAATGTGTATGCTCCAAATGACAGAGCCTGAAAATACACAAAGCAAAAACTGATAGAGCTGAGAGGAAAAAAAGACAAACCCACAATTATAGTTGAGGATCTCATCACCCCATTATCAGAAATTAATAGAACTGCTATAGAAGAATTAGAGAGAAAAGAAGCAACAATAATGAGGAAATGAATCCACCAACATGATCTAATCAACATATATATAGGCATTCCACTAAAAAAAAACAGGATTCACACTTTTTTTAAGGACCTATGGAATATTCACCAAGATAGACCACATCCTCAACAATAGCACAAATAGCAAGAAATTTAAAAGAATATGTTCTCTGACAATAATGGAATCAAACTAGAAATCAATAATAGAAAGACAAGAGCAAATATTTCAAACACTTAGAAATTAAACCACACACTTCTAAATAATCCTTGGGATAAGAGGAAGTCTCAAAGGAAAATTTAAAAAATAAAGAGAACTGAATGAAAATGAAAATGCAGCATATCAAAATATGTGTAATACAACATAGTAGTGAAAGTTCTAGCCAGCTAATAAGCCAAGAAAAAGAAATAAAAAAAAATACAGACTGGAAAGGAGTAAATAAAACTGTCTGTATTTGCAGATGATACATTTTCTGCAAAATCTCTTAGAACTAAAAGGTGAGTTCAACAAGGTTAAAAGGTATAAGATCAACACACAAAAATCAATCATATTTCTAGATACTAACAATGAACATGTGGAAACTGAAATTTAAAACCCAATATCATTTACAATTATTCCGAAGAAAATTAAGTATTCAGGTAATAATCTAACAAAATGTGCACAGAATATGCATCTGAAATTGCAAAAGGCAAGTGAAGAAAATCAAACAACATCTGATGAAATGGATAGACGTATCTTGTTCATGACTAGAAGAGTCAGCATAAGAAAGATGCCAGTTGTCTCCCAATTCATCTATAGGTTTAATCCAATTCCTCTCAAAATCCTAGCAAGGTTTTTTTTTTTTTGGATATAGACAAGTTTATCTTAACATTTATATGGAATATCACAAGACAGAACAGTCAAAACCATTTTGAAAAAAAGAAGAAAGTGGAGGAGTCAGATAGGATTCCTGATGGAATCTGGATGAGAAGGCTTACTGTGTAGCCACAGTAATAAAGGCTCTGTGGTACTGTTGGAGTGATAACATATACACCAATGGAAAAAAATATAGAACCCAGATGTAGACCCACACACATATGCTCAACTGAATTTTAACAAAGATGCAAATGAAATTCAATAGAGTAAGGTAGTTATTTCAAAAATGGCACTGGAGCAATTGGAAGTACATAGACTCCAAAAATAAACCTTAATCTAAATCTCACATCTTCTATGAAAATTAACTTAAAATGGATCGTAGACTTAAATGTAAAACTATAAAACTTTTGTAAAAGGTAGAAAATCTTTAAGAACCAGGACGGGTTGAAAAGTTATTAGAATTAACAAAAAGCACAATTCATAAAAGTATAAATTGAGAAACTGGACCTCATCATAATTTAAAACTCTTGCCCTGTGAAAGACAAGGATGAAATTACAAGCTACAAACTTGGAGAAAATACTTGCAAACCATGTATCTGGCCAAGGATTTCTATCTAGAATATGTAAAGAATTCTCAAAACTCAACAGTAAAAAAATTAATCTAATTAAAAAATGGAAAAGAGCCAAAAAGAAATTGACAGGCTTTTAAGTCAAGATGATAGACAAGTGTTTAACATCATTAACCATTAGTGAAATGCAAATTAAAACCATAATGGGATATCACTATATCAATATATGAAAATGGCTAAAATAAAAATAGTGACAACACCAAGTGCTGACAAGGATGCAGAGAAACTGGATTACTCATGCATTGCTTCTGGGAATATAAAATAGTACAAAAACCACTCTGGGAAACATTTTGGCAGTGTTTTTAAAACAAATAAACGCCAACTAAACATGAAATTACCATATGATGGAGCAATCACCCAGCAGCATTGATCCCATAGTAATGAAAAATTATGTGCACACAAAAACATATATATTAATGATCATAGCAGCTTTAATTTTAGTAGCCAAAAACTGGGAACAGCACAAATGTCCTTCAAAGGATGAATGCTTAACAAACTGTGGTACAAACCAACTTCATATCATGTAGTACCACACAACAATAAAAAGAAATGAAGTACCTACACATGCAACAACTTGGATGGATCTCAAGGAAATCATGCTATGGGGAAAAAAAGCCCACTGCAAATGGTTACACAATGTATGATTCTTATTGACATAACATTCCCTTTGATTGAACCATTCTCTATCTTAACAGTTGCAGTCATACAAATCTACGTATGTATTAAAATTTCATAGAAGTAAATAAACAAGCACACAAATGAGTGCATGTGAAACTGGTGAAGTCCTTTTTGTATTCTTGCTAAGGCTTTAATCATCACATTACAAAAATCTTATGATTTCTACTATATTACATATAAATGTATTAAACAGATAAGCATATAAAATATTTGTATGTATTTTTTACATTTATATCTTTAATCCACCTCATCTATTCTTCTGTGCAATACCAAGTATGAAGTTTTTTCTTGAAATGTATGTATTTTTCCAAAACTGTTTATTGAATTGCTCCCTCTGTGCCACAATTTGAAGTTCCAAATTTTCTCACATTTTTGTGAATCAATCCTTGTACCTACAATTCTATTTCATTAAATTGTTTCCACTTATATTTTATATTAGTTAAGATAAGTTGTCTTTAGTTTTCTATTGATGCGTTAGGAACACACATACTACTTCATAGTTTCTGTGAGTTAGAAGTCTGGGAATGGCTTAGTTGGGTCCTCTCTGGCCAGAAGCAACATGTCATCCAGGGCTCAGCTCCCATCTGAAACTTAACAGGGGAAGAGTTCATGTCCAAGATCACTCAGATTGTTAGCAGAATCCATTCCCATGTGATTGAAGGACTTAAAGTCCTGGCTTCTTACTGGCTTCAGTCTGGGGGCCAGCCGCACTTCCTGGAGGCTGCCCTCAGCTCCTTGCCATGTGGGCCTTCAATAGTGAGTTTGCTAACAAGTGATGTCTTATATACTACTATGTAATCACAGGAGTGACATCTATCACTTTTGCCATATTCAGTTACTTAGAAGCAAGTCATAGGTCCCATGCACACGCAAAGGGAGGGTACTATATAATGGCATTAACACCAGCTGGAAGAAAACAGGGAGTCACTTTAATGTCTGCCCCACCAAATGATGTAACTAATAACATAAGAATATCGGGTGTTTAACACAATAAAATTAGTTTCTCACTCATGCAAATCCCAATATCCTTACTCTTGTTAATACCATCCTCCTGTTGGATTCCAAGTGGTATATCGAGTCTAGGCTCCTTGAATATGGTGACTCTGACAACCCCAAAGCATCTTGGAATCTTCTGGATTCACCAAAGCAAATAAATAATAAACAGACCACAGAGCATCTACTGGGGACATTTTATGGGAAAGACTGAAAAAGTATCATGCCTCACTTCTGTCCACATTCCTTTGGGGATAACTAGTCGTATGGCCCCACCTGGTTGCAATAGGAAGCTAAGAAATGTTCTGTGATCCCAGGAGGAAAATTTAATGGCTTGGCAAACACATGGCATTGTCTCTCCCACTTCTCCCTTTATTTGTCAACAAAGTATTCCATGCTTCATTGCACACATAGAATACACTCATGTTCTCCACAAGGAAGACAAGCAAAATCACAGCTTCTCATTGCTGTTGGTTCAAAGCTCAAGATGGCTGGCTGTATGATGCACAGTTGTCTTCACTGGGCCACGATGTGGCTACTCTTATTCTAGAGTCTGTTTACATAGATTAAATAGACACTGTAAGTGCCTCCCATCCTCCGGGACCCAAAGCACAATTGTGATCTGCAAAAAGAATAACAGAAGTAGATAATTGCACTTGGAAAAGAGAAGAATGGAAGACCCATAATATCACTTGGTTCTTAACAGTGAGAACAGTGCCCTGATTGGCCTTTGGTTCTTCCCTCAGAACCACATCTTTGCCCACTTTCCTCCATGCCCCTTGATCAGCCATTTTGGAAATTTATTCTCCTTCTTTATTCTCTATAACGACATCTGCATGCGTGTCAGTTATGAAGCTTCTTTCAGGATTATATTATTTTCACTACCTGATTTTTGCTTGGGCAATGTTGGGATCTCAGTTATTGTTCTTAACCTATAAAAGTTGCGTTTTGAATCCAGGCTCCTGGTTTATTTGACTTTAAAATTCCCTCAGGACGTTAGTAGTTTTAGGTTCTATTTGCTTCCAGTTATTTTTGTTTATGTGCAAGTAGCCACATCCAAAATTCTTGCCTAGTCATAGTTCTGGTGCCTTTCTTTTTTGTTTGCTATTTTATTTTGTTTGCTTATTCATTTTTTTCATTTGTTTTCATCCATACCTCCTACTGTCAACTTAAGGACAGGCCACTTAGAGCAACCCCGTGATAGGTGAAAATACCTCAATCTCTATTTCTGAACTTTGGCACAGTAAAAGTTCTATTGCGACTGTGTTACACAAACCCATTTTAAATCCTATCTGTTATTGCACGGAGTCCAGAAGTAACATGTCATACCAGACCTTTGATATAAAAAATTTGTGAAATTTCTCTCTTTGCTCCCATATCTATTTGCAAACAGGCCAATTCTGTTGTGAACCTATTTTTTATTATGTCTTGCCAAATGCAGTCATGACAACCAACACAGACTACAAACATTTTGTTTTCTAATTCTCTCCTACAGGATTCCAGCTCCTGGAAAGCTGATGTTCCAGTAGGTTTGTGGAATGCTCCTAGCTTACTACAGACAACAATTTTTACAAGTGTTTTGCCAATTTATAAGTAGATTGTCATTTTCTGGCTTTATATATCAATTTCTTGCTTCCTACTATGAGACCACTGAGCCAGGGGTCAACAAACTATCACCCACAGGTTGATGTAAATAAAGTTTAATTGGAACACAGCCACATTCAGTTGCATATGTATTGTAAGTGGCTTCTTTCCCATAACGTTGGATAGATACGACAGAGACCATATGGCAGCAATACTTTGGTAAGATATTATTAATATTCTTATTTCACTGGCAACAGCAAGTCACATTTCCATGCTTATGTTCAAAAGAATGGCTATGTACAATACTCCCTCAGGAAGAAACAACAAATATTTTTCAAAAATTATATAATCTCTTACAACGCTTTATAAATATTTGATTCTCCTAAAAGTGAAAGGTGAAACAATTGTGTTTCTAGAAGGAAACAGAGAAATAACTTCATGACCTGAATAAAGTTGTTTTCTTTTTCAACGGGACACACAAACATTAACCTAAATGGATAAAACAGATAAACTATACTTCATTAAAATTAATTTGTTTATCAAGAGGACATTTATAAGTTGAGTAGATGGCCACAGACTGGGAGAAGTATTTGAAATCCACATAGCAGACAAAAGACTTGGCTTCAGAATATTTAAAGAACTTTTACAAATTAGTAAGAAAAAGACAAATAAACCAATTAAATAAACAATATTTGAAGAAGCATTTCAAAAAAGAAGATACCCAGAAACCAAGTTAACCTATGCAAAGGTGTTTATCATCTTTATCAGAGAAATGAAAATTTAAGCAACAACTAGATAATGTATTATTCTGCAACACCAGAAAGTCTAAAACTGAAAACAAAAGCAGACAATCAAATGAAAAACAATTTGATAATACCAACTGTCGGTAAGGAATGTCGAGCGACAGGAAATTCTCATACACTCTGGTGGGAATATGAATTAGTTCAACCACTTTGGAAACCTATTTGGCAATATCCACTGAAGCTAAATGTATAGCATATGATCCAGAAGTTTTACTCCTTGTGATATGTCCAAACATAATAAGATATATGTCCACAAACGTATGTAGGAGTTTTTATAGCAGTGTTATTACTAATTGTCAAAAGCTAGAAACAGCCCAAATGTTTATCAACAAGAAATTGGATAAGGAATTCATGTCATATTCAAGTACCACATCTTTTATAAAGAAGGAGGAAAATGTAGAGGAGGAAGAGAGGGAAAGGCAGACGGACCACTATTGATACACATGTCACATGAATAAAACTGAAAACGATTACATTGAGCAACAAATAAATAAAGCCAGACATAAAAAAGTACATAGTGTGTGATTACATTTATTTGAAGTTCAAGAACCAGCAAAATTAATTTATGGTAACAGAAATCAAAATGGTGGCGACCTCTAGGGGCAGGATGCATTGACTGGGAAGAGCCAGGAGATAACCTTCTGGGAAGATGGAAATGTTCAATATCTTGAGTAGAGAGGTTTTCACAGGTGTATATAAGATGTAAAATGTTTGAGTTGTATAATTAAGACTTGATTATTCTATTGTATGCCATTTATAGCTGAATAAAACATACAATTTTTTAAAAGACAAAAAGAACACAGTATAAATCTAAAATACTTAAATGTCTGGTATAATGAAGTCACTGATAGAGTGAAGTAACAGAATATAAAATCCAGAATAAAAAAGACACACAACTATATGTGTATATTTATTTAAACATTGATACTTTACACAAATGGTGAAAGTGTCAGGTGAATATTTTAATAAATTATGGTCAAAATATTGGTTATACGTTTGAAAAATTAGGAAAGCTGAATTATTTACTCCTTCTGTATTTTACATAAATATCAAGATGTTATGGTAAGAATGAACTTGGGATAATACAGGAATAGGCTAGTGTGCCTAGATCACAATCAACTGGGGAGAGGGGCAGACTGATGGATCAATTTTGAAAGATAGACAAGAGTCTGGTTATACATTTTCTTGGAGACAATAGGAGGGAGATTTTGATTACAAGTGAATTGAAAAAGTCATTGATGAATTTTCTCAGAAAGTGGTAAAATCTCTGAGTTGATGTCAATGTGGTACGTTTAATGAGAATAAACACTGACTATTCAATAGCTTCAATAGTGGTATTGAAAGTACAGAGCCACCAGACCTGAAGATGTTGAGTGAAATAAGAAAATAAAAGCCTCAGTGGGGACAAGGGCAGAATTATGCATAATAACCGAGGGAACCTCTGTGATGCTTCGGCGCTACGTAAGCATTTGAGAGCTTTCAGAACCCTAAGGATAAAGATCTCCCTCTCCCTGCCCCCTCACTATTAATTGGGACGGGGTTTTTCACTAGTCTAGACAGGGAGTTTCATAGTAATAATAAGGCTCCTTAAAAGAAAATAGCGATATGGACCTTTCCTTTATATTTGAGTTTGCGAACAGAGATTCAGACTCATGATAACATTTCTAGTCATATTGAGTCTAGCTATCTTGTGCTGCTAAACAAATATATTGGATTTTTAAAAACAATTATAAATCTAAGTCTAGCTTCCAAGGAGAGAAAGGGATCCCACAGGGACCGAAAATGAAACCTGACCTCAGTAAATTTGCTCTGAACACACTAGAGGGTACATGCTAATTCCTGATAACATAAAATTTCATTTTAATTGCTATGTGGGAGAACAGGAGACAAAGCCCAGGGTCCATGGAAGGTTGAAAGGAACATGGGAAATCTGTGAAAAAAAAAGCTAGAATATTGAACGAATACATGATTATTGAGTTGTTGAACTAGGAAACAAAATATCTACACAAAGGAAGATACAAATAATTTTGTTTTTGAAATTTGTATTTTCTGAAATCCTGTTAGAGTTTAAACTGAATTGAAATTACTTGTGGTTTAAAAAGACCCCAGCTGATAATTATTTTAAAGTAATTCTGATTTGGGTGACTGACAGGATAAAAATGAAGAAAAAAAGAATCCATGTGTTCAGGAGGGATGCATTGTCAACCCAGGCCTTAGAACAGCTTCTCAGCTCAAGGTCCAGCACACATAAGCTTACAATCAAAAATCACAAAACACGAGGAAGCAAAACACTAAATGGAGGCTATCTGAAAAACAACAAGAGTAAATTCAGACTCTACAAGACTGTGCAGACTAGATATTTGGGTACATAGCATTCTGATTGGCATTGCAATTGGTGGAGCAGCAAAACACTGTGTGTAGGAGCAAATCAGATCTAAAATTCACTTAGGTAAGCAGCCTCAAGGCCATTGTGAAGGAGATAGTAGTGCTGGCCCCTGGCTGCTTTTCACAGGCTGACCTGTGTTCCCAGTGGTGAGGTAGAGTGAGTGACTGTGGAGAATGGAGAATATAAAAAAAGAATCGCACTGGCAGTAACACAGAAAGGCTATCCCTATAGTATTTAGGGTGGACACTTTATCGAGAAAGAGACTCAGGCACATACACACAGGGAGTTCTAAAGAACATAGCAGAAAATAATGTATACACTTGGGCACAAATTGACAGAGTAAGCAGCTAATCTCTCTGGTGATTCAATGCTGATTCCCAAGACCCTGGGCTTGAAATGTATTGTTATTTGTTTAAATCAAGAATGGCCCTATATCTTATTGTCGTTTTGCCATTTTCCCTTCATTTTGAATATTTTGGTAACACACTATTTTATAATTTAATCTCCTAGTTTTGCCTATAAATCGCTTAGATTCACAAAAGCAATTCTGGTCAATATATCTGGATAAATTTCAATGACATTTAAGAATTTAAAAAGTCAATAAACTTCAGTTAAATATTTCCACTATTAGTTAAAAATTTATTAACACACTACTATTGTTATTTTGGTTGACACAAAGCCAAAGTGAAAAAAAATCTAGGTTGTAATTATTTCTATATTTTTTAATAAATACTTAAAATTTTAGAGCATGATTGTATCGTTGTTCTCTATTATTAATGTATCAAACTGTCAGATTAATTCTTTGTCCAGATGTTTAATAACTACACAAATAATTTGCAGCAGACTGAATATAAGTGATTCTATCTTATAATAGAGCAGTTCTTTAGTATATTTTTAAATCCACTTAAGATAAGACGTAATATAAAAATTACATGTTTTTCTTATGTAAAGAAAGTGTTAGTAACGGGCTGGTAGTCCTGCATATTCTGCTAAGTGTGATGACCTCATTTGAGTGATAAATTGTTGAGATTAACTCTCTAATTCATTACAGTCAATTTTTTTAAAAATGGTAATAGATATTTCCGTGAATTAGAGAATTAATCTACAATCTACCAAACAAGCTAACCTGATAGTTTGAAGTTTTCCCAGGGATAATGTAATTTTAAACTAGGAGAGCTCATTTCCCATGAGCAACAAATTGAGATACTCCATATAACTTCGTTTTGAATGGTAATTATATTAATGAAATAAGATTTTAAAAGTATTTCGAATCCATACATTCCTACAAAGAATTGTTTAATCAACCCCCTAAAGCAGGAGGGAGCTTAATTTTCTAAATTTCATAAAATACTTGTCTTTAATAAATACTTATCAGTGATAAAGTGATCAGTCATTCCTAATTTACTTTTTTAAAGCTTCTTTTTTAATTTGTGCCATCTGGGCAAAAGCCCACAGGTGTATATATCTTATTAGTGTAGTGTATCTTATAAATAATCAGGAGAACTTGCGAACGTTGATTTAGAGAATGCAAATGACTGAGGAAAGAGTCAAGTATCAAGGTCATATTTATTAAATTCAGTGTAACGTGATTTGGTTCTGTTTGGAACAAAGGCACCACACACTTTCTGATCAAAGAGGCAGGTTCAGAAATTGCAGTATATTCTAAACATCATAGCTTTTAGCAAACAAAGTAAAACTCAAACATAAATATAAGTTAGAACTGCCTATGGATTGTGTAAAGGAATATCTTTTTTTTAAGTGGGGTAATATGGGCCAGCTGAGTAAATGTATGTGTCTGTGTCTGTGTGTAGGGGAATACGGATGTGTGTGTGTAGGAGGGGTGTAGAATTGAAAGGAGAGGATGGTTAAAAGCTTCTAATTTATATAGAATTTTCACATTATTCTAATGACTCTCCTAAAGCTTTGTTAGGTGACTTTATTAGGCTGCAACATTAGTTCTATATCTGTGCAAACAGCACTGAAGACAAAATTCCAGCTGATGTTGGCGAATAGGCTTGTGTTAATGACTGTTCAATTTGGGCCTCTTTAAGAATCTTCCCAGAACTGGACAAAATTCACCTGTCTATACAAGACAAGCACCCTCTGGTGGATGCTGTGCTTTTCCTTTGCTTAGAACAGTATTTGGCATATAGCGTCTGAATCCAGCAACCTCTCTTGCTTCCCTACCTGATAACATTGTGCCCTCCTCACTACTTCTTGCTTGGGATTTGCAAGATTAGAGCTGAGGGTTGGTTCTCTATCACAAGCAGGCCTATGTGCAAAGAGTTAATGGGAAAGATAACATAGTCTAAAAAGAAGGTCCAAAGTCACTAGAGAAACCATATGCAAAAGCCAAGGCATTAATAATACGTAAAGTAATTATAAAATTAAGTGCTCACTTTATTCTTGGCAGTGTTTTTTACATTATTAACTCATTTAACCCCATAATAACCTTATCAAGAACCCTCACTAACATCCCTCATTTTCAGATCAGGAGGTACAGGTAGGTGAAACATCTTGCCCAAGGACATACAATTGCGATGTGGCAGACCTGGATTTGTACAGAGGCAGGCTGATTCTAGCCAGCCCTGGGTGGTTTAGTGGTTAAGATTCTGTGCTCTCACCCCTTGTCCAGGTTCATCTTCCCGTCAGGGAACAGCATGCCTGTCTGTCGGTTGTCATACTGTGGTGGCTGCGTGTTGCTGTGATGCTGAAAGCTATGCCACTGGTATTTCAAATACCAGCAGGGTCACCCAGGGTGGACAGGTTTCAGTGGAGCTTCTAGACTTAGGCAGACTAGGAAGAAGGACCTACTCACTCTCTTCTGAAAAACTGGCCGTGAACGTCCTAAGAATAGCAGCAGAACACTGTCTAATAGAGCGCTGGAAGCGAGAGAACGGCACGAAAAGACTGGGCAGAGCTCCACTCTTCTGTACACAAGGGCTCTAGGAGTCAGAATCCAGCCAGCAGCACTAACAACAAGAATTAATTCCAGAACATGTCTAGTGGCAGCAGCATTAGATGTTGGACACACTACTTTTTAAGACACACTATTTTTTAAGAAGTCTCATTAATAAAACAGTATTCATGAAGAGGAGTAGAGTTATCTGGCAAGCTACAAGAAATTTTGCATATTTTTAATTGTCTGATGGCTTTGCATGTCTGGAACAAAAGAAATTTTGATAATTGTCACATGTTTTTCCAGGGCAGAAATTGTTGAAAATATCCTGAGCTGTGACACCAGGCAGAACTGCAAAAATCACTGTGGAGAGAATTTGTACGAGCTCAAATACATTCAGTTTGACTGGAAACTGGAACCCTTTCCAGCTTGACTGGCGACTCAGGCATCAGCAATGGTTCAAGGCTGAACAAGTTCAGTTTCCCCTGTAACTACCAGCTGTGCTGTTACCCAGGAGGAGTACCTGAATGTCTTTTGGAACACCAAAGTATGGGTACAACCATTCTACCTCAAAACATGCTCACTCTGTTCGCATCAAATGTGGAAATGCATTAATGTTGCTTTGTATCTCTTCCTGTTTAGATGGGGCTTTTTCCATAGGGTGAACAAGGAAGCGTGTCATGAGCTGTATCTCCCACAAGCTAAGTATGTTCAGTAGTTTGGGCCCATTCATCTTCAGATGCCAACTCAGAGACATATCACTAATGGCAGCATTCCCATCTTGCTCTGCGGTTAGGTCCTTCTTCCTCACGACAGAAACACTAGACAGAACCACTAGAAAGCTGTATTACACAAATCATCCACGCAAGTGTGTCAAATATGGAATCAAGGTCATCCAAAAATCTCCTGAAGTGTCCTCAAAGGGGCATGCAGCGGTGACTGCTCACTTCCCTGCCTCCCATACTAAGTGTGATTATCTGATGGCGCAAATATGTGATTATAATCACCACGTTTGCAGATTTTCCTACAAATTGCCACCCTGAATGTCACCAGTGAGTTGAATCTAGATAAAGAAAATGGATCCTGATGGAACATTCCTTAAAAGTATGGCATAGTGCTGGTGTGAGAAAATTTTTGTAAATTGAAGGGATGGTATTGATATGCATAAACATCTCTTTTCCAACAAACTGGGATGCATTTTCCCCGTTCAATATTGTGTTCATTGGAAACAGTGATTAAGGAGTGAAGTTCCTTTCACAACCAGGAGGTCTCTGTTACCAGAGTGTCAGACAAAATATCTGGCAAACAGGTCAATTCTAAAGAGAAAACTAGAGTAGCTATATCACACAGGTTCAAAATTGGCAATTAAGCAAAGAAGGTATCAACACAGAAATAATACGGAAACAGAGAGTGTCCGAAATCACCGAGGATGCTAGTATTTTGTTAGTTCACCTTTGGGGTCTGCAGGTGTATGTTACCTGAGTATATTAGATATGTATGTGTGTGTGTGTATATATATATATATATTTGTGTGTGTGTATGTGTGTGTGGGAATGCAAAGGACAAGGTCTTGAAGGAAATTAAAAGTGCTACTCCAGCAAACACATGAATGACAAGAAAGCAAAACAGCCTTATTGCTGACATGGGAAAGTTTTAGCGGTCTGGATAGAAGATCAAACCAGCCACAACATTTTCTTAAGCCAAAGCCTAATCCAGAGCAAGGCCCTGGTGCTCTTCAATTCTATAAAGGCTGAGAGAGATGAGGAAGCTGCAGAAGAAAAGTTTGAAGCTATCAGAGGTTGGTTCATGAGATTTAAGGAAAGAAGCGTCTCCATAACATAAAAGTACAAGGTAAAGCAGCCAGTGCTGTTGCAGAAGCTGCAGCCAGTTCTCCAGAAGATCTAGCGAAGAGAATTAATGAAAGGGCTACACTAAACAACAGATTAACAACATAAAACAAAACGGCCTTATATTGGAAAAGATGCGATCTAGGGCTTTCACAGCTAGAGAGAAGACAATGAATGCCTGGCTTCAAAGGAGAGGCTGAATCTCTTGTGAGGGGCTTATGCAGCTGGTGACTTTAAGTTGAAGCAAATGTTCATTTGTCATCCTGAAAATTCTGGGACCCTTAAGAATGATGCGAAATCTACTCTGCCTGTACTCTATAAATGGAACGACAAAGCCTGGATGACAGCACATCTGTTTACAATATGGCTTACTGAATATTTTAAGCCCACTGTTGAGACCTACTGCTCAGAAAAAAAGATTCCTTTCAAAATATTACTGTTCATTGACAGTGCACCTAGTCATCCAAGAGCTCTGATGGAGAGGTATGAGATTATGTTATGATTCTTCTGAGGGATCCAGTCAAAGTAATTGAAAACCTGGAAAGGAGTCACCATTCTAAATGCCGTTAAGAACATTCATGATTCATGGGAAGAGATCAAACGATCAACACTAACAGGCGTTTGGAAGAAGTTGATTCCAACCCTCATGGATGACTGTGAGCGATTCGAGACTTCAGAGGAGGAAGTAACTGCAGATGTGGTGGAAACAGCAAGAGAATTAGAATTAGAAGTGGAGCCTGAAGATGTAACGGAATTGCTACAATCTCATGGTAAAACTTTAATGGATGAGTTGCTTCTTATGGATGAGCAAAGAAAGTGCTTTCTTGAGATGGAATCTACTCCTGGTGAAGATGCTGTGAAAATCGCTGAACTGACAACAGAGGATTTGGAATATGACATAAACTTAGTTGATAAAGCAGCAGCAGGGTTTGAGAGGATTGACTCCAATTTTGAAAGAAGTTTTACTGTGGGTGAAATGCTGTCAAATAGCATCGCATGCTACAGAGAAATCTTTCGTGAAAGGAAGAGTCAATTGATCAGCAAACATCATTGTCTTATTTTAGGAAATTGCCACAGCCACCCCAAGCTTCAGCAAGCACCATCCTGATCATCGGCAGCCATCAATATCCAGGCAAGACTCTCCACCAGCAAAAAGATTATGACTCGCTGAAGGCTCAGATGATGGTTAGCATTTTTTAGCAATAAAGTATTTTTTAATTAAGGTAGGCACATTTTTTTAGACATAATACTATTGTACATTTAATAGAGTACAGTATAGTGTAAGCACAACTTTTATATACACTGGGAACCCAAACTTGTTTTATTGCAATACTCGCTTTATTGCAGTGGTCTGGAACTGAACGTGCAATATCTCCTAGGTATGCCTGTAGTGGCTGGGTTATATTTTTAATAAGACTTCATTGAGATATTTTATATTTATATCTTAAATATATGTTAAAGTACATAATTCAATAGCTTTTAGGATGTTCACAGATTGGTGCATCGATCATCATCATTCTAAATTTAGAACATTTTATCATCTCCCAAAGGAAACTCCATACCTATTGGTAGCCATTCCACATTCCCTCTTTTCCCTAGGCCCCAGCAACTACTAATTTACTCTCTTTCACTATGGATTTACCTATTCTTGACATTTTATAAAAATGGAACCGTAAGTTATGTGGTATTTTGTGATTGGCTTCCTTACTTAGAATAATGTTTTCAAGGTTCATCCATGCTATAGCATGTATCAATACTTTATTACTTTTTATTGCTAGGTAATAGCCTGGCTGCGTGTATTTACCATATTTTACTTTTCCATATACCATTGGTGGACATTTGAGTTGTTTATACCTTCTAGCTATTAAGTGTAAGACTGCTATGAACATTTGTATAAGTTTTTTTTGTGGACATACGTTTTTATTTCTGTTTAGTAAATATTTAGGAGTAGAATTATTACATCATATGGAAACTTTATGTTTTGAGGAATTGACAAAATGTTTCCCACAGTAGCTATACCATTTCACAGTCCCACCAGCAATGTATGAAGATTCCAATTTCTCCACATTCTTGCTCATGCTTGTTATTCTCTGTCTTTTTAATTTTAGCAACTCTCATGGGTAAGAAGTGGTATTTCATTGTGGTTTTGATTTTTATTTCCTAAGCACTAATGACATCGAGCAACTTTTCATGTGCTTATTGGCTGTTTATATATCCTCTTTGGATAGATGTCTATTCAAATTTCCTGCCCACTTTTAGATTACATTATATATCTTTCTGCTGTTGAATTTTAAGAGTTCTTTGTATATTCTGGATACAAGTTCCTTATCAGATATATAACGTGCAAATGTTTCATGCCATTTTGCGAATTGTCTTCACTTTCTTGATGATAGCCTTTGAAGCACAAAACCTTTTAGTTTGATGGTGTCTGATTTTTTTCCTTTCCTTTGGTAGCTTACGATTTTATGTCCTATCTAAGAAACAATCGCCTAAACTAAGGTCATGAAGACTTACTCCTATGATTTCTTTCTAAGTGTTGTATAGGTTATCTTTTGTGTTTAGATTTATGACCTGTTCTTGTACAAATTGATAAGTAGAATTCTTCATGCCTCACCCGAAAAAAAAAAGAATGAAGAGATGCCATACCTCAGGTGTACAAGCAGAGACTGCTGTCCCTTGGACTGGCAATGTCCAAAGTTGAAAGAAGCAAAACTGAGCACATACACTCTATGAGTGTTGTGTGAAGTGCTCACTGGTCATTGTTATGTGGCTAACCATACACAAAGCAAAAGAAGCAAGGACCTTTCTCTATTTGACTCAGTTTAAGTCCATCAAAATTCTCATTACTTTTTCCATCAATACTCAAATATATACCACTTTGGGACAGATATAGTAGATTCACTCTTTTTTGGCCTTTCTAATCTTATCTAATTTTCTGTGGGGGCTGAAAAGCTGGAAGAGCCCTGTGAAGGGAAGATTCTGCATGTGCCTTATGTTCCTCTGCACAGACACATCTGCATTAGTCAGATTTGGAAGTGAGCAACCTCATGCACGTGAGTAGCTTGACCTACATGTGACCAGTGTCAAAGAGGCATTCAGTTATTCAAGGCAACCCTGGCAAGTTACTTTTAGCTTCCAGTCACTAGCATGAGACATTCTGAGCGTGGACAGTGATCCTTGTGGTGTCATCGGCAGTATGCTTCTCCTAACTGTGCTGCCCCAGCTCTATGCCTCCTGGTTGTATGGGACCCAACTGTAGTGCTCTGGTCTTTAATAAATCCTTTTCTACTCAAGATAATTCAAGTGTGTTCTATTCTTTGCAACTGAGAACCATGAGTAAAGCAATCCCTATTGCTTCCACCCATCCACACATCCTGGACTGGCAATCTATCCTTTAGCAGACTATCATTTCATAACGCTCTGTAACTTCCTTGGTTCTGGCCTTGCTTTCTAATCCTAACCCTTCTAAACCTTTTTCTTCTGCCTTCCAGAACATTATGAACAAATTCTTCTGTATTCTTAATTTCAGTACCCAAATATTCTATTTGCCAAATCACTAATTTAAGTGTCGTGTTTTCTGTCCTTCTAGCTCACTTGGCCAGCTAATCCCACTTAATATGTTAAAGCATCTTAATATTTTTATTTTACTCTATTATTTTTTCTCCTCTGTCTTCACTTCTTTCACTTTCTGAATTCAGTTATAAGGTCTGTTATTTAATAACTATTTTCCTGTTCTGACTTGTTTCCTTCTAGACAGCTGAACACAGCTAGAGAAAATTATCTAACTTGGCAGGTTGGTACCACTATGAAGTGAAGATCCTTCACCATACCTAGATCCACCATATGGCATTTTGTCTGATATTTCTTTGATAAAGTTGCACTATATTATCTACAACAAATATTTCATACATTTCTCGCTTATCCAACATCAAACACTTCTACTGCTCCCGTTACTGTCAGCAGGTGATCTCCAACTACTTATTCACAGGGAATTCAGAAACCTTTTAAAATCTATCAAAACATTTTGCCCTACATCTGCAAGTCTACCAGAATTTGATTCCATCCAATTATCCTTTCTTTTACATTCTTGTAAAATCTTGTATTCCTACCTGGAAGTGTCTTGCTCAAATAATATTTCAGGAAGGAATAAAAGATGGAAAATCCCTTAGCATTTCTCTTTGCATATGTTATAAGATGTTCTTAACAGAGCTCTCCAAGGTTCTTGATGTCCAGTTCAAGCAGACAGCACAAATTAAATGATTCACTTTCTGGCAGGATCATGGAACTGTTAGTTTCTGATAATTTTCTTTTCTAGTATTTCATTAGGTACAGGATTTAGCCTTGAACAGGAGTGGCTCTTTTGCCAAAATTCACTAGGTGTTGGCTACATCTTTGTGGGATAAGTCTAACTCTGTGGCTAAGAGAGTGGAAAAATACATTGAATCATGCTTCCTCAACAAGCCTCCCATACTTCAGGGATGGGCAGCACACATGGCTGAACAGAAGTGCTTGCAATAAAAGGACTCCTCTGTGCCTTCTCAGCTATAGGAGCAGAAATTCACAGTGTAGGCACAGTGTCTCAATCTCCTTCTTGCCACTTCATAGACAACTTCACCCTCCTAATTGTGGGATGTCAGAAATATCCCAATTCCATCATAGAGGTAGAACCTTTGTGTTATGTATTTATTTTCTGCCTACTCGTGTACTCTGGAGAATTTTGGCTGCTCCAAGATTTTTCAGGTTCTCATCTTGTTTATACAGACCAACACTTGGAAGATTCCAAGATGTCTTTTATGGATAGGGCATCACTTCAGCAAACATTTTTCCAAGATACTGGAAAACAACTCTATTTCTAACAGACACATGCTGTGTTAGGCTATCACACAGGAATTCCTGCCTCAAAAGACCAGCATAAGATGATTTACACTGAACTTATGCTTTGTTTATATTCAGTTCTCAGAAAGTAGATTTTAAAAAAACTCCGTTAGGTTACCAGTGATGCTAATTGATACAAATCCAGAAAAAATATTACATATTCTTAAAGGAAGCTGTCTGGAAAATGAAAAGTCCAGACTTAATTTGTTGAATGTCTCTAGAAGATCACCTTGCTTGACTCTGCTTTGGATCTTTTGCCACTCTAGGGCCATGAAGCCATCTTAGCCATGGGAGCCGTGTTGATAATATTCTACTATTAGATGCTTGAATAAGATGACCGTCTTATCCCGGCTTGCCACAGATTTTCCAAGTTTTAAAACTGAAAGTCCATGTCCTGAAAATGTCGTCAGTTTTGGACAAACCAGGATGATTGGCTGCCCTGTGCTCGACCCTCTTCATCCCTGAACACCTTGGTTCTATTTTTTCAGTCATTCTGCTGTGTGGCTTATTCAACATCATCATTCATCCTAGGTATCCCCTGTTCATGTCGGGTCCTGTTAGGCCTTAATTAAGGTAATTCTGTGCTCGGTGAGACTCTATATTATCAGCCACATAAGACTGCTTGTGAGAGAAGTGTGTGAAGCATTTATTGGAAGAGTAAATAAGATGCTAAGCCCCAACCCTGCTGAATTGCTGGACCACTCACCTAAAGAGGAAGCATATTTAGCCAAGTCTCCATTCAAAAGAAGTATTACCAAAGCAGACTCTGTCTGCTACCACCCTCTACCCAAGAGATGCTCAAAAGATAGCTTTATGATAAACCATTCCAGTCCATGGCTAAAAAATGTCTAATTTCCAGTTACGCCCCCTACCACTATCACTATCATTATCTTTAGAAGCTGATCTAGATCTGAGTGTTTTAGCTCATTAGTAGAAACTCACTTCAAGCATATCTCCAACTATTGGATAGCTGGCCAGCCAGTAAACAAAAATATGACCCAGATGGCAGTTGATGAGTGAGGGAATAGAGATAAGCCTATCTTGATAATGACCCTTAAACTCTATGGAAATAAGTGTGCTGGCACCGAAAAGGTACATTTCATGAATCATGAAATTGGCTCCAGAAACACCCATAATAGGCTTGCACTTGGTTTCCTCATCTCCTCTCACCTGTCAATCCTCATTCATTTTCTTGTTTTACTTCTGCATTGACTCTATAGCTTGTTGGTTTTCTCACCTGGCAATCTTTATTCATTTTATTGTTTTACCTCTGTATTGACCATACAGCTTTTTAGGCCAATTGAATAAACATCTCCCTTCCAAACTTTGAATCCAATCAGATCTTGCCTCTCCCTTCTAGTACATCATCTCTATGGTTTTATTGTTGGCATCAAGACTGAGGAATTTCCTGTACCTCTGCTTTGTAGGCAGCCTTTACCAGACAAGTCTTGGCAACCATCAAGTAATCTGATTTTCAAAGACTTTTAGAGCCATCTATTATTCATTAGCAATACTGCTTCACGTATCGCTTAGCCATATTTTATATATCCCAATTGATATGGACATTCTACAATAGCCAAGAGGGGAATTTTCATGGCAAAAGGTTTTTGAATAATTTTACGCCAGACATAAAAATGGTCATGGGTTATGCCTTCTACATCCTTGCCTTGTCCCTGAATATATTTGATCCTACAAAACAGGATTTCTGTGCTATGCTAAAATTTTAAGATCATTCTTTTATTAATGTAGCACTTGTGAAAACTGGGCATGGAGCTAAGTTCATCATTAAAGAGTAAAAATTATGCTGAATGAAAGCATATCTTCAGCTTTTACATTCTCCATCTCAAATAGGAACCATAATGGAAAAACCACATTTTATTTATGAAAGTTACACTCTAGTTATTAACCTTAAGAAGATGTGTGTGGGCACTTAGGCTGTTTCCATATCTGGGCTATTATAAATAATGCTGCAACGAATATAGGGGTGGTTATATGTTTTTGAATTAGTGTTTTTGTATTCTTTGGATAAATACCCAGAAGTGGAGTAGCTGGATCATATAGTAGTTCTATTGTTAATTTTTTGAGGAATTTCCATGTTGTTACCAGAGGGGAAGCAGGAGAAGAGGGCCAAATGGAGAAAGGGGGTCATTTGCACAGTGATGGATGGAAACTAGACTTTTGGTGGTGAATGTGATGTAGTGTATACAGAAGTCTAATTACAATGATGTAGACCTGAAATCTACATGTTATAAACTAATGTTACCTTAATAAAAAGTATAAATAGATAAAAATTTGAAAAAATTTTAGGTATGTTTTTCCTGTGAAAGGTGAAAGTTGTAAGAAATACGTCTTGGTTGCCCATAGAAGGAAAAATCTCTAAACAACATGGCTTTCTTCCTGAATCTTAAAAGGGTAGCCACCTTTAGGAGGTGGACAGGAAACGATGAGAACTGATATCGAAACTGAGTGCTGGTAATATTGCCAGGCCCTGTTCTCTGTGCTTTGCATATTAACTTATTTTACCCTTTCAAGGACCCTATGGAATCCATATACTATTACTGTTCTTCATTTACAGATGAGGACAGAGAGGCAGAGAGAGATTTCAAACTTGCTCAAGTACACAGAACAAGGAAGTAAGTGGAGAAGGCAGGGCTATGTTCCCAGGCAGTCTGGCTCCAGCGTCCTCACACTGAACCAGTGTACACTATATGCATTGCATCCCCATTGCTCAGAAGACGGTGTAAAACTCGTGTTTTGACAGTCTAAAAGAAGTATCTGCCAAGCTTTCAGATGGAGAACAGGAGAAACTGAATGACACTCTGAATTTTTGATGTAGCCAATGACTAAGCAAATCCTGACCCTGTATATGGAACTGGCTTGTCGCCTGAGAGGTGACAGAATAGGGACAGAGAAAATAAACATTAGGCCAGTGCTATGGTGTCCAATCCTAGACTCCCAACCAATCTGGGGTAATGGTGACTCTGGTGCTCTCCTTTGTGGTTACTTCAGGTGAAAAAATGTTTGAACTCCCTTGTCCCACAGGGGAGTGGAGGCGTCCCTAATCGTGGGATTTTGGTGTGTGTGCAGCTGTGCCTGGCTGCGATGAAGCCCTCATGGGCTCTCAGGTAGCATTAGGCAATGCCGCCTCCTAGTGTGCTCCTGGCAGATGGACCCCCTTTCAGAAAACGTTTAGGAATTTCTTACTGTAATTGTCACAAATATTCATTAACATTAAAAAGGATGCTCAGTCACATCCCTGGAGTCGCTGGGGTCCAGAATCCCTGAGAAAGGGAATTCAGATACAGTCTGTAGAGATGATTTTGATATGAACAGGTTTCCTTACATGGTAAAAATTCCGTAATGGAGTCCGAACCAGAGGAAATGATAAGGTGGGTCCCCAAAATAAATAACCGTAAGTGAAGAAAAGACTTGAGAGTAATCTAGAGATTGGAGTGAGGCTGTGGTCTCCTAGCACAGCTGACTCCTGCAAGGCTTGTGTGTTGTGGGAGAGAGATGTGCATAAAGGGGGAAAAAGTGCTGTTACTTGGCCAATAGCACTGAAAGAAACACCCTAAGAGAATCACTCTGGCCACATGTGACTAATTAAATTTCAATAAACCAAAATTAAATAAAATTTTAAATGTCAGTTTCTCCATGGCACTGACCACATTTCAAGCATTCAGGAGCTACATGTGACCAGCCGCTACCATATTGCCAGTACAGATATAGAACACTTTTCTAAGTGCAGATCATTGCGTTGTACGGAACGCTTAAAGAATAATAATTTGTTCACCATTAGGAAGAGGTCAGCACTGGCAGAGCAGCTGCATTTGATGAAAACAAGGAAAGAGAGGACCAAATGCAGAAGCAGAGGCTGGCAGAGCAGCATCATTTCTACTACGTGACACAGTACCTGTTAATCAAGTGGGCAGTGGCTCCAAGGTATGTCAGTGGGGATTGCTCTGATGATGACCCTTTTAAGTGGAAAGACAGTAGTTGCAGATTGACAATTACCTATGCATGAAGCTCTCTGATGTGACAAATCTTAGGGGTGGGATATTATAATGATTAACTTACTCTGAGTCATAAATTTACATATTACACAGGGGCTACACATTTTCTTTTTTAAGTAAAAAATGTTTCCTTGTTTCTTTCTGATTATATGCATAATTCATGTTTATTGTAAGTACCGCAAACGAAATGTAAGAGGAAAGTCAAAATCACTTGAAATTTTCAATTACCGGAGATGACCAGCAATAGCCTTTTGGCAAGATTGATAGATGGAGCACTATATATGTGTGTATATATATATATATATATATATATATATATACACACACACATTATTTTTACATAAGTGTAATAATTTATTTTACATTGAGTAACTGCTTTTTTGCTGTCGTATTTTTGGTATAGTTGGGTTTTTTTTTTTCATCAAACCCTTTATTGTTTGGTTTTGTTTGTTCTCTCCACTAATCCACATGCTCTCATTGTTCACACAATCAGTAAAAATTTTTATATTGGTATTTTCCTTATCTGTTTATGAAATTGGACTTGTACTCTATTCATGTTACTGAAAGTGGATTTTCTCACAAAATTATATTGTGAAATCTCCTGAGGTCAACCAACAGACGTTTAACCCATCCTTACAATTAATCGCCTCACATTTCCAGGGTGTGGATGTTCCACAATTTTGGCATCAGCTTCTCTACTAGCCCTTTAGTTTATTTGCAGATTTATCCCCCTTACAATGAAATTCTTCACAGCATTCTTTTTAGTGACCATTCCACTCAAATTTTTATCATGCAAATAAATAACAGTATGTAAATCTCTAGATTTCCTGGAGTCTTACTACTGGGTTACTGAAGTATTTGTTTTTAATATAAAAAGTTGTTGCCAAATTACATTCCAGAAAAGCTAAATAAATTCATCTTTACAGCAGTTCTGCATGCTTGTATGTGTTTACATGTTATCCCTGTTAGTGCCAACACTGAGTAGTATTATTTTATTTTTGACAATCTACGCAGAGTTATTGCATTATTCTTTTAATTTACAATTAAAATGTACAATTTAATTTACAACTTCTACTAGTGAGGCTTGCTATATATTTATGGGGTTGCTATATATTCACGGCTGTTTGATCGTCTCTTCTAAGTTGTCTATTAAAGACTCTTTGCAAACTTTTTTAGCAGGTTTTCTAGTGCACGTGAACATGTAGGAACTTGTTCTAATAAGACTGCCATAATGAACTCCTGGGAGCCTCCCCGTGCTTCTGTTCACATTATAGTCTCCAGGGGTTTACGTAAACCACATGGAATTTATACACTCTGGGATTGTGAAATAGGGTAGCCCTAATGAATATTAAAGATAACACAAATATTATACGGGACATTTGTGAATTATATGCCCTGCAAATATTTTCCCAATCTATACTTCGTATTTTGATTATACTTATAGCATATCTTGCCTTATAATTTTACATTTTATGTAACAAATATTTCCATATTTCTCATTGTAGCCAGTAATTTTCCTTTCATGTTTTTAAAAATTCCCTGATTTCTAGGTTATTTCTGAAGTCTCCTAAAATCTTTCAGCATTTGTTAATCTTATTTTTACATTGTAATCTTTAACTCATCTGAAATACATGTTTTATGGATGGTGTAAGGTAGAGTCCTACATAAGTTTCTTTTAAACAGATAGTCATTTGTACCAACCATAGGTTTTAAATTAGACAATATTTTCCTGTTGAATTGAAATATCTTCTTTTTCATATATCAAAAATTCATATATCCTGGAAGCTCTTTCTGAACTTTATTACTTTATTGTTTCTACTTATCTTTTTCTAAGTCTATGCCAATAGCATATTGACTTTATTACAGTGGCTTTATATTATTTTTAATATGTTGTAAGGCAGATCTCTGCTCATTAATCTTTGATTTGCATAAATCACTTCGTTCATGCTAGATATTTATTCTTCAACATAAACTCAAAAGTTTGTCTAATTACAACAGACTTTGTTGAAAATCTAATTGGAATTTTCAAGTGTATATTAATTTTTCTTAGGTTTTCCTTTTCTTTCTGTTAAGATCTAGATTTTTCTTCAATTTTTTCCCTTTTACTTTTACTCCATTTTATTCAGTTACAGGCTACTTATACATAAATCTTAAGTGTAAGCTTAACGAAATTTAATGTAATAAACAGAGAGAGTTTCAGATTAAACATATCTGTCCATTGAAAGAAACTTTTAAGAGAGTTAAAAGCTTAGTTGCAGACTACAAGAAGATATCTTCAATACATAATTTTTTTTAAAAAAAGACTAATATACAAAATATATAAAGAACTCCTACAAATCAGAAAGAAATACCCCAATTTACAAAAAAAGCAGGAAAACTTAACTACAAAATCAGGGTATAAAATACTTCCCGTGCTCCTGAGGGCTCACATATGCTCACCACAAGTCGATACCCTTCAAGATATCATATTTTTACTTCTATCACCATTGATTATTCTGCTCATTCTTGAACTTTATATAAATGGAATCATACAGTTTATGCTCTTTTATCTCGGAATCGTTTCTCTTAACATTGGATTTCTGCTGAGTGCATAACCAGTAGTGGGATTATTGGAACTGCTTAATTCTTTTTGTTCTTCTTTAATATGTGTCTGTGTTCTGTGAATGCGTTCAAAATTTTCTGTTTATCTTTGGTGTGTCCAGAGGTGTGTGTATATGTGTGTGCATGTGTAGGTATTTTTTTTTCCTCAAGATTTTTTGAATCTTTTGAATCTGTGATTTAAAATCTTTCATTACCTTGGGGAAAATTTCAGCCGTTTTCTCTTCGAATATTTCTTCTGCCCCTGGCTCTCTTTCTACTCCTTCTGGGACTACACTTACGTCCATATTAGACTATTTGATAGTCTTCCACAGCTCTTGGTTTTGTTCATTTTTTTCCCATTCCTCTTTTCTTTGTCTGTATTTGAGTGACTATTCTTGATCTATCTACAACATTATGATATTTTTTCATTGAAGGTGCTCAATTTTTGATATGATTTTTATTTCTAGCCTTTCTGTTTGACACTTGCTTGTATTTTCCATTTTTCTGCTTATAATCCTCATCTCTTTCTGCAAGGTGTGGACATTTTTCCCTAAATCTTTTAACACGTTACAGTTATTTTAAAGCTTCTCTTAGGATTTCAGGCTACATGGTTGCCTTGAAACCTAAGTTCTCTAATATGCTCAAGAAAAGTTGCAGTTTTGTAGATTATTGAGCTTTTTATTTTGCATTGTTTGGGAATAAATATTATTGTTTGCCGTTTTCCATCTTCTAAGTTGCAGCAGCAGAATACTACATATTTGTTTTTCATGGATACCGCCAAAAAGTTTTCCAAAATTGTTAGACAAATTTAAACTCCCACTGGCACTTACAGATACCAACTTTCTCCAATCTTCATGTATTCTTGGTGGTTCGGTGCTCATATTTGTAACTTTTCTAGTGAAAATAAAGTGATATTCATTATGATTTTAGTTTGCATTTCCTTAATTAGTATTGATGATGACTTTTTAATATGCTTGAAAGTCATTTGAATATCTTTTTCTATACTGAGCCTTCTCAAGAAATATGCTAGATTTTTTGTAAATTAGGATGTGTATCTTTTTCTTATTGATTTGTACTTGTTTATATATTCTGGATATTCATCTTTTTAAAATTTATGTATTGAAAATATCTTCTTCTAGTCTGCAACTAATCTTCTAACTCTTAAAAGTTTCTTTCAATGAACTGAGATCTTTATTCATAAGAATTATCATGATCATTCTCATGGTTTTTATTGGCTCTGTTTAAGACATCCTAGCCTATTGAAAGAACATCCAGATATTCTCCTAAATTTACTCTAGAAAATTTATTGTTTTAGATTTCACATTTAAGTCCATGATCAGAATTAATTTTATGTATACTGTGAATCACAGGTCTAGTTTCATTTTTTCCATATGAATATCCAACTGACCCATATTATTTATTGAAAAGACTATAATTTCCTCCATCTAATTACAGTGTTATCATTGTTGTAAATCAGGTAACTCCATAAGTGTAGGTTAGTTTTGGATTCACTATTCTCTTCCGTTAGAATATTTATTTATCATTTTGCTAACAGTAGCTTTCTACTAAATCTTAATATCCATTAGTGAAAGTTCTCTGTCTTTTCTCTACTTCAAGATTATCTTGGCTATTCTAGTTTTTTTTCATTTCCATATAAATCTAAGAGTGAGCTTATCATTTACACACACACATATCAGCTGGGATTGTTAATAGGATTTGCCTAAAATTTCCAGATTAACTTGGAGAAAATTGATAATTAACAATACTGAATCTTCCTATCCATGATCATGTTATAACTCTCCATTTATTTATATCTTTTAAAATTCCCCTTAGGAATTTTTTTTGGTGTTTGCAGTTTATTCTCATATATTAAATGTTATTTTAACTCATAAATAATATATATTTAATTTTCATTTTCTATTCATTTGCTGATTGTGTATTAAAGCATAATCGATTTTTGTGTATAATGTACCCAGAGACAGTGCTAAATTCACTTACAATATTTAATAGTTTATTTTTGAGTCTTTTCATTCGATACTTATTTCCTGTGAATAATGGCAATTTTCTTTTTTTTAAGCTCTTTACATTTTTTTCTTTCTTTCTTTTTTCTTTTAAAGATTGGCACCTGAGTTAACAACTGTTGCCAATCTTTTTTTTTTCTTTTCTGCTTTATTTCCCCAAATCCCACCTCCTCCCCCCGCCCCGTACATAGTTGTATATCTTAGTTGCAGGTCCTTCTAGTTGGGGCATGTGGGACACTACCTCAACGTGGGCTGACAAGCGGTGCTGTGTCTGCGCCCAGGATCCGAACCGGTGAAACACTGGGCCACTGCAGCGGAGCACATGAACTTAACCACTTGGCCACTGGGCCGGCCCCTACACTTTTTCTTTATCTTTTCATTTTCCAATGGCGAGAATCTCTAGTGCAATATTGAACAAAAGTGGCTAAGGTCTGCATTCTTACTTCATTCCTAAACTGAATGGTAAAACATTCAATATGTCACCTTAGTATCAGTGATAATTGTAAGCTTTTTTTTTTAAAGGCGTGTCTTTGGTGAGGAAGATTGGCCCTGAGCTAACATCTGTTGCCAATCTTCCTCATTTTTTTTTCCTCCCCAAACCCCCAGTACATAATTGTATATCCTATTTGTAAGTCATTCTAGTTCCGCTATGTGGAACACCACCACAGCATGGCTTGATGAATTGTGTGTAGGTCCACACCCAGGATCTGAAACAGGGAACCCTGGGCCACAAAAGTAGAATGTGCAAACTTAACTACTCAGCCATGGGGCCCGGCCTGTGGAAGGTTTTGTAATAGGTACTTCTTATCAAATTAAGGAAGTCCTCCTCTATTTTAGTTTCCTGAATTTTTTGTTTGTCTGTATTTTAATCATGTGGCCAGTTAAGCTTAGCAATGCTCTTTCTGCACCTATTGAAATGTACTTATTTTTTCTTTATTTTGTTAGTGATGAAATTTATTGATTTATTTGGAATGATAAATTGCAATTTTAGCATAAACTTCAACTGGTCATGATGTGTTATCCTTTTTACTTATCACTGCATTTGAATTGTAAATATTGTGTTTAATATTTTTGCATATATTTGTATGGGAGAAACTGGGTCTGTAATGTTTATTTAACATCTTTTTTAATGTCATTTAATGACCTTGTTAGGTTTTGGAACCAAGGTTGGGTTAACTTCATAACATGAGTTTGACATTGACTCCTTAATTTTTAGTCTCTAAATAAATTTGTGGAAGATGAGTATTATTTATTTCTTCAACGTTGAGAATTCCCACTGAGACCATTGAGACAATAGTTTTTTATGTATGAATATTTTTTAATGATAGATTTAATTTCTGAAGTAACTATAGTCTATATATAATTTCTTTTTCTTCCTGTGCTTTTTTTTTCTTTCCAAGGAATTTGTCCATTTAAATTAAATTTTCAAATGTATTGGTCTAAAGTTATTATAAAATTTTATAAACTTTCAATGATTGTAATATTTATATTGATGTCCCTTATACTTACATTTAAACTGATAATTGGTATGTTTTCCTCTCTTATATTTCTTGTAAAGTCTTCATAGTTACTTCACCAATCTTATAACTTTTTTAAAATAAATAACGTTTGACTTTTCGATTTTTCTCTATTGTATATTTATTTTGTTTTTTTGTACGGTAGAGTTTTTTAAGACTTCATTGTTTAGAACAGTATTAGATTTACAGAAATAAAATATTGACAGAAAGTAATACAGAGAGTTCCCATATAACTCCACAACCAGTTTCCCCTGTTATTGACCTCTTTCAATAGAGTGGTTCATTTGTTACAATTAATGAGCCAGTATTGATACACTATTATTAACCAAAATCCATAGTTACTCAGATTTCCTTTGTGTCTACCTAATGTTCTTTTTGTGTTCCAGGATATCATCTAGGATATCACATTACATTCACTTTTCATGTCTCCTGATTCCTACACTGCATTTTGTATAATTGATTTCTGCTTTTATCATTATTTCTTTTTTTATACCTTGCATTTCATTTTCTGTTCCTTTTTCTAACATCTTGAACTGGTGGTTTAGATCATTCTTCTTATTTTTTTGTTTTGTGTATACAATGCTGTAAATTTCTAAGCACTGCTTTAGTTGCACTGCACAATTTTGATATGCAACGTTTTCATTATCGTTTAGCTCAAAATATTTTCTAGTAGTTCATTTTGTATTTCCGCCTTTTAGCCATGTTTATTACGAAATGTGTTTAATTTCTAAATATTGGAGTTTTATAGTTCTCTCTCTGTTATTCACATAGTTTAATTTCTAAGTTTTGATAGTATTCCTTGTCTGACTTTAATCAATTGAACTTTTGGAGAATTTGCTTTATAGCAAGATATTATCTACTTTGGTGAATATTCCATGTGCACTTGTAAAGAATGCACATTCAGCAGCTCTTGGAAGTAATGTTCTTTGAATATCAATTGGGTCAGTTGGTTAATTATGTTATTCATATCCTCTATGCGTTATTGAAATTTTTTGTTCTTCTTCTGTTCTCTAGAGAGGTGTGCTAAAATCTCTAATGTAATCATGCATTTTCTTCTTTTTTATCTCTGAATTTGGAATTTATTGAGGGAAATCCCACCAGTGATAAAAATTTTGAGCAATACTTCTACTATCTATTTTGCCTGGCCTATGGAAGACAATATTATGATACCAGCCAGGAGACAACATTCTCTCAAGTGAGCATTTCTGCTGGATGTGGCAGATGGTCTGAACTTCAGTCTAAAATAAGATGCGGTTTCTCTAAAATCAACAACATATGTGTCAGCTGATAAAAGTGGGTTGTCCACTTACTCCTCACAATCCATTCACAAACTTTAGCTTCTCCCTCTGCAATTTTGTACTCTCCTAGTTCCCAAGGAAGAGGCTTTTGCCTGTAGACACAATAATGGTACCTCTGTATTATAAACTTGCCTTCTGGCCATGAACACTCTAGGTTGCCAGTACCATTGAAACACCAGGCATAGATCAGTGTTACTGTACTGTTGGGGTGATGGATCCTGATTTACCATGGCAAATATGGCTGCTGCGGTACGATCAGCCTAGGGAAGACCATTATGGAACCCAGAGGAGTCTCTTGAAGGCTTGCAGTAGTAAAAGTTAATGGAAGACTATTTTACCCATTGTAGCAGGACCACTAACAGCACAGACCCTTCAGGAATGATGTTTGGTTCACTACACTGAGTAAACAACTCCTTAATGAGCCTATAATCAATCTGAAGAAACATCACTCTCACATATTTAACAAGTATGATTTCATCTTAAGATGCACTATAAAATCATGAGGCAAAGTCTATTTGAATTATAGTAGATGAGAAATGGAAAAATTACAATAGGCTATTCTGGGAGATGTAGACTTAGTTATTTTTATATTTATGAGTCTTCTATTAATCTATATTTATTATTAATAGTAAATAACACCAAAATATATCTTCTTTTATTTGGTCAAATTTAAGCTGATACACTTGATAATGAAAGAATATAAACTAAATGAACATTTTTAATAACATTTTCATTTCTTCTAGAATGATATTCTACATGAGCAGGCTGCAAGCTTCAAGTTTCCACAAACATCCTTGAGGCAGTCCATCAGGAATAATTATTTGATATTTATAATTCTGCCCTTGAAATATAGCCAAAATAATTTATCATATACAATATGCTTTTCAAAAGAACAATAGCTTGAGTTTGATAATTCCCTTGAAGAAGAGTCAAGTCAGCATCATGGAAAAGCTATGTAAATCTGAGCATTTTTACATTTAGAAGAGGATTTACTGAATAATCAGAGTCAGCTACCAAATGAATGAATAAAGGATAAGTTAAAATAATCAATTTCTGTTCTCAAAGAGTTCCACTAATGTACCACTACAATCTTCATCGGAGAAGAGAATAAGAAAGCATGGAAGTATAATTTAAAATTACCCACTGTACATATAAACTCTCTTTGAATGCTCGTGTTTCATCTCATAAGATCATACAAATTTTACGTTCTACTCCATAATGCAGTTGTATTTATTTTAATATAAAATACTTTAAATTGCATGCTATAGAGTAAAATAAGCTTTCCATAAATTTATGCCAATTTTATTGTATAAATTTATGTATTTCTAGGAACATAGCCATCTATCACACTGGTACTTTTAGAAAGTTCTTAAGTGTGGCAAAGTAATAACACACTTTTTGCTCATGATATAAAGAATTTTATGACCAGGAAATAAAGATCTTGCAAGCACAGTATTCTACTGAGCTCATTTCGGGTAAGGTACTGACATGCTATCATGTTTTATGTATTTAACTTGGATAAGTGTAACACATGTAACATATTTCATATTAAATCAAAGAAAAAGATCTCCCTAGAATGTAGTGTGCTAAAATCTATACCCACTTTCAGGAAATTATCACAATCTATATTGTTGAGTAGAACATGCATTCTAAACAATTGCTGAGATTTAAAAGTATATATTGAAGTTAAGAAGAAATTCTGTTCTGTTGAAATCACCTCTCTGTTTCCATTTGAGCCACATCTTAATTATTACAGCTCCTCAAATGTGCCCCCCCTCAAATGTGAGTGTCTTGTAACTTGATCTCTTTCCTTTGTGGTAAAGTTCTACTCACGTTCAAGTCTTGGTTGGAAGTAACACTACCTGAGAAAGACCTTTTTTGACCCTCTCTTTCTTTACCCTCCCTGACTGACACCCTGAACTACCCTGTAGGTTTCAGTTTTTCCTGCCAGATTGTAAACTCCATTGGGAAGGAACTACGTCTTTTGTTACTCCTTGTGTGTTCATTATCTAGGACAGCACTTATCACTTGGTAGGTGCTCAATAAATATTTTAAATGAATGAATCATCATTGAATATTGAAGTACAACTTGAATCAAGGTGACACCAGGAATAAGAGTATTGTATTAGAGTAACATATTGCAAATAAAAGTGAACATTTAGAATTCTGCTTTGAACGCCATCTTTTTTTCTTTATAATTGAAATCTTAAAATGAAACGAAGGCTATGTAACAGAAAGCCAAGAAGTGATTCTACACTCTACTGATGTTGATACTTGGAAGGTGAGCCTCTATGCTGTCCATAGCAATTACAAGGCAGTTTACAGAACTATGTTCGAATAAAGCTCAATCCTTAAGAGAAAGTAATTATGTAGACTTGGCTGCAATTTACAAACTACATTCATTTTTGGATGCTTTGCTCAAAAATGAGACAACCTAGTCTCTGATTTCTTTTTTCTTATTTAACATATCTCTGGTATCTAGTTATAATGCACAATTTTAATTACACAATTTTAGTTACGCATTCAGCATTGTTTCTCTCTGACAACTGAATGTTGTCCTTGTTGTTCTTCCTTCCTGTACTAAAGAAAATGAAGCCTCCAGACTAGAATAATTACTTTATCCATTCCAAAATATTTATTGAATGCCTAACATGTGCTAGAAAATTTTCAAGAAGCTTTTTGTTAAGAATTTATTGAGGCGCTGGCCCAGTGGCGTGGTGGTTAAATTCGTGCACTCTCCTTTGGTGGCCCAGGGTTCATTGGTTCGGATCCGGGGCATGGATCTACGCACTGCTTATCAAGCCACGCTGTGGCAGGTGTCCCAGGTGTAACATAGAGGAAGATGGGCACAGAGGTTAGCTCAGAGCTAATCTTCCTAACAAAAAAAAAGTTTATTGAAGCCCCACTTCTCTTGCTATTTTATTTACACTGTGGCTCATATGTAATGCTGGTGTAATTGTTTTGTAATGTGAATATGATAAAGTCAATGTTAAGCCTACCAACAGGTAGGTCCCAGGACTACTTCATAGCTGTTTGATGCAGCCTGCAGCATAAATATTTGTTAAAGTCACTCTGTGTACCCTTCAAGAGGACATGCTGGTCTTCTTAAGTCTATTTTATTTGATAATTTCTTCCACATGTTAGAATCAATACAGAATATTGTACTCATTGTGACAATTAGTTTCACTCTCTTATTAGTAATGGACCTTATATGCAGAGAAGATACGTCCACATACAGATTTGCCCCACTTTTTATTATGGTATAATTGACATACAATAAACTGTACAAATTCAAAATTTACAACTTGATAATTTTGATGCAATCCAATATGTATGAAATCAATCATCATTACAACCAAGATAGTGAATATATCCATCACCTCCAAAAGTTTTCAATGCCCGCTTATAATCCCTACCTGACAGCCCTCCCCTCTCTGCCCTGCCCAGGCAACCACTCATCTGCTTTCAGCCATTATACATTGGTTTACTTTTTAAGAATTTTATAAAATGGAATTGTACAATCTGACTCCTTTTGGTCTTGCTTTTTTCACTCATCAACGTTATTTGGAATTAATCCATGTTTTTCCATATTTAATCGTTCATTCCTTTCTATTGGTGAGTTGTGTTACACTGCACAGATTCACCACAGTTTATCCATTCACCTGTTTATAGACATTTGGTCTGTGTATAGTTTGAGGCTATTACAAATAACTATCTTCTAGAAGATTTATAGTTTTACCTTTTACGTTAATATCTATGACTCATTTTGAGTTAATTTTTGGTTGTAGTGGGAGGTATGGATGAAAGAAATCAGCTGCCTATATATATTCTGGTCTATTTCTGTATTCTTTATTATGTTCTATTGACAAAGTTGCTTATTTTATACTAGTATCACACTGCCTTGATTTCTGTAGCTTTATAATAAATCTTGAATACATGTAGGGCTACCCTGTATCAGGCTGCTCGGGCTGCCATAACAAGATACCACAGACTGCTTGACTTAAGCTACAGAAATTTATTTCCTCACAGTTCTGGAGGCTGGAAGTCCAAGATCAAGGTGTCAGCAGGTTTAGATTCTCTTGAGGGCTCTCTCCTTGGCTTGCAGACGTCTGCTCTCTTGCTGCCTCTTCAAATGGCCTTTTCTCTGTGGGCACTTTTCCCTGGTGTCTCTCCTTCTTATGGGAACGTCAGTCATCAGTCCTATTTGATTAGGGCCCCCTCCTTATGACCTCATTTAGCCTTAATTGCTTCCTTAAAGGCTGAATCTCCCAAAACAGTCCTATTGGGGGTTTAGGCTTCAACATGACTTTTGAGGGGGTGCAATTCAGAATGCAGTCCGTAACACCTTCCAACACTGCTTTTCTCTTCTTACTTTCTCTCTCTCTCTTTTTTTTTATCCAAAGTTGTTTTGACTCTCAGTCCTTGGGATTTTCATACGAATCACTGAATAGCTGACCAATTTCCACAAAAAACACCTGCTGATATTTTGATTGGAATTATGTTGAATCTATAAATCAATTTGGTAATACTTTACATTTTTAAAATATTGAGTCTTCCAATCCAATATTTGGTTTCATGCAATGTGACAGTCTGTACCTTTTGATGGTGGTGTTTAGACCATTGACATGTAACGTGATTAGATTTAAGCCTATCATCCTGTTGTTTTCTATTTGTTCCATCTGTTCTTTGTTCTCTCTTCCTCTTTTACTGCCTTATTTGGGAGTATTTTTTATTATTCCTTTTCATCTCCTTCGTTGGCTCTTTTCATTAACTTTTTTACATTTCTGTGGTTGCTTTATTATTTTGGTTGTTGCTTTAGGATTTATAGTAGAAAGCCTCAACTTTTCACAGTCTACTTTCAAGTGATAGTGTACCACCGTCCATGCATAACGTAAAAACCTTAAAATGGTATTCTATTTTTTTCCCTGGCATTTATGCTATTGTTGTAATGTATTTTACTTATATATATTATAAACCCCACAATGTATTGTTATTATTGTTTAAGAGATCAATTGTGTTTAAAATAATAGGATATATGCTATAGACTGTTACTATTTCTACTGCTTTTTGTACTTTTATATAGAGCCATATTTCCAACCTGCCTGAACATTCTTAAACTTATCTTTTCTTGCAAGTCCACTGGTGAAGGAGGTTTTTTTTAGCTTTATATGTGTCAAGTTGGCCTTTTGAATGGCATTTTAAATTGGTATAGAATTTTTACTTGATATGAACATTTTTTTCTTTTCCTATTTTTAGATCTTGCTCCACTGTCTTCTTGTTTATATTGTTTTCTACAAGAAATCTACTGCATCTTTCTTTGTACTTCTATACCTGAGACTTTTTTCTTTGCCTGTTTTGAAGATCATTTTTCTCTTTATCACAGCCTTTGAGCAATTTGAGCATGATGTGTCTAGGTATAGTTTTCTTAATATTTCTCATGCATATTGAATCTATAATTTTATAGCTTTCATCAAATTTGGAAAATTTTCAGCCATTATTTCTTCAACTATCTTTTTCTGTCATATCTGTCCCTCTTTCCTTACGGGGACACCAATATATTACACATATGCTAGACCATGTGAAGTTGTCCCACATATCTCTGATGCTCCGTTCATTTATTTTTTATTCTTTTCACTCTCTGTATTTCATTTTGGATAGTTTCCATTGCTATGCTTTCAAGTGCATGAATCATTTCTCCTGCAATACCTAATCAGCTGTTAATTCAATCCAGGGGATTTTTCATCTCAGACACTATAGTTTTCACCTCTAGAATTCCAGGTAGGATCTTTTTTTACACCTTCCACACCTTTACCTTTTAAATATATGGAATAAAGTTAGAATAGTCATTTGATGTTCTTTTCTGCTAATCCTAACATCTGTGTCAGTTTGATTTAATTTTGCTTTTTTTTTAATCCGTATAAGCCATATATTCCTATTTCTTTTACAAGTTTGGAAACCTTTAGTTAGATGCCAGACCTGTGAATTTTACTTTGAAGTGTGCTGAAGATTTTGCATTCCTACAAGTAATCTTGACCTTTGTTCTGGGAGGTAGTTATGTTCCTTGGAAAAGGTTTAATCCTTTTAGGTCCTGTTTTTAAGGTTTATTACATGGGTTCAAATTGGTATTTTTTCTAGGGTCAATTTTTGCCCACTTCTGAAGTAAGACCTGTCTGAGAATTCTACCTAATGCACTATGAATTAGGAGGTTATCTAGTCAGGCTGATGTGAACAAGCACTGTACCTAGCCCTGTTCGAGCATTTGGTACTGTTCCCTCGGAGTTTTTCAGCTGGTTCTTTATCCTGCCTCAGGTAGTTTCCTATGTGCCTGTGCTGATCAGTATGCAGCCTGAGGGGGAACTTCTGCAGATCTCCAGTTTTCTCTGCAGGCAGCTCTCTTCTCTCTTGTACTCGGTCCTGTCAACTGTAGCTGTCTCTCTGGATTCTCTGCTCCACCTTCTCAACTCGGAGAATCCACCTGGGTCTGCCTGGGTTCTCCCTTCCTGTCACATGGCCTGGAAAGTTTCCCGAAGCAGTAAACTGGATGGCATAAGGATCACCTCTTCTGCTTCATGTTTCCCAGGAATCAGTGTCTCTCGTTACCTGACTCCCATGTCTTCAACACCATGAGTTCAAATATTTTGGTTGTTTCAGGTGATAGGGTAAACCCACTCTCTGTTATTCCATCTTCATCAGAGCACAGATCTCCACACAAAGCTGTAAATAAAAAATTAAAAATGTATTAGGCTACAAGCATTATCCGGCGTTTATAAACTATAAATAATAAATTATGAAATCAAATTAATGGAAGCCTATATTAACTAGAAATTAAAACAAATGTTCATGCAATATTTAATTTCATTTGAGTTTTGAGCATCCTCAAAGGGTAAAAAGTGGTAAAAAGGGTAAGAGGATATAAGGGTAAAAAGTGAAGAATTTAGAAGAAAAATCTAGGATGAGAGATTCTAAGAAAATGTTGACAGATTCTGTGTCTTCATTTTTATTTGCAGACAAATTACATTTTTAATTTGGCAAATAGTAATTACTAGTCTTAACCTATCCTTCACTTCATATTTGAGTACTACATTGAACATTTTATTAAAATTGCATTCTTAAGTTTATCATGTTCACTTTACATCTCTAACCATCTTGGCTTAACAATTTAAGAACGTACCTCCTGTGTTGTTTGGTACTAAATTATTTATCTTTTTATTGTTAAGTGGTAAAAGTTTATTTTTCCAACTTTATTCAGATATAATTGACATATAACATTGTGTAAGTTTAAGGTGACAATTTGATACATTTATATAGTGTGAAATAATTAACACAATAAGGCTAGTTAACACATCCATCACCTCACATAGTACAAATTGTTTTGTAGTTTGTGTCATTGCAGCCACTTTTATGGCTATTTAGACTTATTTTCAACCACATTACTGTTCACAGAATTCATTAATAAACTATGTTTCAAGTGAGCCCAGAACAGTCATATCCAAGGTTTTCAGTAGCATAGCAAGATAGAAATGAGACCTACGAGGTACTTGTGTGTGGAATCCAAGTCTGATTATTTAGATAGGTGTCTAGAACATTATTGCTTATTAGTCCTCCTTTTAAAAATAATAAATTATTCCCAGGAACCCACCTTGTCGGGTATTTTTTGTACTGTGTCTGTTCTGGGCTCACTTGAAACATACCTGACACAAACTACAAAAAAATTTGTAATTAATAAACAGGCAAAGGATTTGTACAGATATGTCTCTAAAGAAGACGTATTAATGACCAATGAGCATATTGCAAGATGATCAACATCATTAGTCATTATGGACATGCGAATCAAAACCATAGTGAGCTATGACTTCATGCCCATTAGGATGGCTAAAATAAAAAAGATGAACAGGAACAAATGTTGATGATAGTTCAAGAAATTATAACCCTCATGTTTTGCTAGTGGGATTGTAAAATGGTGCAGACACTTTGAAAACAACTTGGTAGTTCCCCCAAATGTTGAACATATATTTACCATTTGACCTAGATATTTCCATTCCTAGGTATATACCCAAGAGAATTGAAAACAAGCATCTGCACAAAAACTTGTACACGAATGCACACAGCAGCATTATTCAGCCAAATGGTAGAAATGACCCAAATGTCCATCAAATGATGAATGGATAAACAAAATGTGGTATGGCCATATACTGGAATGTTATTCAGCCATAAAGAGCATTACAGTGCTAGCACATGCTGCACCATGGATGAACCTTGAAAACATGCAAATAGAAGTCAGTCACAAAAGACCATGTTATATGATTGGTTGTATTTCTATGAAATATGCAGAATATGCAAAATCCTAGAGTCATAAAATAGATTAGTGGTTGCCACAGGCTGCAGGCGGATGGAGGAGAATGAGGAGTGACTCCAATTAAGTACAGAGTTTCTTTTGAGGTGGTAAATTGTTCTGAAACTTGGTAGTGGTGATGGTTGCACACTTCTGTGAATATTCTAAAAACCACGGAATTTTATACTTTAGTAGGGTGAATTTTATGGTATGTGAATTACAGCTCAATACAGCTGTTGTTTAAAAAGAGAGAAAGAGAGAGGCCAGCCTGGTGGTGTAGTGGTTAAGTTCATGTGCTCCGTCTCAGTGGTCCAGTGTTCACAGGTTTGGATCCCAGGGGTGGACTTACACACGGCTCATCAAACCATGCTGTGGTTGTGTCCCACGTACAAAATAGAGGAAGGTTGGTACAGATGTTAGCTCACATGGTCAGGTAGCTGGAGCAGTGAAGATATTCAGTAGGACTGTGAGGCAGGTGTTTTGCATATGCGTGTTGGGAAGCAGATTATTACAAGTTGAGTTTTGAATGTGATGAGTCTGGGATATCTTTTCAACATCCAAGTGGAGTGGTCAAGTAGGTAGTTGAATATGTAAGAGTGTAGTAGGAGGGAAAGTTCAAGGCTATCAATACTACTTTGAGAATAATTAGCTTATACGTAATAGAAGAGACACAATCTATAGGTTGAAACTTCATGATCTCCAATAATGAGAGATTGAGGCCAGTGAGCTAATTTCATCTATCACTTTCCTAATGTTTGCTGGCTTGATACAACTGCCAATAATTCCAAATTTTCTGTTGTTCATTTAAAGTTCTACTTTCCTATTACACAAATCAGCACTTTCTTTTTTTCTGTCCATGGATAAAGACGCATATGATTCAACATATTTCAAAACAAGATGCTATTTATTTCTTCCTCCAAGATTCCCTATTTTGTCCATACTTGCACCAGTCCCAGTAAAATGAAGCTTTCTGAACACTTTGACTGCCCCTCTCTGCTCTGGTGCACACACCTCTGCCAGATGACAGCTTCAGAAACCATTCATCTCTCTACCCATCTCTGGAAGAAATTCTCATTATTCCCCTCTGTCGTTCCTCAAACTCCTATGTTTTGCTGAGTTGTGTGGTACTTAGAATTTCATTCACAGCATGTTCCTTCTGTTAGAAAAGCCCTATTCCACAATATTCCTGGACAGTCATTCATTATCCACTAGATTAATGTTCAGTTATACACATATGTCCATGGCAACATATAATGAGATGCACTTATCTCCCTTTGCTTTCTTTTCCCCCTCATCGTGAAGTTTCTTCTTCAGATCAATTCTTTATTTAGTTAAGAGTCTTTTCTCAAGTGTTTTCTTCAGATAGGGCACATGAATGATACACTATGTGATTTCCTGTGTGGTCTCAAAATATTTATTTCTCTCTGACACATGAATACTATCTCAACTGGGCATAGGATCCTCTGAATACACAGTTTTATGTGTTTGTAGATGCTATTTCATTGTTCTCTTGTTTCCAATGTTGCATAAGGGAACCCCAAATGTTAGTTTGTTTTCCCTTTGTAAGGACTCTGTGGTTTCATCTGTGCTTGCGTGATTTTTCTCTTTGTACTCATCTTCCGGGAGTTTTACAGGATAGGCCATGTGTGTCTATTCTTATCAATATAGCCTGGAATTCAGCGAGCACACTCCATCTGTCTGTAGATACAAGTCTTTTTAAATCACAGATTAATTATCTCCTATTGTTTAATCATTGCCTTATTACATCCATTCTATTTTATCTCTCCTATCGTTTTTATCATGGGTCTCCTGGATCAGTCCTACAGTCTCTTTATTATCCTTCAGGATTTCTGTCACCCTATCTTTTTGCCCTTCACCTTCCAGGGCCTGAATTTGGTCTCAAATGTGATAGTTTCTTCCTCCAATTCCTACTTGTTTACAATAATTGGAAAAATGTTTTGTGCGCACTCACCCATACACGTGTGTGTGTGCACACACTGTTCCTAAGTTTTCCTCAAGTGCGCCTATTTTTTTTTCTAAGTTTTCATCTCATTCCTCTAGAAGCTGTATCTCCATGGGAATATGTTTTGAATCCTGTGGCTGATCTTCTTTTGTTGGTGTCTTGTACCCTGTGGTAGGCTAAGTAATACTCCCAAAGATGTCCACATCCTAATACCCAGAACCAGTGAATAGATTTCCTTACCTGGCAGAAGGAACTTTGCGTATGTGATTAAGTTAAGGATTTTGAGATGGGGAGATGGTCCTGGATTACCTGGCTGGGCCTGACGATTACCAAAGGTCTTTATAAGAGGAATGCAAGAGGAGTTACAGTTAGAGACAGTGACGTGACAATTGAAGCAGAGGGAGAGATGATGTAAGGACAGAAGCAGGAGAGAGAGAGAGGGATTTAAAGATGCTACCTGGCTGGCTTTGAAGATGGAGGAAGGGGCATGAGCCAAGGAATGCGGGCAGCCTCAAGAAACTGGAAAGAACAAGGAAAGAGATTCTACCCTAGAACCTCCAGAAGGAATGCAACTCTGCCGACGCCTTGATTTTAGCCCTGCAAGACCCATGGCAGACTTCTGACTTTCAGAACTATAAAATAATAAATTTGTACTGTTTTAAGCCACTAAGTGTGTGATTATTCGTTACAGTAGCAATAGGAAACTTAACCAGAGCATCTCAGACTTGTGTCTAATTTGGTTTCCAAGGCTCAGAGGTGGATTTGAGTTTATGCTCAATGCCAGCAGTCACAAAGGTGATAGTGGTGTAGAAATAGACAAGACGTCAGTCCACATTTGGGACAACTGGAGGGAGCCGTTCTGCATCCGGGCTCTGTACGTGTTCAGCTTCAAGCCAATCCAGTAGTCAGTCCGTGGGTTCCACTGTATTGCGTTCTCTTAATGATAAGAAAAACTCGACATACTAACATGGGGCCAGTTCTGATCTTCCCTGTGGGGTTTTGAAAGTCTCTGCTTTATAAACTCTTCCGAGAGTCTGCCAGTCACCACGCTTTGCCCAACACGTCTAATTTGGTTCTTGTTGTGTTTTCTCAATCTTGAGAGGAAGAAGCCCCACACCAGTTTTCTCTTGGGATCCAAAAAATACCCCAGACCTCATTTTATCTAGCTCTGTGTTACTTCTAGCAAGTCAGAAGAAACAAACCACTTGGAATGAGGATTGGAGCAGAAGTACTATTTGTTTTAGGTAGTAAACTAAATTATGATATTATGTAATGACAAAATAGTAATTAAAACTGGGGAATAATGGGATACGATGAGAAATCCAGATCAACTGAATCAACTAGAAATCCAGGAAAAGGCAAAATTCCTAAGAGAGTTTAAGTGACTTTCACCTCAGTGGGAAAATTCTAGGAAAAAAAATTAAGTTGGATCTGTAACGACACTTCATACCATAATAACTAAATATTTAAATGTAAAAAAAAATGGACCTACAAAAGCGATATTAGAAAATTTGGGAGAATTATAGATAATGCTAAAATAGAGAGGACCTTTCTAAGACTGATAGGATATTCACAGGCCTTAAGTGAAAACAGTGATAAGTTTGACTTATTTTTTTAATTAAAAACCTATATTGAGGGGCTGGCCTGGTTGCATAATGATTAAGTTTGCATGCTCTCCTTTGGCTACAGGGCCTAGGGTTTGCTGGTTCAGATCCTGGGCATGGGCCTATACACTGCTCATCAAGCCATGCTGTTGTGGCGTCCCACATACCAAATAGAGGAAGATTGGCACAGATGTCAGCTCAGCCACAATCTTCTTCACCAAAAAAAAAAAAAAAAAAAAAACCCGCCAACTATATGGAAAAGAAGTCACCATAATCCAAGTCTAATATGCAAATAGTTTCTATATATCACTAAGAAAACAACCAACAGCCCAACTAAAAACTGGAAAATGGATATAAAAATATAGTTCACACTGTAAGCACTACAAATGGACACTAAAAGATGAAAGTGACCAAAGATATTCTAATAAATAAATATTAAATTATAACAAATATCACTTGACTTAGATTATCAACAATTAAAAAGTTTAGTAATACCTGTTCTTGACCAGTATATGTTGTACAGTCATTCTCAACATTTATGATGGATGTTTAAATATGAGATACCAATAAATAAGAAGCCAGGATTTATTCATCTTTGTATTTCTAACATGCAAACCATTCTATAACACAGGACAAGCTCAAATCATGCTTAAAAAATCAATAAACAGGGGCCAGCCCGATGGCGTAGTGGTTAAGTTCACGCACCCCACTTTGGTGGCCCAGGGTTCGCTAGTTCAGATCAGACCCCAGGCAGAGATCTGCACACTGCTCATCAAGTCATGCCATGAAGGCATCCTACGTACAAAATAGAGGAAGATTGGCACAGATGTTAGCTTAGGGACAGTCTTCCTCAAGCAAAAAAAGGGAGGATTGGCAGTAGATGTTAGCTCAGGGACGATCTTCCTTACCAAAAATAAATAAATAAATAAATAGCTAAAAATCACATGTTGCTGAGAATGTTTATACTATACTTTATTAAGGTAGCAACTATTCTAATGCATTTATGGAAATTTAATAAATAATTGAAACAAGAGCTACGCCAATTAACTCTCAATCAAAAATTTAATTACTTATACATAGCTCTTTTGGAGCATTCTAGCTAATCAAGACTTTACCATCGCTATCCTTTTCTATTTGAGATAGATCAGATCAGATCACCTCAATGGAAAATACACTTTTTGTATTGTTTATTATTTTGACTTAAATTACTTTTCCTTCAGTGTAGAGATTTTCTTCTACTAGAAATATGTTTTCAAAACTGTATATAGTGGGGCTGGCTCCATAGCATAGTGCTTAAGTTCAGCATGCTCCACTCTGGCTGCCTGGGTTTGTGGGTTCAGATCGGAGGCACAGACAGATACCACTTGTTAGTCATGCCGTGGCAGCGACCACGATATAAAGTGAAAGAAGATGGGCACAGATGTTAGCTCAGGGCTAATCTTCCTCAAGCAATAAAAGAGGAAGATTGGCAACAGATGTTAGCTCAGAGCTAATCTTCCGCAGGGAAAAAAAAAAAAAAGTTGTATATAGCAGTCACAGTTATCAGCAAGGCAGACCAACTGACAAGCTCACATAGCATACCATTTCCAAATTTATTGACAACAGTAATTATTTACTCCACTTGAAGAGACTCTTCCCTTTTCATGATCATCACTGAAATTCCAGTAAATTGCACCAGTAAATTATATCTGAAATTCACAAGTATTTAAAAAATCTATATCTTGGTGCCAGTCTGGTGGCATAGTGCTTAAGTTCATGCACTCCACTTCAGTAGCCTGGGGTTCGCAGTTTTGGATCCTAGGCATGGTCCTATGCATGGCTCATCAAGCCATGCTGTGTGGCATCCCACATTTAAAATAGAGGAAGATTGGCACATATATTAGCTCAGTGACAATCTTTCTCAAGCAAAAAGAGGAAGATTGGCAATGGCTGTTAGCTCAGGGACAATCTTCCCCACCAAGAAAAATCTATATCTTGACATGTCTGCATAACAGAATTTCAATCTATACTACTGAACATTAATATGTATAATTGTCTTGTTGCAATATAACTTTTTCAGATGAGCATATAAAAGATGATTGAGTAAAAACTTCAATTCTTGCCCTTACCAGTGGGTGTACCTCAGAAATAAAAAAATATATATATTAAAAGAATATTTTACTTTTAAAATATTTTTCTCTGCTGTGGACATTAACTTCAAGGAAACCTGTGAACATATATTACAAAAAAAAACAGTAAGTGTAGATAGCTAATTTCTATAATTTTAATATACTTATAAAAATATCCATCTGGTGGAAAGTCCAATCTTGGATTAGTTATACATATATTTCTCTCTCGAAATTACTGAGATAATCTTGGCAATTCAGATATAATTAAAATCAGTAAAAGAATAATAGACTATTTTCTCCCTCTTCTCTTTTTAAGTCACTGAAAGTCAAAATAACCATTGTGACATGAAGTTATACGTTGTATGGTAGATATACTCTTAGTTGCAAAAGAGAGCTAGAGAATAGATGGTATGTTAAGATTTCTTTCCAAATATACCAGTAAAAACAGAAAATGAATGGAAGAGTCTATTGTGTTAACACATATCCTTTTGATAGGCAAACACCTGCATTAAATGCAAAGCACTTGTCATTGATATGCTTACCATTTTCTCCTAAATGACCTTGAAGCTTAATGAAATTCACATGAAAGATTTTACTAGGCATGTTTAAAGAAAGCAGTTAAAAAGATTCAGAAAGCTTTATAAAATTGAATTCCATTTTGTTAAAAAAAAATCCTCTGTTCTCATCTGTTGAGAAAGTAAACTGCTCCAAGTCAAAGCAGTTTACAAGCAACTTTCATGGGCTTTGTTGTTACATGGCAGCTTCTACTAGATTGACAAGTGGTGCAATGGTCTTTGAGGACTGATTTCTAAGGATGTGAGGAGCATGAACTTCATTCTTTGTTAAACACCTTCTTAAATATAAGCCTCAAAATAAAGTCAACCATTGATCCAACCATTTAAAAAACAAGGTCTCAGAGTTTGACAACGGGAAACACTACAAAGAAGAAAATGTACATTAATCTAATTTATTGTTTTCATTTGACAAAAGCAGAGTTACAGAGTTGTGGAACAGTGAGAAATGTGTCTGCTCTGTTCCACAAGGTAAATCTACATATAGTCACTACTGGTGAAGATAAAAGAAATCTTTAGAGTGCCGTATGCTGACATTTAGAAAGAAATCTATTAAATCTGTTAATATCTCGAACTTTCCATGAGCTTTCAGAACGTTTGCAGGCTTCTTGATTTGTGATTTCCCTATATAATGTGAAAACAACATTTCTTTGGGTTAGAAAAAGCTTTAGGCACAACAGTAAACACAGCATGTTTTTTACTGACTGTGCTGCCTGACCCATTGGGGCATCTCCTCCCCAGGCAATTCCTCCTGGGCACGGCTTCCAGTTGTGATTCCCATCAAGAAACAAGACCATTTTCTATCTAATAAGAATAATCACATTTGTACAGAAAAAAAAAAAAATCTGCTTGTAAAGACCTGAATTTCGTTTCTTATCCTTTCTGGAAAATAAAGAAAATCCAAATGAAGAGAATTGTGAACTTGCATTAATCTGGTACTATTTATTTCACAATGCAGAACACCTCCTGTGGAACCTTTCCTGCATGATTTGTGTACTTGTGTTAACAGAGGTATTTGAACCCAAGGGACTTCTTATGTTTCATGATGCATAGTGTAGATAATGGACAGAGGAATGCAGTGCTCAGCCATATTGGAGCCCGTGGCAAAGAAAATATGAGTAATACCGACTTGTCTATATTTAAAATTTGGACATTTTGTTCATGTTTTTAAATTAATTCCAATTTTTCTTAAAAAATACATTGCATTTTTTTAAAAAGTAGATAATAAGAGACAAAAGATAAAAACTTTTGTGCATCAAAAGACACTATTAATAGAGTGAAAAGGCAACCCACAGAATGGGAGAAAATATTTGTAAATTCTATCTGATGAGGGATTAAAATCCAGAATATATAAAGAACTCCCGCAACTCACCAACAGTAAAACAAACAATCCAATTTAAAAAAATGTACAATGAGCTTGAATGGATATTTCTCCAAAGAAGACATATGAATGGCCAGAAAGCACATGAAAATATGCTCAACATCAATAATCTTTAAAGAAATGCAAATCAAAATCACAATGACACAATGAGATACTAGTTCAGACCCATTGTCTATTATCCCCCCTCCCCCAAAAAAAGAAAGAAAACCAAAATAAGTGTTGATCACAATGTGGAGAAATTGTAACTCTTTTGCATTGCTCGCGGGAATGCAAAATGGTTCAACAGCTACGGAAAACAGTATGCCATTTCCTCAAAAGAATTAAACATAGAATTACCATATGATCCCGCAATTCCACCTCTGGGTATACACCCCAAAAAACTGAGAGCAGGGACTTGAACAGATATTTGTACATCCATACTCATAGCTGCATTATTCACAATAGCCAAAATGTGGAGGCAACCCAAGTGTACATGGACAGATGAATGAATAAACAAAATGTGGTATATACATACAACGGAATATTATTCAGTCTTTCAAAGGAAAGAAATTCTAACATATGCTACAACATGGATAAAGAACAAAGACATTATGCTAAGAGAAATAAGCCAGTCACAAAAGGATGAATATTGTATGACTCCACCTATGCAAGTTTTGTGCAGTAGTCAAATTCATAGAAACAGAGTGGAATGGTGGTTGCTAGGGGTTGGGGGCAGCGGGAATGGGGAGTCATTGCTTACTGGGTGCAGAGTTTCAGTTTGGGAAGGTGAAAAAACTTCTGGAGATGGATGATGGTGATGGTTGTACAACAATGGGATGTACTTAATGCCACCGAACTTAGAAATCATTTAAGTGATAAATTTTATGTATTTTCCCACAATTTTTTAAATATTGCATTTAAATATTAGTTAACTTAATTATTGGTGTTCCCCATTTTCACTCCTCCTAAAGTGTGCACCTGAGGAGATTGCCTCTCTCCCTTTACCCTCCTCCTGGCCCTCCATAAGAGTTATTTCAGTGTCTGTTTTCTTCATAGAGTATAAAATAAAATTTCCTCACCTGCTTCTCTTTCCCCTAAACTTCTTGTGTGTCATCTTGCAGGACAGGTGAAAGTAAACTTCAGTCATTAGTTGAAAAACCTATGTTGGGCTCTGGGTGACAGTGATCCTTTTTTGATATTCCAGTTCTTTATTGAATTGGATTTATTCCCTCCCCTCATTTACAGCTCTCAAAATTTTGGTCTTAAAAATAATTTTAGTAGGAATAAACATTAAGTCATATTTGGAAAGTTTACCCCAAAAGCTTTGAGGAATTGCAGCTTTTGAAAATACATTAGTTGGATCCTGACATGGTTAACATTAGCCTGTTGGTTCCCTCTATCAATGAAGGGTAACATTTTGAGATTGACTCTATTTTTTGAAAAGAAAATTATATGTCATCACATACAAGAGAGAAATAATGTTTAAATAAGATTTTGACAAATAAAATGTTTCAAATGCATTTTGGGGACTCATCAAAAAGAGAAAATTTAAATAACTTTCCCAAATATATAGATCCCTCCTTTTACGTTAAACACTCATGAATTTACCTATTTGTAAAGCGTATTTGAGTGTACAGGACTTTTTAATGTCTTCAGTAAAAAAAACTACCCCAACTCCCTGAATTGTAAAATCAAGAATATCAAAAATGCCTAAAACATCAGGTTTCACTCTTGTTTAATGCCAAATTATTCCTAACCACAACTTTCACACAAAATCTGATTTTAAAATGCAGCTGTCAAAGCCAAGTGGACATTTAGAGGATAAAGTTTCTCTTCTTACTGGGACAGTATTTGCATAGACTATTTACATACCTTTGAAACTCCATCTTGTGCACCTTAACTTCATCCTAAATGTCCATTCTTCTACTGACCTCTCTCAAAATTTCTGATCTTAAAAGGTACTTTTCATATTCTAACACTTTCACGGACTCTTCTGAAATCAGAAGGCCCATATTAATTTTTCTCTTTTTTCTAACTGTTGTGGTAATGTAACAGTTATCTCATAATAAATCATTTTATATTATTTTATAAATTTCATTTAGCCTTTTCTTTCTTACTCATATCACTCTGTATTAATAGTAATATAAATTTTCCCCGAGACATTCCCAGCTTTGTCCTGAAAAAACTACAATTAATTCAGCAGACAGTTGAATATATTTTATTAATAGGGAAAAATTCAAAGCATAAACCAAGAAAACATCTCATAAAACTGACCTAGAATAAAGATTAATTATTTAGAATGTCAAAATGCTATAATTTTCCCTTCTTTCTTTATGATTTTCTATTTTATTTTTGCTAAATATTTTCAAAACTGGACTTGCCTCACTATGAAGTTTCATTGAAATAAAGTATCTTATTTTTGAAGATATCAGAGGATTTTTGAAAGATACCAGAGGTTTCCGCACTGTGAAAACAGAATCAAATTGGGTAAAATTAAATAGTTTGTCTTTTTTTACCTATCATGTCCCAATTGTCCAGCACTCTGCCATCCAGACTATGGCCTTTCCGAACTGTATCAAGTTTTCTTTCATATATTCATTTAATAAGTATGTACTTTTGGCAACTGCTGTGTGGCAGGCACTGTAGGAAGTGTTGAAGATACAGTGAAAATTCTTCTCATGGGATTTATAATCCAGAGCTGGAAAATATATATCCATTAAACATCTCAGATGCATGAAATTATAAGTCGTCCTATATACTCTGCTGGGAAACTATAGAGAGCCATGAGAACAAGTAAAGTAGGCCGAGAATCCATCAAGGAAGTGTTTGTCTCCCTATTGATGCCTTTGCCTGGAGCTTGAAGATGAGTAACAGTTCACTTAGGCTGGTGGTTGGAGGAAATGGGTGTGTTCCAAGTACAGGGAACAGCATTTGCCAGGGGCCTCTGGAGGAAGGAAGAAACTCAGTGATGAAGAGTAAAATGAGGCCAGTCTGTGAGATAGTCAGAAAGAAAGGAAGAGATTAGTGAAGATGAGGTGCGAGGGTTTGGACACCGTGACTCTAAGAATGACCATATTCAAGAGATCCTTGCACAAGATTAAGTACAGTCACGCTTGGCACACAGTCTCTATTTGTCTTCACACAGATAGAGAGAAATAGCACTGGGCTCTCTGGTGAATTAACTTCCTCAATGCCCAGAATTTCTATAACCTTAAGTTCACTAACAGCTAATCCACTGCCCTTCTTTTTCTCACTTGAGGTATAATTGAAGGACTTGTCCAAAGGCTTCCTGATCTTTGCCCCAGCGTCATCCTGAATGTAGTGATTAAAGATGCCAGACATAGGGAAAAAAGGCTGAGATTAGGGGGTTGGTAGAGGGTACATGGGGGAGAGAAACTTTCCTTCTCAACGTTGACAGGTGAGGTGAACACAGGAAATTTCAGCCTTTAGAGTTGGATAGATAATCCTTGCTTTATGATGTACAAATATGTGTCAAAGATGAGTATATCATATTAGGGATTATTTTAGATTAGCAATAATTATAAATGCTGAAGAATTTGAAAAGCAGGAGATGAATCACGCTAAATATTAAGAATGGATTTCTAAGTGAATACTGGTAGTCATTTTGAAACATGTAAATGGTTGAGTTTTAGTCCTAAGTACAGAAAATCACAACACTGCATATTTTTACCACAGGGGTCAAAATAATCTTTTTAATATTTGAGCTTCAGTTTCCACATCTGTAACCTAGATGAACACATACTATTGTGAGTCTGGCTAGATGTTGATAACATATATGCATCCACATATTCAAACACACACACACACACAAATAAATAGATCATGGGTTGCAAATTAAAAGTAGGGATTCTGGATAAGGAGAGTGTGACTTGCCAATGCGTATTCATGAACTTTTAAAAAAAATGTGGACTAAAGCTTTTCACCAAATAAAATTATGACTCAGTTTATCTTTTACAAAAAAGGGAGAAAAGTACATTTGTTGAGTGTGGAAGAAATTATTGGTCTGGTTGGACCAACTGGAAGACTATTGGTCTGGTTTCACTCTCTGTTCAACCATTCAATGCAGTTTTATCAGTGGTGACACAAGCAACCCACTGTCTAAGCAAATTTCCATGAATTCAAAATCTTAAGCAGAGACTGAAGAAGGAGTTTTCTGAGGATGCTTGATGTTCTGGGCCAGAACCGAAGGGATTCCAACATCTTCATTCTCTGCACCACGTTTCGCACCTTCTACTTGTCACGCCACCTTTGACCACCACACCGATGCCTTCTCTCATGGTCAGATCTTCCATTTTCTTTCATCTCCCTTTTCTCTTTACATTCTTTCCATCTCCTTTCACTTTCCTTGCTCACAATAAGAAGTTGAATACATTTTTTAAATAAATTTAACCAATCCAATGCAGCTATATAGTTTTATATTTAATATGAAACAGATTTTGTTGGTATTTCTCAAAATAACCTCTTAGAACAGTAAGTTCTTCTTTAAATCTATGCAATGTTTAATATTTCTTTTCCTTCTGATTCAGTGACCTTTAATGAATAGAAAGTTTACCCATCCACTGTATGATTTTGTAATTTTAATTCTCCTCACAAATATTTTTAATTTCTGTGAATCATGCCTTATGCTGTGGGTACAAACATAAACACAATCATTGAAACAGATGAAGTTCCTAGATAATAGACATTTAAAATTTTTCAATAATGCACTATGATGATTAATATCAACTCCAGGTTTAATCTTTTCTTCAGCTACTATCTTAAACCATGATGTTTGCTGCATCTAGAGTCAACATCTTTCTCAGCACCAGATGTGTATTTCCCAGTGATGGTGAATGTGGCCATCAAAGTGTGGACTGTGGCTGCCAGTGAACACTGGTACCTCTGAATACTGGAGACTTGAAGCATCTTGGGGGCCAGAGTATGGAGGGAGGGTGAGGAGAGGGGGTATCAATGGACGATTGTATTCCCTGAATAAAATTTCAGAAAACAATGCCATTTCAGTAGTTGTTCAGACAAAGAAAAAAAATATATATATATATATCTCCAGAGGAGCTTGTACACAAAACACGATAGAAGTATCAATGTCAGATACGTGTTCCCCCATGTTGGGAGATGCCCACCTCTGGAGGAGAGGAGAATTCTGGAGAAATACCCATGCTTCCAAAGTCCTAGGTTTAAAACTACATGTGGTCCTTTCAGCTTCTGAGTAAAGATCTTACTAGCTTACTGACACAGATGCCATGAGAAACCCACATACTGGGCCGACCCGGTGGCGCAGCTGTTAAGTGCGCATGTTCCGCTTTGGTGGCCTGGGGTTCGCCTGTTCAGATCCTGGGTGCGGACATGGCACCGCTTAGCAAACCATGCTGTAGTATCCTACATGTAAAGTAGAGGAAGATGGGCATGGATGTTAGCTCAGGGCCAGTCTTCCTCAGCAAAAAGAGGAGGATTGGCAGCAGATGTTAGCTCAGGGCTAATCTTCCTCAAAAAAAAAAAAAAAAAAAAGAGAGAGAGAGAAAAAGAAACCCACATACTCTAATGTCCAATACTCAGCTGACCAATGAGGCACATTACTGCCTTTTGGGGATTATCTCTGGATTGTTCCATTCAGTAGGAGTGTCTTAAATTCAACTACAGAGGACTCTATTCCTCAACCACATGCTGGTGCTCACGAGGGAGGGAAGGGGCGGAAGTCTAGATATTGGTGCTTCCTTTTCACCTGCTTTGAAAATGGCAAGTGTCCCTTACAGATGGAGCAAGAGAACAATGCCATGCTGAGAGGATGAGTAGTTTTGCCCCACTTCTCCCATTTCAGGACCTCACCTGTTCCTTGTCTGACCTCTGGGGGGCTTACTCCAGATGTCAGTGAAAACCGAAAGTATGTAATATATCAACTCTTTAAGGAGTATTTGTACACTTACAGAAGAATTTCTAAGAAAAGATCTAAAACGCTAAAGGATAGATATCTAATGGAAACATTTCAGAGAAACTGAAGATATTCCTGGACAGAAAAGAAAGTAAAAAAAAAAAAAAAATATTAAGTGCATCCTGTAAGAGAGAATGGTAAGCACTCTAGTGTCACACTGTTTCTATACCTGGAGGCCTACTGAAAAACAGCCCAAGACCGTTAGGATTTTGGAGGGCAAATCGCTAATGAAAGGAACCTGGTCTCCAAACCCAAGTGGTGAGATTTACATTCTAGCCTTTGGGGTGGTGCTTAGTTTACTGGCCATGTTTATTTATCCAGCTCTTTTCTAGAATTGTTTCCTTGTGATTTTTTCCCTTTCCAGGACTGAAATCATGAAAGCTTAAAAAGCAAAAACAAAATCAAAACGGGTTTACCTAATGGGAAGCCTGGAAGGGGTTTGGAGAAACTGCTCCGAAGTAGGGTCGGGAAGATGCAAGTGGAAGAACGATTTCATTGAATCAGAACTGGGCTCTTTTGCCAGCTGAGCTTTCAGGTTGAATGCGGTGGGGGAGGGCGGCAGGCTTTAAGGTCATCTCGCCCGCAGGTTTGGGACCCAGGTAGACTGTCACTGAAAGACAGTGGCCTCAGCTGTCAACTGACGTTTGAGAGCTCCTTTTGGGGCGAAGGGTAGCATCAAAGACCTTGGCGCTCCGGAGCTTGTAGGTGGGTTTGGAGCGTACCGTAGGCTTCCCAGCTGCGCCCGGAGGCTGTGGTCTGGAGACACCCACTTCATTTCCTATAAGGGTGAAGTCCGCCCAGCCGCGGCGCTCGGGGCCGAACCGGGGCTGGACTGCACCTTTCCAGAGAGTCGGAGGAGAGGAAGGGTGGGGAATGGGAGAAGCCTAACTGCGTAGCGCTTAAACCACCATTAAAAAAAAAAAAAAAACTCGCGTCTTCCCTGGCTAAACGGTGGCGGCGCGCATGGGAGCATCCCCGAGGGGTTCAGGCGGGCATCAGGGAGAGCACGAAAGGAAGCAAACGGGGCGGTGGTGGACAGGAGGGAGCTGAGCCTTCTCGCCTGCGGGGCAAAAGACAGCCGGAGCCAGGCGCGCAGAGGGGGCCACCCCTCCTCGCGCCGTTCCTCGGCCAGGGTGGGGAGGTCGCCGCGCAGGATGCGCTCGGCTTCTCCCTCTCTGCAGCCAGCGCGCACAGTTCCAAGGCCAGGAGCATCCTCTCCTCCCCTCCGCTGACTCTCGTCCCCGCCATCGCAGCCCGCAGCCCCCGCGAGCTCTCCCTCTCCAGCCCCTCCCGGGCTCCCCGGCCCCCTGGCCGCCGTCCCCGCGCCCCCGCCCGGCGCGCACCCACCCGGGCCGCCGCAGCCTCCGCCCGCGCGCGCAGCCCCGCCACGCTGCAGCTGGAGCGGCCGCGGTGGCCGGCCTCGCAGACGAGGGGGAGGAGGAGGAGGGAAGGGCAGGAGGGAGGTGCGGGGAGGAGGATGGAGCGAGGAGGAGGAAATAAATAAATAAAACAATCACCTCCGCGCCAATAAGAGCGAGGGAGAGAGAAAGACGCGGCCAGAGAGCCCCCGGTGCCTGTTGGCTCGCCTCTGAGAGGTTCTCCTTGCGCGCGCGTGAGTGTGTATTTGCTGGGACTGGGGCTGGAAAGTTCAAACTAAACGTGTTGCTCTCGCCGGCTCCCGAGGCCGCGGCGCAGGCTGCCCAACTTCTCCGGGCCAAGCGACCGGCGGTGCCCAGCGCCCTTGGCGCGGCGGCTGTGGCCGCTCGGCCCTGCGCCCAGGCGCGGCGGCGGCGGCGGCTCCGCTCGGCCCGGGAGGGAGCCCGCGGCCAGGCTGGACTCTCGCCCCGCCACCTCCAGCGACGCTCTCCACTCCGCCTCCGCGCCTGGCGACCGCAGAAAGGTACGTGGCACTCTCATGCACGGCTTCCACCCTAGCACACCACGCGTGTATTTCGGGTTGCCTGGATTCTTCCTTTCCCAGGAGTGGTCATCATTCGTCAAAGTTTACCTCCACCTCGCACATGCCCGTGGCCGCTGCAGCCGCCCTCCCTGGCAACGTGGGTACCGTTTGCAGAAGGGAATCGAGTCGGGGCGGGGGAGGATGCGCTGGAAGCGGTGTTTCCCATCTGGATGAAAATCGCGTTTCTGAATAAGTCGCGGGTCTTACCTTCCGGGGGGTGTCCTTTCTTAGGATATTCCCTTGATGCTTGTAATGGTTTTCTTGGCCCTTCTGCACGGAAGGATGTACAAGTTTGCAGGAAAAGGTACATGTAAAGCAGGGGAAGTTTGCAGCCACTTGACTCCAAGAGAGGAGTAACCCTTTCTTTGCAGTAGCAGCCACGGTTTTGAAGCAGCGGCTGCGGCGGCAGCAGGGACAGCGGCCTGGCCGGTGGCGGCAGCTGCACGTTGTCCCGTCTGTGACTCGGAGCGGGAGGAAAAGTGCGGCTGCCTGGTCCGCGAGCGCGACACTGGAGCTGCCTGCAAAGATGCTGCGGAGGAAAAAGCTAAGGGCTCCCTGATCGCTTGGTAAATGATGTTTGGCGAGGCATTATTATTTGTGTGTGTGTGTGTGTGTGTGGTATTTATGTGCTTACTGGCAGGCATGCTTAAAAAAAAATCTCTAAAACTTTTAGGCATATGATTTCCATTTCTAGATTAGGCGAACGACTATAGAACTTCTAGGACAAATGTCAAAATCAGTATGATTGGAGCAGTGCGCCAGCCTGCAGTGTACTGCCTCGTTCCTTGTTTGTATTATATCACCGACTGGGAAGGGTTCCGTGCCTTAGGATTTTAGAGATGATTGTGGGTTCTTAATTAATTAATTTAAAGCATTTTTACGACGAAGTAGAAACTCGTAGTGAAACAAAAATTAAAAAGTGACAGTAAGTTTCTGAAGCAACGTGCTTGAGCCTTTTGAAGCCACCTGCTGAATTAGTTCATGTTACTTTTTAGAGGTTACCACTGGGTGCAGGAGATGCAGGCATATCCAGCAGATGGAGCAGTGGAAAACTGTACTAGAACCTCCGTAACACTCCTTTATCCTGATTCAATCACCATGATACCAAAAATGTATGTGGAGATCATTTTGGGAGAGACGCTGAATTTTCTGTCATATTTGAAAAAAAATTTCAAGACGACTGAAATATGATTGGAGTATATCTGTAAAGACTTTAATTCTTGAAGCTTTTTTCTTTCATAATGCATTTTTAACAAACAGTTCCTTAAAAATATACATATATACTATATATTAGAGTATAATATGATTCAATCATGTCGGAAATATCAGAAATATCAGTGGTCCTTTGTCCTATAGTTACACTTTGGGGATGATTCACAACACCATGGAAAACAATGCAGTCTGCCATGATAAAAGTCTAATTTTTGTTATAATTTAAAAGACTACATAAACTTGTGTTTAAAAGTAAGTCAACACTATCAATTTGAATACTTTTTAGTAGTTTGAATGCAACTGAGTTTGTATTTTACGAAGTTAAGATAGACAGATATACTTATTTCTTGGAATAATGTACTCCATCTGAAACTGAAGGGGGAAAGTTCATAAAACTTTTTGTAATTCTGACGAATTGCCGTCCTCCTTCCCAGGAGTTACATGAGTTTTGGAACTGCTATGACCTGAGCACATTAATCCTACATGCAGATAGGCAAAAATCTTGAAAAGCTACCCTTCTGGACTGTCCATGGGTAATTATGGTAAAAATAATAACATAGACAATTTGCCTTCCTACATACCTTTAAAACTTTACAGGCAGTCAGGAATCTGACAATATAACTTTAATGTTAACAGAGAGAAACAGGCTGCCCGTTTTACAGACAAAGCAGCAAAGGCTTAGGAAACTTCAGCACTTTCTTGTGCTACTTCAGGAAAGAGCCTCTTGAATCTAGTCTGCTCATCTCCAGCCTCTTGCTCCTTTCTTGTATTTTGCTGTAGATTTTACCGTGGTTTACAACTATGATTAGTCTGGAACAACCCAATAAGGTCTTATTTTAATTTAAAAGTTACAGCCATGTACCAAACATTTTAAGAAACTTAGAGACAGATACGATGTTTTTGGAAAATGTAGTACCTTTGGAAAATTTGAACTAAATGTGCTTTACGTTGAGTGCACGTTTATAAAATGCGTGACTATTTTCCAAATCATCAGATAATGTCTTTAGAAAAGTATTTAATTGTGCATTCTAGAACTGTATTTCTTTTACATTCACGTAGTATTAAGGAAGGCTTGGAACTCCCCATGTTGTAAAATGATATAATTACCTTTCTAAAAGAACTGATTTTTTCCTGCCTATTGCAACGCAGATTAGATGATTATGGATTTTTCTAAATTTATCACATTCCATGCCCCTTCACACATGCAAAAACAAAAGGATTTCAATGTAAGATGCTGGAAGTTTTATGCCATGCTTAAATGTCTACAAATATGAGAACCAGGCATTTTCTAATTTCTTATGACTATTAAGCTTGCTAAATTCCTCAAGCATGATAACTCTTATTGATAATTTCGAAGTCAGCTAGTAACAGCAATGTTAACTTAGTAAAATAGGTTAGAAGTGAGTAGATTATGGTCAGTGCTTATGTGATATATACATTTTCAGAAAACACCAGTGTTTCTAGGTTTTTCCATAAACTCAATCTCAAGAAAATATTGACAAAGTTGATAGGATTTTGATATAACATTGATATATAGATAGTTAAATTATATTTTGGAACTTTTAAAAAATGTCCAATACTCTATAGACAGTAGTGAACTTCTTCAGTTAAGTTTATTTGACTGGCAGAATCATGTAATACACCACCGAATTTGGGTTCAAGTGTAGGGTGGGGAAACTGAATAGATAGAGAGAGAGAGAGAGAGAGAGATAGCATTAGGACTCTTGATAATGACAGTGGTGGTGTGCTCTATTGATGAATTTTGGAAAATACTTTAGTCATTAACTTTTTAACTCTTATTTTAAACACTACAGGATCACAAACGGATTCTTTAAAAGTATCTGTTAAATAATGTGTCTGTATTTAACCTAAGCCTTATGATAATAGTTGAAGCCTGGCAATCACCAAGTGTTTGTACTTATTATAGTGCTGTTAATCCACTTTCTGCATCATCTGTATCTTTATTCCATCTGTTCAGCACTTTATTCTGCTACAGCTATATTAGATACTTCTCTTCCAACAGCATAAAATGTAGCTATTGTGTTTAGACTTAAATATATATCAACTGCATTAAGCTTTTAAAAAACGTAAAGAGGGATTGAGAGATTATGAAGAAGTAGTGTTTGTTTCTCCACTAAATTATCTTCTAAGAGATAAAATAGTTTTATCAGTCAATGGAGATCAAACACAAGATGAAACATTTTTATCCTTTAATTTCAATCTTGTCACCAGCCTTTTTGACTTTGCTTATAAAGTATGACTGAATATGACTTTCACTTATAATTTCTAGAAAATGCATATATATTTGAAGCTTGGGTTTTATGGGGGGGACACCATTAATTCTAAATTAACAGAAAGAGTTCTAAGCTCTATATAGAAGAAGATGATTGTAATATGAGAAAATAAGAATTATTCTGGATGAGCACAGCAGTTAAAGATGTGTCCTGGAACATAAGTCTTAGCAGAAATTATGAGAATCTCAAGATTTATTTCAAATGATGTTTCCAACTTTAAGTATTACTCTAATTTAATCTTTATGTGTTGATGTGTTGGGCATAAATACTTTTATATTTAAGAACTCTTTTCATTCAATCAGCACTTATTTTTATAAAACTCTACCAAGAACAAATATAGCTTGATTATAATCTTATATATATATATATATATTTATAACATGAGTATAATTTTGTTCTTATGATATCAATATTTAGGTAAATTTTATTTCACTGATTATCCAAAATTCTCTTGAGATGGTTTTTATCTATGTGATTTATAGGGCATTACTAGCTCTGCCATGTGTCTTTAGAGATATTTTGTCATAGAAATATGATTGGGTAAGCCATTCTACTCTTCACCCAACTACCATAAAACTTGTGATTAATCCCTAAGTACAGTACATTATATGGATTATTTATAATGTTATTTAAAAGTTAAGACCATTAGAGAAGACAAACAGTGGTATTTCTTTGTAATAGTGGAGAATTATCTTCCATTTTCTTATAGGATCTGTATTTAGAAGTTATTATTTAAAAAGATGGATGCATCAAAAATTGGTATTAAACTAGTGAAAAAGTAAGGATTTAGCAGAATCATTTATGAATTATTACAATATGTATATCTTTCTAGTGATGTTTTCAAGAGGTAGGAGATTTGAAAGGGATGGAGAGAGGCATAATTAAAAGTTAGAAAGCATAATCATGAAAGAATTCACTATCCGATATTATTAGAAGAAAACAGTTGTCTAACTAGTATTTACATTATGATGGGAATATGTGTTATGATTGTTTCAAAATACCCCTGTGCCCAAAATAATTGCTTTCTGTTTTCTAATATGAATGTTTTAAAGGTTTTGCAATGTTTAACCAATTCCCAGAACTTTGTGCCTAAACTAAAGGCAGCTATAGTACTGTTGGCAAATTGAAAGACTGAATAAGTTTTTTAAAAAGTTGAAATTGATACTACTTCATATATACCACAAAAATCTGCATTGTTACTACTTTGCTAGTAACATTATTATTATAAATCGTACTAGAGTCGAATTCAACTCTCCATATTTATTAAAGTGCAATAGGCTTAAGAATCTGCTGGTCTTTGACTGGACTTTTGTAGTAAATATTGATCATCATTATTGTATGGCAGCGTTGTTTGATGCTAACATCAGATTTAGAACATTGTGGTACAAAATAGACAGTAAAAAAAAAGGCTCTGAGTCTATAGAATTCACTGAACTAGTGCCCCAGACAAGTAAGAACAGAAAACATCCGTTTGCAAGCCTCAGTTACAGGAGAGTGGAGCAAAGTGGATGAGGACCCCTGTTTATACCATGGATAAACAGTTGCCCTCCAGTTCATACAATGAGTTTGTTAAATAAAGTTGATTTTAACATTTTTCAAACCTAGATATATTTAATGAGAACTAATTAGGGTTACAAATATCAGTTCATTAGTGGATTGCATCAGTACTTACTATTTTTTGCCTAATGGCTCAACCAGTTATTCGTTGTGTAAAAGCAGAAAGATTTCTTCACATTACCTTTTTTAAAGAAAAACTATTTTGGCAGTTATCTGGTAATATCAGCATGGACTGGTTTTGAATAGTTTTCTGCTAAAACTAAGAAGTTGTTGATGCAGTTTTCAGGAATTCTATTATTTGGAAGATAGTTCTAGGATTAGCTGTTATTATCTACAAAATCAACAGCAGAATAAGTAAACAAATAAATCCATATTCCAGCAAATTTGGCAACTAGAAACGATAAAAGAGCTTCCTTGTCTGTGTATATGTTTTAATTTTCTGTGTTAATTAGTATGTACTCTCGGTAGAATAGAATATCCTGAGAGAATAGTAGTATCTTGTTGAACATAGATTTAAAAGTTGAGTGCTTCTATTATTGAAAAATAAATATATCAATTTACCCTCCATCCCGCAACTTTTTTCTTGAAGAGTGTTTACTTAAATTTAAGAGCATCCATAAGCTTGATAAAAATTATTTAGAGGATAAATATCAAGTTAAAGGCTCTCTAAATATTAGGCTTCTCCTATCTTTGATGTGCTCTTATCAAATTAAAAAAATAGTACACTGATATTTTTCTCTTAAATTCAAGTAGGTACGAGATAATCCAAGAGGTTAACCGGGGAATATTTATTTTGTGATGAGAGGTATCATAATTTTTTTTCTCATTGTGCTATAAAGTTATTTTAATTTTATGTGGTATATAAAGATTTGTCATGTAAAATAAGTTTGTTTTATGATAAATGCAATAAAATACTTTGCATTCTTATGTGTGATACATGTAGATATTGAATTTCAAAAATAATAAATTATATTTTGTATGAATCATTATTTATACTGTAGGTGTTTCCTAAAATACAAGTCCAAGAACTTGTTTATCACTGTGTTCATCATTGTGAATTTTCTTATTCACACTTTTCACAGTACTTTTACATACAGCTTAACATTTTGCTTATTATATTCAAAGTACAGTTGATAATATTTTAGTTATTGACAATTTCATGTTACTCTGATTCAAAAATACTTTAAAATCGTATGCAATATTAACAGTCTTAGAATATATTTTTTCTAAAGTTACTTGTGTAAATCAAATTTGCTACTTATTTCTTCAAAATGGGTTATTGGTAACTATGAGATCAAAGCTAATTAAAGATTTGTTAATTTTAACGTAATTATAGGTCAGTGATGTTTCTTGCATGTTTATAATCTACACATTTTAGAAATCTAGTAAGCAATAATGTTTTGAATTAAATAATGTTTCTTATTAATAAGTTTGTGGGGCATATTATACTTTTTAATATTTTACCTTTAGAACAGTTAACAATAATTAATTTGAACCAAAAAAACCCCAAAATTTAATGGTTAGCAGACATATTTAAAAATATATTTCAGTTAAACGAAAATTTGTGACAGCCTAATGCAAATTATATAAAAAATAAAATTCTCAATGTTTGGTTTTATGAATTTTGAAGAAAAATAACCTTGAAATAGTTAAGTGCAGAAAACAATAATAAAAATAGCCGTGAGTTTTCAAATTCCTGGTACTCATTTTGGTAAGATTTGTGTCCAAATTATTATGCTAATAGTATTTACATAGAACATGCATTTCAACCCATGTTGTTTTCTATAATATTAATGATTTCCAAATTTGTTTTAAAATTTGAAGCTACAGTACTTAACAAAAACCCTCTTTTATTGATACATTTAAATAAAAGTGTGCATGTACCAACAGTGCAAGTAAAGCAGACTACCATAATGATCATTCTTTTGAGAGAAAAAAACGAAACAGAAGGAAATTTGATATTTCGAAGTATGTTTGAAACAGAATTCACCCTCAGATCAGCTTTGGTTTTAATTTTACGCAAATAAGATTGTCTATCTAATGCTCTGTTTAATATTTAGATGTTGGACACCGTAACTTGTGAAAAATCTAGATTAAAAATGTAATTACATGATGATGAAATTCTTTGCTTTTTCCTGTTTCTGGAGCTTAATCATTTCATTTTAGTTAATTTTATTTGGAATCACCTTGTGATTAGCAACTCTAGAATCTAATTGTTAAATATTTGCAACACTCCCTATTGCCCTAGTTCAGCCTTTTGCAACTCCAGTGAAATTATGGAAAGGTAATTTTTAAATTGTTTGACAAACCCAGAGGTAATAACTTTAAGGGACAATGGTTTTGCTAGTTATGTAAAATCGCTTAAAGAATTCCAATGACATATCCATTCAAAAACTATTTCTGATGTGCCAGCCAATCATATGTTGAAAGTCTTATTTAAAATTACCTTCCATTGAGTAATGTCAAAATCCTTTTACTCTTGTTTAAAATATGAATAATGCTCAAAACCTTCTAGTAAATAATGTTGGTGATATAAATCAAGAAAGAATGTCCTGTTGGCAAAAGTAAGAGGAAGACACCTCAGAAATCTCTAAAATTTCAAGTAAATGATAGTGAAATAATGGATCAGAAGACACCTCACAATATGAGAGGAAATCTGTACAAAAAGAACTTCTACCAAGCAGAATAGAAAAAATTTATATTCCCAAGGCAACAGCCCACATCTCGTTGACGGTGTTAATATCGATGAGACAAATTTGAATGGAAAACGCAGACAAAGGAAACGAGCATCTGAAAGGCAAAGTTTGGTAATCCTGATATGGGTGTCCCTCGGGAAGAGGGTAGGTGCTAGCTTTCTGAATGCCTGTGCAGCAGGCTTGCTTGGGCTGATGGCCTTAGTAGAATGTCATGTAAATAAAATAGCATTTTCTCATTCAGTGCTCACCAAGCAGCCTTCAGATAATCTGTTTACTCCCGTGCATTTTCGTTAGGGAAAGAAGTGTTTTTGGGGCTGTTGCACAATCAAGGCTGGTAACAGTTGTTGTATTTCTATTCGAAATCAGTAAATTGGCATATCGATTATACTTTTTGTTCCCTTCAAGTGTTGTCAGTGTGAGTACCAACCTCAAAACTAATTAACTCTGCGGCACTGACACATACAGTAACCAAACCTGTAAGACCGAGTTCATCATAGCAGTGCCACCCCAAGGCCTGTCCATCAGTGAGAACTTTACTTTCAAAGACTACAAAGACCAAACATGGGGTACAAGAATACCCCTCTCGTGTATTAAAATGGCGTGAAAATAAGGAAACAAAATTACTCAGGGAACGAAAAAAAAAAACGGAAAAAGAAAAGCTGGGAAAAATAACAACTTTATGGAATGAAAATATTTCGAACAGAAATATTCATGTTGTGACATTTGTTGGGGCTTTTAATTATTTATGCTCACAGCGCCAAAATTCACAATTTAAAATATAGCCTTAATAATGTTTAATTGTTAACTGAAATTTTAAAGATTAATTGAAAAGTCATTTCTTAAAATTCATTACGTATTCACTCTATGTACCTTTTCACAACTTGCTTTATACTCACCTTTGCATTTTTCAGATTTTTCTCTATTGGTGTATTTTGAACTAGTTCCTTCATTATGACCACTGTTTGGAATTCCTTTATTCGATCATGATTAAACCCCAGTTTGAGTATTCCTTTTCTGACATCTGAAATAGTTCGTAAATGTAATAATGCCCTAAAATACAAAATACAACAAAAAGTCCTATGAAAAGATAAATATGAGTGATATTTGATGTATGTGTCATGTATATTTTGTTTATTATGATATATTTATGACAGCATCTCACACTTTTTAAATTAAAAGTGTCTGTGCATTTAAATATCTTTCTACTACAGCATCATTTTAATGGCCACATGTTATTTCACTGGATGGGTTTAACAGAACTTATTTAACAGTCTCTTATAGTTGGATATTTAGGGGTTTTTTTTTTTTATCACTTTCATAATAGAAAAAAGCAAAATGAACAGTTTTCTTGTTGTTTGTATCTTTTTTGACATCTAAAAACATTTATTTAAGGCAAATTATCAAAAGTTAAATCATTAAGTCAGAGGGTATGCCTGGATGTTTCTGATTTTTAATATAATGAATATAATGCAATAGATTTCATAAAAGCATGTTCTTAAATAATTGGAACTGCTGGACTGTTGTGATTGACTCTTAAGCGAATCACTGCTTGAAAAAAATTAATTTTGATATTTTGTTATTGTAGACACAGCAGCGAATGATGCCCGAATCTGAGATTTGATTTGCACTCTAATCTGTGTGATCTTGGGCGGGTTGTTTAATATCTCTCAGCTCCAATTTCCTCATCAATATACCAAGGAGTTTGAAACCATACTTCAGAGAACGTTGTCAACACTGACATTTTGTTATTCTAACTGTACTCCTGATTCTGGAAAAAAATAAAATAGTGTGTAGGAATAAAAAGAAGCTTGTATATTTCTGTGATTTATCAGCCTTAACTCACTTACTGCCAGTTGCAAGGTGGCAAGAATTTTTTTGTCAGCTATCTTGCAGTGATATTTAATAATAGAGCCAATTATTTGGAGTGAAGCACAAATTAGCCTGCAAGTTAACATTATTTTAGCTTTCCTCAGACAAACAATTTCATAGCTGACTGCATAATATTTTGGAATATAGGCACATATATCTACAATTAATTCCCTACATTATTTCATCTTATTTTCACTGTGGAAATAATATGCGTGCATGTGTGTGCCTGTACACGTATGTATATTAATTCTTGCACAAACTTGCACAAATTCTAGTGATGTTTATTACAGGCCAATATTCAAATATACTTCTAACTTATGTAAATAAGTTTAAAGATGTTTAAATATTTGTCATCATTTTGTGTTTTAATTTTTAAAATATTTGTTCCCGATCACTTTAAGTTTCCAAAAAAACAAAGCTTTCAGTATGTTTGGATATTTTTCTAGATTTAATAATTTTTAGAAGTCCTTACTACATGCCTATTAAATGAATTTATGAATTAGATTTGCCCTTATTTGTTGCCTTAAATCCAGTTATTTTGTGCCCTACCTGAACCTGATTATTTAGGACCATATTTTCAAAAATAATCTCTTTCATCTTCCAGTGCCTCTCTTCCTCCTAATCTGTAAAAATGCTCTATCTCTTCAAAGATTTTTGTTTTTAAAAGATACGTGCAAATATTTGGTCAATGTAATTTCCAAATATACTTGAGGCTATACATGGGGAATATTTTTTATGGTTGTAGAAGATATTACATAGTGCCTTCTAGGTCCTGCTGTTCTAAGATTTGCTCCTCCAGACCAAAGTGTGTGTGTATATGTGTGTGTGTGTGTGTGTGTGTGTGTATACATATATATATAGGAGCAAATGCAAATGCACATAACCTCTCAAATAACGGACACTTACACAGTCACACAGTTTTTGTTAGTTACCATACCAAGTTCCCATCCTACCTCCAAGCACACGGGACAAACAGCAATCATAATCTTAACTCCATTTAAAAGGTCATTGATCCCTATCATGATGAGTTTGATCCTTTATAGCAGAGCTGCCACGATATATTCTACTTCTAGATCAAATGGTATGTAAAATATGTAACTGAAAAAACAATTAGTATATTTCGAATTAACTGCAAACAGGACATTAAAAAGTATATGCTCCTTTAAATTAGTTGTACAAAGACCTTCTATGTAGATAAAATATTAGAAACAATTCTTCAGAAGCAGACAAATTTCCAATCAATAATGATGTAACTCAAATTGTCTGCTGTGCTCTTATGGGGTCAGCAAGAAGTGAAAGTCTGCGAAGCACCTGGGAGAAGTCTCAGGTAAGAGCAGACAGTAGATTATGGAAAATCCTGGGCTCAAGGACATTCACGGTCAGCCTTCAGTCAGTTTTGCTACTGTTCTTTTGTTGTTTCCAGTCATTTTTTTTTTTCCTTTCGTTTCTCTTTACCTGAGTACGTGGTCTTTCTTCACTAGAGAACACCAGAGGCTGCAGGATGGCATAAATTCCAATTAGGCTGAAGTGATCATAAGGGCCATTCCCTTTGAGTCTCCTGCCTTGTACAGACTTCCTCATTTAAAGAAAAATAAACAAAAATAATAACAGGTTATTTTGTAAATTAAATGGTCAAGACCTGAATGCCTTCTAACCATTTTCCTCTTAACACCCTCAAATACTTGGTGTGTATTCTTCCCAGCAAAAGCTGAAGAAATCTGGTTCTTCAAAATTACTGTTGTGTACATTTTTCCTTTTAACCCCTCTGCTTGCTTTTCTGGAATTAATGCATTTTCATTTCTTATCCCTCTAAAATAAAGTCATGTGATACTATTACAATTATTTATACTTAAATTTGCGTGAGCTTCAGGCAATATGTTCTTTTTCCAATTTAAGCCTTTACACCTTTTGCTAAGAAGTTTTGTCTCTGGGTCAATAGCTCCATTGTCTCTAAAGCCCCACTCCTGGCTGCCCCAAACCTTTGCTCCTCTGCCAGAGACAGGCCGCTTTCTCCCCTCCTGTCCTTCTGCTCACCCACCTTCTTCCACCCTTGCTCTTAAATGCGGAGGGCACTCTGCTCACTTCCCGAGTGGTGTTTGAGAGTCTACTTCCATCCTAGCATCTCACCCACCCAGTATTCTGTCCTTAGGATGATCAGCCACATGATAATTTTTTTGAAATATTTATTATTTCTTTGGTGAGGAAGATTGTCCCTGAGCTAACATCTGTACCAGTCTCCCTGTATTTTGTATGTGGGACGCTGCCAAAGCATGGCTTAACAAGCGGTGTGTAGGTCCACTCCTAGGATCCAAACCTATGAATCCTGGGCTTCAGACGTGGAGAGCTCAAACTCAACCACTACACCACTGGGCCGGCCCCTGACATGATCACTTTTAGTAAGCACCTAGGTGAATATGATCTCAAGAAAAACTAAAAAATACTTCTCAGCACCAGACCTAGGAGGAAACCAAATGCAGTTCACTGAATTAGGGATTTGGCGCAAATTAAAACATAATGTTCGAGTTCCTGAGAGTCTATATGCTTTCAAGAATGCAATGGCTATTAAAAGAGTCACAATATGGAAAATTATTAAAATTAGATTTTGCAGGAGCTGAAGAAATAAGCGAAGATCATCAATAAGATCAATAAGAAAATGTAAATTGTTATATTCTGTCTTTTTTCTCATCATCATGCAGCATAATAATTCATTTGCATATCATTAAGGGTATGTCATATTAAATGAACTGTTCTTTTGTTTGTCAGTATCTTAAGCTTCTTTTACTTCTATAGCATTGTTTGATCAACGGTACGTATCACACATCTTGTCATTAAGTCTCCTTAGGCTTATATTGCCTCAGAGCCACTTCAAAACTTAAAAAAGGAATCAGCTTGCTCTAGATCCAGCCAGTCAACTAAATTTTAAAAGGCAAAGTCATTTTTCTGTAACCTAACATCCATGTATTGTTGACAGTTTTCTTCAGGTGTTCACCCAGATTTTGTTTCAGTTAATTGGGAAGTCAATCAAGAAATTCTTGATTACATCTTTGGGAGATGTGGAAGGAAGAGTAAGTGCTTTGAAGGAGATCAAAGCCCTGAAATGAAATCCTGGCAGGGGTGGTGGCTTTCTTAGTTTCCCGGGGGCTGCCCTAACAAATTGCCACAAACCGCTGACTTTAAAGAACAGAAATTTATTCTCTCACAGTTCCAGAGGCCAGAAGTCTGAAATCAAGGCATTGGCTGTGTTGATTCTTTCAGAAGGCTCTGAGAATCGGTTCCATGCCTGTCTCATAGCATCTGGTGTGTCCAGAAATCCTTGATGGTCCTTGGTTTGTAGATTCACATGGCCTTCCTCCCTGGGTTTCGTCTTGTGTGTCTGTGTGTGTCAAATATCCCACTCCTTACTCTTAGGACACCGGGCATTGGCTCTAGTGCTTGCCCTAATCCAAGATGGTCTCATCTTGAGATCCGTAACTTAATTGCATCTGCAAAAACCCTTTCACTTTCATAGGTATGCGGGATTAGGAATTTGGGCTATCTTTTTGGGAGACATTATTAAATCTACGACAGTGTAAAAGAACAACCTTGGTAGAACTTAAGGGGTTAAGTTTGGAGACGCCATTCAGGCTGTGTGACCTACAGAAATTGTCTCAATAGTGTGGTAAAACATGAATTTATTAGTTGGCAGGTTTGCTAAATCTTTGCCAGAGATGGGAGATACTATATAAATCTGAGACACAAGATGAATTTAATTCAAGAACGTACACACTAGTGAGAACCTTGAACACAATTGAAAGAATCTAGCTTGAGACACGGAATCTAACGAGGACAAGGATAAATGTCCCTGGAACAAGCTGTGCCAATGGCATCTCTGGTGAGATTTTTGAGGCTGTGCCCTGTTTGGGGCAGAGGCTTCCCTCAGCCATTCCTGATGTTAAAAGAGTTTCTTTCCACTAATCAATTCTATATAGTAAGCAGAAAAAGCAGAGGCTCAGCAATCAAATAGAACCAAGGTAGTCTTTGGTTTGTCGGTTTGTTCTGGTTTGGTTTATATTCTTGTCAGGTTCTATTTTGGTTTGGTTTATATTCTGAACATAAATATGTTGTTCATTTTCTCTGAACTTCCATTGTCCTATCAGAAAAGAAAAGCAATATGAATTATTATTATTAATTTTTGGTGAGGGAGATTGTCGCTGAGCTGACATCTGTGCCAATCCTCCTCTATTGTTTGTATGTGGGACACCCCCACAGCATGGCTTGATGAGCATGCAGGTTTGAGCCCAGGATCTGAACCCACAAGCCCCAGGTCGCTGAAGCAGAGCGTGTGAACCTAACCACTATGCCCCTCAGCTGGCTCCTAGAATTACTTTTTATTTTTCTTGGGAAGAAAAATATCTGCCCCCAGTGCTGTCCAAAAGAACTTTCTACAATGATGGAAATATTCTGTTCCTCTGCTGTCTAAAATGGTATCCCCTCACTGTAAGGTGAGGACTAGGAATGTATTTAATTTTAATTAATTTAAATTTAAATAATGACTATAGCCTATCATAGAGGACAGCAACTCTGGCATAATTTCTGGCATATGAAAAAGTCTCTCTCTCTCTGTCTCTGTCTATTCTCATTCTCTCGCCATTTTGATAGATAGATGGGTAGATGCAGTAATTTAAATTTTGTGGGACCAGAAACTTGTATGTGTGTCTTGAGCTTAGTGAATTTTAAATATGCTCTAATTAGTACAGTAGCTTTTATTCTTTGCAGAACAATTTTAAAAACAATAGCTGTTTAACCTTTGAAATCATAGCAATGTAAAAAAAAGGAAGTTAAATATAAATAATTTCTCTCCCTTTTTCACTTTCATGGTTTAAATAATAAAATAAGAGAACTCAATTTGATAGACTTGGATTTGTTTATCACTCAGTGATGTGGATCTCAATGAAACTCTTATAGTAAAACGTGCATGTTAATTCAACACATCCTGCTCTTCCCAATATGTGAATTATGGTTTAAAGTCTTCGTTGCTCTCTTAGCCAATTATAATTCTTTCCATGGATATAGCTTGTATATAGTTGCAAAATTCAAAATTTCATGTATTTTCTTACTTGAAAAGTAATTGGAAATGGAGGAAAAGAGGTTTTGATTATGCTCTGAAATCTTTCACAAAATCCACAGGAAAAACATTCACCTCCCTATAATGTCCTCCATTATAACTTAATTTATGACATAGAATTAAAATACATAACACACGACTGCTAAATACACAAGGAAAAAGTGAGAGAAACACAAAGAGTAGTTGAGTTTAGCACACTTTATTTAGCTTATGAAAGATTAATACACAAAAATTAAATTGTGGCAAGGATGGTTTTACTGATATAATTAATAAGATCACCCAATAGATGTGTAGCAAACTTTGTCCTACACAGACAAGCAAACAAAACCAGTTGTCAAGCAAGCCATATATCCTATTTATGTTACCACTTACTAAGCCACACATACATGTGCACAAAAAATAAAAGCCCTCAGTAAATTATGAAAAATTGGTAATAATATCCATTCTCCAGTTTTAAAATGATATAACAAATTTAGAAATAACTAACCAAAAAAGGAGAAACAAATTGTAATTGCAGACTATTCAGAAAATAGCAGTAAAAAGAAAATGCTGCATATAAAATCTATGGGTGTAGAAGGTAAAACAGTGATAAAAAGGAACTTAATATCTTAAATAATTACTAAATGAAAAGTAAAAGTAAATGGATCACTTAATCGAAAAATCTGAAAAAGTCAATAAAACCATATAAAAGAAAGTATGAGGAATGACTTAATAAATCGAAAAAATGTAAATTAATCAATTAGAAGAAATAGCTGAATTTGAAAATAAATCCAGAAACTTATTTCTTGAAATCAATAAATAAGATGCAGAACATTTGCCTGAGCAAAAAACTATGAGAAAATAATGTGAAAACACATGGAATCAGGAATGACAGAGGGGAAACTTGCATCAAGTTGCTATTTCACGGGCTATAAATTAGAATTGTTTCAATAAGTGGTATAACATATAAATTTACCAGTAAGAAGATTGTGATTGAGCTATTCCGAAAAATGACTACTACAGCTGGAAAAAATTATTGTTGAATTCCTTTAGTATTCAAGAAACCTAATTATTTTAACTGCTTGAGAGTATCGATAAAGAAGAAAATTTTCCTAATTAATTTTATAAATCAATCTGATAGGTGTCAGTAAAATTGGAAAAATCCTATGACCATTAAAAAAAGGGGACTTAGTAAATTTTAATGTCCGTTTACTAAAACAATTGTTTTATGTCATTACATAATATTGTTAACGAATTATTAGGTAAAGCGATCAGAAAATAAAAAGACTCCAAAAGTATAACAAATGGAAACAGGGGCCAGCCCCATGGCTGAGTGGTCAAGTTCGTGCACTCTACAAATAGAATATACAGCTATGTACTAGGGGACTCTGGGGAGAAGAAGAAAAAGAAAACTGAAAACAATGAGGCCACGTTATTATTATCTACAGGTGATAATAATTGTTGAACACCTAAAGCAACTAAAGTAAAATTAGAAACAATTCAATAAGTTGGCCATTTAAAAAATAAATAATTGATAATATTCGTAATGCCAAAATTTTTCGTAAGTGTATCAAGAAAATGTAATAATTAAAAACTGCAGCTAAAAACATAAAATGAATGAATATAAATTGAACAAACTGTACAGCCCTAGGTGAAGAAAATTAGAGCTATGAAAAATAATAAGGTTTGAATGGAGGGAAATACCTAAATTAGACTTGTCAGTGTGGGCTCTCTCTTCAGAATGCTTGGGTAGAATATTGGCTCCAGAGTGTGCTGGTTGTTTGACCATCAATAGGTTACCTAAAATTTCTGTGCCTCAATTTTCCCATCTGCAAAATGACATTAATAAAAATATATCATTTACAAAATTGTTGTGATGGATAAAAGAGATAATGATGTCAAGTGTTTGGAAAGGCATCTTAGACACACTAAACATTTAATTACTATTTGCTATTCCTTTTACTATTTCTGCTGGTACCTCCAGGCTAATACTAGGAATTTTAAAACATTAAAGATATGAATTCTCTAAAAATTGACCTTTGCAGTCAATTTAAAATCAAGCAAATCCTACTAGGAATCTTTAAATTTGCCAAGTGGTTTTAAAGTACCTATTTAAAAAAATATATAAAATAGGTGCTGGCCTGGTGGCATAGCAGTTAAGTTTATGCGTTCCCTTCAGTGGCCCACAGTTTGCTGATTCAGATCCTGGGCACGGACCTACGCACTGCTTATCAAACCATGCTGTGGCAGGTGTCCCACAGAAAATAGAGGAAGATGGGTGCAGATGTTAACTCAGGGCCAATCTTCCTCAGGAAAAAGAGGAGGATTGGCAGCTGATGTTAGCTCAGGGCTAATCTTCCTCAAAAAAAACCCAAAATATATATATATATAAAAGAAATGAGGGACTGTCAGGCAGTATTGTATGAGGGGTTATGCCCTAGTAGATATTAAGATTCATTATAAAGCTATACAGATTAAAATAGTACGATAATGAAAAGAATAGAGAGCCCAACATGAATATCTCTGTGTATTTGTGGAATGTCAATATGTGATAACAAAGGCATTTGACATCAGTGGAGAAAACTATATTAACAACCCAAGGTAAATATACTTACAGGCAAATAGATATTGGACTTCAGAAAAGAAACACAAAGGATCAATAAAAATATACATATACTTGTGATGGAAGAAGTGCAAACAAAATATAAATCTTGCATTTCTATTTTGATGGGTCCTTAAAAACAGATAGAGCACTACAAATTCTGTACTTTCAGTTATTAGGGGATGTGTGTTTTCCATAGCCTCCTTGACCCGCATGTTAGGAACGAAGATGGAGTGAGGATTTGGGGAAGGTTATAGGTCAGAGATGGAGAGAGGGTCAAGGATGACGAAAGTGGCAAAGGTTTTTTGTAGTCATCGCTTGTAATAAAGGTTAATAAACACTGATTTTACAGTTTGACACAGTAGTGTCAAGAGCCGTTCTTTGTTTCTTGCCTATTGTTAAATACTAAAAATATTACAAAAATGGGGTTTTGGCCAGGGTGTAGGGAAACAGACATGTATACACTGTTGATCAGAGTTTAAAGGGATATCGTCTTTCTGCAGGGCACTTTTGCAACACTGACCAAAACGTAGCTTGATGTAGTTAGCTACAAAAATTTTCTCTATAGAAATGTATTTCAATGAGAAACCAATTAATTGTGTAGAGATAAGTAAATATATATATGTGTATATATGTATATATATAAATGTTCTCAGCATTGTTTATAATAGCCAGGAAAGAAATAAAGGGAAATAACCTAAATGTCTAGGAGTAAAGGATTGTTTAGATGAATCATCTAACACCCAACAATGAAATGCTATGCAGCCATCACTAGATGCTATAGATTTACATTTACTGAAATGGAAAACTCGGCATAGTGTATTGCAATGTGAAAAATATATATACATATGTATATATGTATATGCACATGTGTATATGTCTTCGGAGAGAGCTGCCTTAAAGAATGTCCAGAAAAATGTTAACATTGAAAATCTCACCTCCTGTGGTATTTTGGGTGACTTAATTATTTCTTTCTTATATGCTTCTTTGTGAAGATTCTTTAAGAGCATGTGCTATCTTAGAATTTTTTTAAATGACTGACATCTTGCCCAATCTTTTACCCCATGCTGTGAATCAGTTTATGTGTTCAGAATTGCATCACTGTGATGTGAGTAGTTTTGGGCAATAAAAATTTTGATTAAGATCAAAGGAAAAGAATATTACTTTTCAAACTTAGGATACCTGGAGGAAGGAAGGCTGTGGACAAGCTCTTGTCTTGACCTTGGACCCCTGGAGCAAGGGAGTGTAGGCAAGAGCTGGGAGAGGGACTCAAAAAGGTGGTAACAAAAAATATGCCGTTTCCTCAAGATCTAGGAGCAATAGTTGTTATATATTACAGCAAGTCTCATGGACTGCTGTTCTCATAGCAAAGACTACTAACGCCTAATTTAATCGATCAACATTACCTTTTGGTTTGTTCAACTCCTTCCACTCTGTCGGAACTTAACTCCCCAGCCCTGACTTACATATAGCCCAGTCTTTTCCATTTAAGTGGTGACAGCACATCCAAGTTCTGCCCCTCCTTGCCTGTGACAAGGAGCAAAAAGAGATACTTATTAATTAATCCAGCATTTGTTAATTATTCCTCCCGTACCAGGATTAATTCCAGACCCTGGAAATCAGCCTCTGCAAGTCTGGTCAGAACGGCAGATGTATAAATAGCTAGTTAGAATGCAGTTGATAGTGCTGTATTGGGAGCCTGCACCGCAGGCATTTGTATGAAATGTCCAGAATAGGCAGAGAGGAAGTAAATTAGTGGTTGCCTAGGGAGGGGTGGGAGTCAGGGGCAGTGTTATCTGGAATGATGGCTAATGTGTATGGTGTTTTTTTCCCGAGGTGATGAAAATCTTTGAAAGTTACGTTGTATATCCCTTTAAGTGGATGAATTTATGGTATATGAGTTACATTTAAGTAAAGATGTTAACAAAAAAGTCACATGAGTCACCATTTTACCCAACTGTGAGGTGAGTGTGGGGACACGGTCTGGGCACTGTCAGGAAAGGAGGTGATGGAGGATGTCCTCTGGGCTTCAAATTACTCAGAATTTAGGCTGGTGATGGAATCAGGCAAGCGTGGCCCATGCCTGTACCACTGAAAGTGCGGAGCATGTGACATCATCGATCTGGGCTGAGTTGAGGGCTGGGGAAGCCTGTAGAGAGAAGAGACTGTATCACGAAGGGCCTTGGTCCTATGGTGAGAAGTTTTAAACAAGTTCACCTAGGATGTTCTCAGGCGGTTACCATCCATTTCTGCATTGATCGAGTTTGTTGTCTTTTTTCTATAGTGGGGCATTTCAACTGAGCTTGTGTAAGATTTACCTAAGCAGCTTGTTTAAAATGCAGACATCTAAGATCCAACCCTGGAGGTTCTGATCCGGGGGTTTGTAAGTAAGGACATTATTTCAATCTTTTAAATAAGCATCATCTATGATCCTGATGCGGATGGTCTTTGCACCAGATCTGGGGATAAACTATTTAGAGAAATCTCTAAAATGTATTTATTCATTCGTATCCCAGATGCTAACTGCTCTACATAATATACAATCACAGTTGTAAGCATTTAGGTGCTCAAGAAATTAGCTCGTGAGCCGGTTCTCTGTCCTTCGCATTCAAGTTAAATTGGAATTACACGTTTTAGTTGCCCAGAGATGTTATGTTCTTTATCGTAATACATGGACATAAAAAAGAAATAAAGGTGGATGTCATTTGTAAATGTGGAATGAGCCAATGAAATGTTGCACACAAAATGAAACTCTTACAGTCTGCAACTTGTATAAAATTATTTACAGACGTAATTTTAGGGGGCCACAATGTAGAATGTAAAATCTTTAAGGCTGGGGACTATTTAGTGTAGGATTGAAATTCTGTGATTTTCTTTCTGGAGGAAGACCTATATGGACCAATGTTTAAAAGAAAAGTGCATTAAACATAATATAACGAATGTGCTTCGAAGGAACTTACTGCACTTCATTTAAGCTATAATCACATGCATTGTATTTCTTTTAAGAGGAAGATAAATATCAAGACTGTAATTGCAAAGCTTTTTCTTCCCCTGAGAGTATTTGCTATGAACTTCTATTGATCTGGAGTGATGGCGCAGAAAGATATACCATTGTCCATAGGAAATTAAGTCACGATACCTAATTTTAGAGATACGTATATATTCTCCTTATGGCTTTCTTTCCCCTCCAATTAGCTATACATTTTTTTTTTTTCTCTAAGACTCTTCAAGACTCTGCCTTAGGAAAATAATCTCTTAATTGTGGCCTCAGTTAGCCAATGAATCTACCTCATTTTCATTAAATGCTATTTTGCGGTTATGGCCATCATTCTCCATTAATTTTAATTTTCCTCCTTGACTGTGCTTTTCAAGAGGTATACATTATCAAGAAGATGCCTAGTTACTAGAAGGATCTGTTAGAAGTGCAACTCCAGGCAACAAGACTCTGAGAGTCCTAGAGAGTGTGAGACAGCCACATTTAGTCTTATGAGCAGGAAAAGTAAGTGATATGAGAGATTTGAAGAAACTTACCTGGTGAAAAAGTAACTTTCACACATATCAACGTTTATTTCTTAAAATTTCACCAATAGAGACTCATTTTGAAAGTAATGCCCCTGCTTAGAAGGAAATATCCTTGAAAGAGGCTGTGCTCATTCAGTTAAAAAATGTTTATTTTGTATCCCTACTGTGAGTCTGCCACAGAGATTTCCATATGTAGTTTTTATCATCTTTTAACTATACCACACCTTCTTTTTACTATAACCTGCATTATTCTCATCATTTTAGATGGTAAAAATTAAGACACAGTATAAAGTTATCATCAAGGGAACACAGTTAGTAGGTAGCCAAGACATGATTTAAACTAAGATCAATTTAATTCTTAAATCCAAGTTGTTTCTATCCCATGATGCGTGCATCTTAGGAGCAAAGGTGTTAATCAACTTGCAGAACAGACAGGCTCTGAGTCAGGTTGAAAAGCTGGAAGGTAGAGGATGATGGACATTGGTTTAGGTTAATACCTGCAGCTAATAAGACATAGGTCAAAAGGCTAAGCACTTATTCAAATTCTCTTGACTCTGTTGGTAAAATTTCGGAACTGGAAACCATATGGGTTTCCAAATTGAAATACAAAAACCAAAATTCTCTGGGAACAAGTGTGGTCTCAGTGGGTGAGAATGAGTCAGATTCTAAATCCTGGAACAGAGGAAATGCTTTTCAGCCTCCTCTGGGTGCCATTTAGTAAAGGAAATGTAACAGAGAGTCTGCCATTTTGTCTACTCTTAAAATTATAGGATAATTTTATTTAAGTTAGCTTTTTCCATGAAGAAGTCTTGTACTTACCAGTTTTATTTTCTTATAGAAATACTCCACTAGATACAATCTTCATGATACAATTTTAAAACCTATTACAAAACATGTCTTTAAAACTTTTATAATATGAAAATATAGATCGTTTTTGTCGATATATTTAATTCAGAATACATTTTGGCATTTTGTGAGGAAATCCTTTTAATCTGCAATTGTTTATAGTTTTAAAGTAGTTTATGCAAGAAATGTGGTTGCTTTCTTATAATTCTGTTTGACAGAACTGTGTGAGTCTATACACAGATGTTTATAATGTCATTGCTTTCGCTTTAAATTCGTTGATTTTTAAAGAAAAGCATTTCAAATTTGTTTTGGGAAAAATGGAACAATTTTGTTTCGTCATTTATGCTCTCAGTGTCCTTTGCTCCTCACCATTATTTAAAGAACCAAAACATAACCTCTTTCTGTAACTCTGGAGGGCTCTTATCCAAAGTCATTTTCTACCAAATGGAGAGGTTCTCATCCTCAATAATCGCTTCATCTATCTCATCTGATAGTTCAATTATTACGTAAGGTGCTTAATTGTGGTGGATTCTCTGTAGTACTGTCTTCTGTCTGGTCAAAATCCAACAAGGCCATAAATCACTTATTACTCACTTAAAAACAGACAGACCCAGGGTGGAGAAGGCAGGTGGCCTTAAAGTCAGGCAGTAATGTTAGTTCACTTCCACAATCAGGATTGATGTAAACGCTGAAGTCTGTTAATGGATTTCTTTGAATTTTTTAACAAAGTTATTATATTACTGCTAATTCTATAAGCCTTTTTTTAAAAAATATGTCACTCAGAAAAATAAAATGTGTGATTGACACTCAGTATTGGCTCTTTCACTCCTTAATTGCTTGGGTGGGGGCGGGGGGTGGATTCTAGCTCTTTTCGTAACCAGAGGACTTCTATGTAGTCTTTAGTTATCCATGGGGATGCAGGGAGTAGAAGATATAGCATATGTTAATGTATTTTATTTTATTTTTTGTGAGAAAGATTGGCCCTGAGCCAACATCTGTTGCCAATCTTCCTCTTTTTGCTTGAGGAAGATTGTCCCTGAGCTAACATCTGTGCCAATCTCCCTCTTTTTTATATGTGGGACACCAGCACAGCATGGTTTGATGAGCAGTGTGTAGGTCTTCACTCAGTATCCAAACTGACAGACCCTGGGCCACTGAAGCCGAGCACGTGAACTTAACCACCATACCACTGGCTGGCACCATGTTAATGTATTTTAATACTTATTTCTAAGTTATTGCTTTTAAGCAGAGATCCTTTGGGTTTTTTATTCCCTTTCTATTCTCGCTCTTTCATTTTTTGCACTTAAATTCAGGCAGCCTATGTTTGGGAGACAATCTTACTACAGTCTATATCTATTAAGGATTATTGATCTAGGAGACAGTACTACTATGGTTTATTTCTAGTAAGGATTATTTATCAGCAATAATAAATGTTTTAGACTTTAAAACACCTTCTTTTGGGAAAGTGAAACAGCCTGATGACACTAAGTGGAAATGAAAGACCATGTAATACGGAATTTGAAGTATTATTTTAAGAACTTTGGCCTATACTAAAGAGTTAATAAGGTAATAAAGTATACAATTATGAGATTAAACTAAGGGTCCAGCAAATATGGCGGCTCACATCCATGTAAAAATACATGGAGCAGTTCATTGTATCACCAAAGAGGCTTTGAAGTGCCAGCACTTCCCCCGAAGAAATTTTTGCATTTTTGCTTGGCAAATTTATAAATATACTTTAAAAATATATTATCATATTTAATATTTCACCCTGTAAATATTTTCCCTAGAATCTGCTCATGTTTTTTTCATCATTCCAAATCATTTTATCACAGTAATTGTTTCCTTGCGATGCTGACCCAGTCTGAAAAATTCCCAAATCATTCCTTAGTCTTCCATTCACCTCTTGCCAACATCTCAATATTTCCCTCATCCCCTTCAATGTAGTGGTTCCCAGGAAGACGAAGGAAAGTAAAGTCTTAAAAGGATTCACTCATAACTATACTTTATTAGCATGATATATTTTATCTTTCTAAGATGAAAGTTCTGTACATGGAGATTTTTAGATATTTAATCAAACTATGTAATAGTTTTAAAGATAACCAAACATTTGGAAATGGACCATTTTAACTTGAAGTGATAGTACAATAAATTTTTCTGGTTACTTACCAAAAGCAATGTTTTGTATAAGACTTACAATTTCTATTACATGCAGAAGACTTCCAGGATGTATAAATAATTAGGAATTTAATGATTGGTAATTGAAATAACTCCTGAACAGTGATAATAATGAAGATTAAGGTAATATAAAATTTGTGATTTTATCCAGTTTCATTATTATCTCTCATTACATTTTATTTATATTTCTAAGAAGATGCAAAAATTACAAATTTGGATTTCATCTTCTAATAACCTTAGCCCACTCCCTGATAAAGTTTTTAGTCATAAGTAAAGTAGCTCAAAGCCATGCATTTAGAAATAAGAAATATTAGGTCTATGGTCTCAGACATAAAAATCAGCACCTGGAATCATTACAGTTTACCTGTCAATATACTCACATAGGATCTCAATAAATTAGAGGATTAGAGGTTGACATCAGGAAAGCCTTTCTAAAGATTTTCCTTTACCAGAAAGTATAATTCATTTTAGAACAATCAAATAAATCACAAATTATATTATTTAAGGGTTTTTTTTAAAGTTACCTTTCTTGTGAATACAGCATTCATCTACAAAGTCAACATTTCCTTAAAAAGTATTACTTATTTTTATTTTTTTTAAAGATTGGCCCTAAGCTAACGTGTGTTGCCAATCTTTTTCTTTTTCTTCTTCTCCCCAAAGCACCCCAGTACATAATTGTATATTCTAGTTGTAGATCCTTCTAGTTCTTCTATGCGGGATGCTGCCTCAGCATGGCCCGATGAGCATGCTAGGTCTTCATCTAAGATCCAAACCAGTGAAACCCCGGGCTGCCAAAGCAAAGCATGAGAACTTAACCAGTGGGCCATGGTGCCAGCCCTAGTGTTACTCTTTTGTTCTTTAATTCAGTGAGTCAATGAATCTTTATTCAGTGTTTTCCCTGTTTCACTACTTTTGTAGCCGTGTGGTGGTGAACCAGAGAGTCTTACTTACAATATCTCCTCAATGTTACCTCTTGGTTGTGGAGACCTGCTATACAAATAAATGAGTAAAGAAGGCAACTATTCATAGTGACGAGCACTGTACAGTCTTGAATGCAGGCGAAGTAATCAAGTGACTGGATGGTTACTTTTCATTGGTTCATTAGAAAAGCACTTGCTGAGGAGGTGAATTTAAAGGCAATCAGAAAGCTGAAGAGTCTCAACTTATGCAGATTGGGAGGAAAGGAATCCAGGAAGAACTTTTAAAGGGTTCTGGGGTGGTTTCAAAGGTGAGGATGAATTATAAATTACTTTCAGTTTAACTCTGGCATTAATGAGGATGAAAATAGTCAGAAATCAGGTAAATGAATATGTAGACCTGGGTGGTAAATTCTTGAAATAGTTCACACCATTCCCCACTCCATTTTCCCCTGGAAGACTTTGCTACTCAACGATAGAACTATTTACTTAAAAGTTCTGATGCGTCTTCTGAATCCTTCTCAACAACAGAGTGTTCAAGGACTCAAAACCGTCTCATGAGATAAAGCAAATACCATATTCTTGTTCCTGTTCTTGCGCTGGGTAAAATAGTGGCTCAGTCCTCTTTTTTTCTAAAACCACCTCCCACACTTTTCATGTAAATCTCTTGGATGTAAGTTTATTAGGCCTCTGACCTTTTAGTGAATAGTGGGTCACCATTCTTGCTTTACAGTAGAAGTACCCGGGAAGATATTTTAAAAAGTAGCCCAGCCCAGACCATTTTTATCAGAATCTGCGTGTGCGGTCTCAGGCATGGATATTCCAGAAGTTTTCAGGACACGTGGCCAGGATGAGAACAAGTGGTCAACTCCTCTGTACCATGCTGTTTCAATTGGTATATTATTGAAATAACAAAAATGAAAAAAAACAAAACCCTTCAAATGGCTATAGAATGACCTTCCTCCAGTGTTTGTTTACTGTTTCTTTGGTAGTATTCTGAAGTAACTTATCCCGGTCCAAAGTCCTTCTCTCTAAATTCTTACCAACTTTTCAAATGTATATATAGACTAGCGTTTTCCAATAAAAATATAATGTGAACCACATATGTAATTTTAGATTTTCTAGTAATCACATTAAGAAAGTGTTAAGAAAAAGTTGAAACTAATTTAATAGTTTATTTAATCAATACATCTGAAATGTTCTATATTTATATTATAAATATTATATTTATATAAGTATTGTATTAAATATAATAAATGAGATATTTTACAGACTTTTGTCATATTATGTCTTCAAAATCTGGTGCATATTTTATGTTTCCAGTATTTGCTGCATTTCCAGTGTTCAGGGGCCACATCTGGCTAGTGGCTACCAGTTCGAAGACTGCTGTGTAGACCATTAACCTCCTATTTTTGTCTTGATCTCTGCTAATGTGCTACTGGAACACTTAAAATATGCATGATTTAAGGTTATTCTAGAATTGATTTACTCCAAAACAACTTATTTCTGCAATGGTAGGAATTTTGCCTGATTTGGAAATATATCTTATTCAGGGGACTTTGAGCCATTACACAAAATCATACCACGTAGATCACCAATTCCTACAAGCAGTTTAGTTTTGTGCTAAAGTAAGATACATACACACACAATGTGGCTTAGTTGCAAATCAGTACATTACTCAGATGTACAGATAGAGAAAACGAACTCAAGCAAACCTTGGAGATCTCAATCAATCCAGTGTGTAATTCTCAAAGGGCTGGAGAATTGATTACCTCCTGATATTTCAAAGGCTCTGGCAAAACTGGGCGTTCTCTGAAAATGTAGCATCTTACTGCATCTTTGAAGAGTCTCCTTATACTCTCCGAATATATTTTTGCTAAATCGTCGGAACCTTAATCCCTCAGGGCACTTTTAACTTCTGAGTCTCAAAAGGTTATAGGACTAGTTATGGTTAAATAAAAAATAAGAAAATAACCAATAAAGTCCTTTCATCCTTTGACTTTACTGAGTATTTGAATGAAGCCAGAAAACAGTGTTCAATTTTTTAGGCAGTTTGTGCATTGGGCTCTTTAATTCTTGCTTTTCTTCACATAGTATTAAAGTTGTAGCTATATATGAATATACATAAGATACGTAATTTCTGATAGAACAGATCTGTTCAATCTGTTATAAATGAAAAGGAAAATGTTTTACGTATACATGAACTTAATTTGTTTCTATTTCCAGATAATCAGATAATTTCTTCCTCAATGCTTTATGTTAATTCTAAATATTTTATCTTAAAAATCATTTTGGCGTATGTTTTAGGATTTAATAATAGTAGAAGAGGATCAGGGTGAATCTGAATTAAGTAGAAACAAAATATTTGTGCGATGATTGGTCTGTTTCTTCGGATTTGTTTAGCTACTAAAAAACAGTTGTTTCCTTTGACATAGCAAATAATGTACAGTCATTGATGTAAGGCGCTGCTTTTGGAGGTAACAGGTCAACATGGTGGACTTTTCTGCCATGACTGTGCCAAGTCTAGGGGGAAGTGTAATAGAAAAGAAAAAACACCTGCTCATACAGGATTCAAGATATATAAAATCCAACCACATCCAGAAGAAAATAAAATTATTATGATCCGTGCAACAATATATGTTTTCTAGGAATAGTGGGATATAGACATATATATAGTTTGAAAAAAATAAGTACGTTAGACTCCTCAAGGTAACTCTGTTTCTAAGGCTAGATTTTCATCTTTGAAACTGTAATAGTAAAATGATAGTACAAAGACATTTAAAACAGAAATTAATTTTTATTGATTTTTAAAAATATTTTATCATAAAATTTGAAATATCACACTTAACCTTAAGAAATGCTTTCTGGGACTACACTTTTAATAATAGGAAGGGAAACATTTTCTCCCTTCTACCTTCCTCTTTAGAGAGGGAATTATTGTTATACTGGTAATTGCTCAGTAAGGCAAAAAGAAGCACATTAAAAACGAACAGGTACTTTGGCAACTCCTAAAACAACGTAATTTGTTGAAGCAAACACAAAGAGACAGTTAATACCAATTATGGGCCAGAGAAATTTATTTAATATTCAATTTAATCTATAATACACCAAATAATTGCAAATAGATTCTATCTTGTCTCTTTAGAATTTTAGAAGAAGAATGTGTCCTGTCTGCTTTTCAAAGCTTTGTTCTTCTGCCTTTGGGACTAAATCATAAAGTTCAACCAGCAAAGCTTTGTTTCCCAAAGGACACAGCAGGCATTGATAGTGTACTCCAGCTGTAATTCTGTAGTGACACCAGATTGGCAACCGACAGAAATCTCTTGGGCGAAAGTGACAAAGCTGTAATATTTTCACAATGGACTGACTGATGTCTTTGGAAGGTCTGTTTGATTTCAAAGGACATTTTATATTTTTCTGTGAAGATGAAAGTATATTAGACCTTTGTGGTGAAACCATCTGACTGCATAATAAGCATTGCAATAAATAAAGTTATAGTGTTTTTATCCTGAGCTATTTATTGCTTGAAGCTGAATAAGAATATTTCAAAGTGTAGATCAAGTGCTATTTATTTTTAGTACAAAGTGGATATGAGGTTATCTTTATTTCTATCTGATTAATAGAGAATAAATTATTTAGAAAATACAATGTATTGCCTGTTCCTGTAAAGCGGGAGGAGCATAAGTATTTTTATGAGATGGTAGATTTATTATTTAGAGTTAAAATAATAAATATTTAAGTAGATTATCACATAAAATATTTTGTTTATATCCAGGTTTGAAACAATGAGTGTAACATCATTTTAATTTTTCCGCTTAGCTCTGTTCGTTTGATTTTTCAATGGTGCATATCTCAAATTCTTGAAAGTAGTAAACTAGGCAGTTATGCCAAGAACTATATTAATCTAATTAAAAGTTAAATTTTTAAAATTTTTAAAATTCAAAACTCCAAATATGTACTTTAGTTTCTTTCTGTGGTAGTTAACTTCAGAAAGATATGAGTAATTTTTAAACTATCACATTCCTACTTGTTTATATGATATATATTTTAAGAAGAAAACAAAAAACAATTTGCATTTTCACTCCAGCATTCTTAGTTCAAATTTTTTAACTGGATGGTTAACACTCATTATGTTATTTTGAAACTGAGAGTTGCTTCTTATAGCTTACCGAAATTTAAAAACCTATAAAAATAATATTAATGTGAGTTCTGTTTAAACTTGAAATACATGTATATCATAGATTAATATTTTTGAAAATACTAGTTACAACATTTTAAAACTGCGAAATATTATTCCTTGCTTCTCTACTTAGGAGAATAAAATAAATCTTTTATTTATTTGTTTCATATATGAAATAAGAATGAGAGTTCAAAATTGTCTGTGAGCAATGGCTTCTTAATGTCTGTCCTGATAGATGAGTTGGTATTGTCCAGAAAGTTAGAAAGAAAATTGTTTGCCACACAGATTTCCCTGAAAGATGTAAACAATATAGTATGAAATGGGTTTGACTCAGCAATTTTATGTATGATCAGAAATAAGGCCTACAAGTGCATGGAAGGTGATTTTTAAAGGTTTATCAAGGATTTGAATTTGTACATTAGAGTCCAATTATGTCGCCGATTTATTTACAGGTAACTGCTCATTAATGCAGTGGTTCTCAGCTGGATTAGTGCTGCATTAGTCTGGGGCATTTGGAAACGTAGGAGGGTTTTTGCAGTTGTGGCAGGAACCAGGGAGCACTCCCGATGTTAGATGTAAGGGGGCAAGGATGCTGATCATTTTAAGTACTTAGGATGGCCTGGCCCTGCGTGTGTTAGTTTCCTGTTGCTGCTGTAACAAAGCCCTGCAGACTGAGCGGTTTAAAACAACACGAGTTTGTTATCTTACAGTTAGAGATAGAAGTCCAAGAATGGTCTCAGTGGTTTAAAATCAAAGTGTTGGCAGGGCTGCCTTCCTTTCTGGAGAATCCAGGGGAGAGTCTATTCTCCTTGCTTTTTCCAGCTTCTAGAAGACACTGACGTTCCTTAGCTAAAGGCCCCCTTCCTCCATTTTCAAAGCCAATGACGTTGTCTCTCTCTGACCATTCTCCTGTCCTCGTGTTTCCCTCTGACTCCTGCTAGGAAAGATCCTTCACTTTTAAGGAGCCCCATGCTTAGAAGCTGCCCACCTGGATAATCCATGTTAATGTCTCTGTCTCGAGGTCCTTAACATAATCACCTTTGCAAAGTCTGTTTTGCCACGTGAGGCAGTATATTCACAGGTTCCGAGGATTGGGACATTTTGGGTGGGGGAGGTTGGGTTACTCTGCCTGTTACATGCACCGTGAAGAATTTTCTCAATCAGTAGCTTGCCCATGAAGAACACCGCATTGAAGGCCAGTAGATGGACCCCCCACATAAGCCAGTAATGTTCAGTGTTTTGTTGTTCACTCTTGATGCTACTTAAATCATGGTCAGGATTTGCCCCACTGCTTTCATATACTTATTTGGTAGCTTCTGTCTAAAGGAAGCTAAAGTGATGCCATTGAATGATGAATCGGGATGACATCAAGGATAGCGCTAAGAATCCGTACTAAGATGTAGATCTAAATATCTACGTTAATGGATTTCATCATTCTTAAATCCCTGAAGACGTCCACTATTGCCATACAGTGTCTTCCGTAGGTGCCCCCACAAGCTTATGGTCTATGGGTTCTTGATGTCTGCCTTTTAAATGTATGTAAGGGAGAACAGAGTGGGAATAAGAATAGAAAAGTGAGAAGGGAAGAGATGAGAGACAGCATTCCTTCATTACTTAATTCCTGGGTGAGAAATTTGAATTCAATCTGTGACAGTTATTTTTTTTTAAAAAACTCTACATTTCAAGTTCAACTCTTCATGATTATCTTATGATTTTGAACATATCTTTTTTTTTTTTCTTTTAGTGAGGAAGATTAGCCCTGAGCTAACATCTGTTGACAATCCTCTTTTGCTGAGGAAGATGGGCCCTGGGCTCACATCTTTGCTCACCTTCCTCTATCTTATATGTGGGACACCTGCCACAGCATGGCTTGATAAGCTGTGCGTAGATCCACAGCTGGGACACGAACCTTCAAACCCCGGGCTGCTGAAGCGGAGTGCATGAACTTAACCATTATGCCACTGGAACAGCCCCTGAACATATCTTTTTAAATAGAAAAAATTATATACCATAAAGTAAATTACGTCTTTCAGGCTGTTGAGAATTCTGAAAGACTTGAAGTCCCAAATGATATTCCCTAATTTTTTTCTAAATTTGCAAAGGACAAAAAAATTAATGAGAACAGCCATTCATATTTTACTAGTTAGATTATTTACTTTAGAGTAATGATAAAATTATATTATTTATATTACCTGTATAATTATAGTGAAATTTGACTTGAACAATACACTATTTTCAAAGATGTTTTAAATGAATCGTCTCCTGTAAGACTTACGAACATAATACAGCTATCAGTATTTCTGATTGACAGGTTAGGAAACTGAAGTTCGTAATTATCTTGTCCAATATCAACACATTTAGCTAATGGCAAGGCCAGGGTTGAGATTCTGATCTCGTAGCCTATTCTTTGGCAGCTGGGTGAAATAGGAACTTTATTTGCAATTGTTGATTGCTCATTAAATGATATTAGTGGTCTTTGTTTAGTGGTGATCTGAAAACAATTTTGACTTACTAGTTTGAATGATGATACTTGTTTATAATGGTATGTTTGCTCCTAAATTTATCTTTAGACAATCTGTGCCTTTATTTAGTGAATCATTCATTGGGCCAAACCTTTAGGTTTAACATTTTTTTTACATATAAAAATATAATTAGCTGTTTAAAGTTGGTTCCAGCGTTATATTGCTGAGGAAAGTCAGAACTAGCTAAATTAATCCTATGGGAATTGCATTGCTTTGATCAGCTTTTGACTCATGACCATAAGGAGAGGAAGAAAGAAGATTCTTCTTAGAGATTTCCTTTATACCTGATATTCTCTACTGCTCATATATGAATTTGTGTGTGTGTGAGGAAGATTGGCCCTGAGCTAAGATCCAGTGCCACTCTTCCTGCTCTTCGCTTGAGGAAGATTGTCCCTAAGCTAACATCTCTGCCAGTCTTCCTCTATTTTGTATATGGGATGCCAAGACAGCATGGCTTGATGAGTGGTATAAGTCGGCGCCTGGGATCCCAATCTGTGAACCCCGGGGTTGCCGAAGAACAAGGGCAAACTTAACCACTAAGCCACTGGTCCAGCCCCTCATATTTAAATTTTTAAACTAAAATCCATTTTTTATATTTCAGGTACGTTACAAATTATTTTAATAAGCATTTTAATAGTCACTTCATATTAATAAATTGTGATGAAACATTAAATTTTACTAACGCAGTAGTTGATTATTCAATATAACTAAAATGTGAATTGAAGTTTTGAAACAATGAAGAATTTTAAAATGCAAATATTATAAAATGGCTTCTCTTATCTGCATATTCAGTGGCTATTAACTCTTCTGTCCACAGTGATTTTTAACTTGACATTATTGGTTGAAAAAATGTTAACTAGGGAAAACTAGTCCAATGAAATTGAAAGAATTGAGTTTAAAAGTTGTTTTGGCATAACTTTATTTTTTTTTTTTACTTTTTACTTCTTACTTCCATGTTCTTTTGCCCCATCAACCTTTCCCTTCTATCATATTTCAGCATAAAACCACTGGAAAAACTGCGAGAACATGACTAGCTTTTAGAGAATAAAACAAAATTTTTCATATATACATCATATTTTAATGTATAATATATAGTAGCTATATTCTGTTATTTTTCTTCTGCTTTGTTTCAAATGTTTATATGTATATTTTCGCTTGCTTTTGTTTAGTATATCTGATAGCATATCCCCATGTTTTTCTCTGCTTATTGGTAGAAATGAATATTATATAATGTTTTTGAAGAATCAATAATATCATATACTTTGTTTTATTTGATTTTTATTGGATCACTCCTCCAAAAACATATTTTTCTTAATTATATTCACAGCAAAGAATGCTACAGGAAATCTTACAATTTAATATGGACAATTAAATTTAGAGAAATAATAATATTGATAGTTATGAAGTCATTAAATAAAAGGCTAATTGATCGAAGTTAGTGGAAAACTTCAGTACACATAGTGTCTCCTTTTAGGTAATGCTCAGTTTATGGTGCATTTCAAAATATAGTTGTTTTATACAATTTTCCTTTTAATTCAATCAACGTATTAATATTGTGTAGTCACCATTTCCCAAAGTGGTGGTGACTAGTCTTTGTCTCATGAAAACTCGTGTATCTATGTGCCACAGCACAGGCCAAAAAAAGAAGAAAAAAATGCATTTCAAATCAGTATGATTTTTTTTTTCCTTTTTTCCTCTCCAAAGACTCCCAGTACATAGTTGTATGTTCTTAGTTGTGGGTCCTTCTAGTTGTGGCATGTGGGACGCCACCTCATCGTGGCTTGATGAGTGGTACCATGTCCGCACCCAGGGTTAGAACTGACAAAACACTGGGCCGTCTGCAGCAGAGCGCGTGAACTTAACCACTCGGCCATGGGGCTGGCCCCAAATCAGTATGATTTTATGTTAGTTAATCACAGGTTAATCATTAGGCAATCAGATGTTTCTAGTATGTCTGGTTGGTTCAGAAAAAAATTGCCATTTCATTAAGCATTTCTTAATATTTAAGACAATTACAGTAAATAGCTCAGCACTCTTTATGTGCATTTTCCTAATTTTTAACACTAGAAAATCCAGTTGATTTATTGTTCATATAACCAGTTTTAGAATCTAAGTGGTAGGTAGGAAGATAACATTTGGAAGGAGACTGCTCTCCCAGCCCCACGAGGCTCACTGAGCATGAAATGACCACTGGCACCATGGGGGCCTCATATTATCAAGTAAGTGGAGTGAGGTTGATACAGCAGCGGTGGCTGGAGTAGGGTTCTGGCTCATAAACAGACCTTTCATTCTCTGCTACCTTCTGGTTCAGGAAAGCTACCATATGTAGAGAACTGTGTATATAAATCCTAGAACATGATTTCTCATAGCTTTTGGATTGCTGCTTTATGAAACCCATGGCAAATATGAAGATAATAATCTTAATATTGACAATAAGATTATTTTCATTGTATTTTGCAATATGCAAATTTTTAAACAAATTTCAGGTGTTTATCAACATCATTTCAAACAGTTAATCTTTTATGCCAAATGTTACATGTTACAAACAAGATTAATACATCTATCTAGCACGTAAGACTGCTCTAGAAATATCCATTAAATAAACAATACATTTTTCATTTTTTGAGGAAGGTTAGCCCTGAGCTAACATCTGCCACCAATCCTCCTCGTTTTGCTGAGGAAGACTGGCCCTGAGCTAACATCTGTGCTCATCTTCCTCCACTTTATACGTGGGACGCCTACCACAGCATGGCTTTTGCCAAGCAGTGCCATGTCCGCACCCTGGATCCGAACTGGCGAACCCCAGGCCGCGGAGAAGCGGACATGCACACTTAACTGCTGCACCACCCGGCTGGCCCCCTAAACAATGCAATTTTATTTTGATGACAAGTTAGAACAAATAGACCTTATTTCCTTGCCTGGTGTTGATTGTTTACTTAGTCATCCAACAAATATTTATTGAGAGCCAAACGTGTAAAGGGCACCATGTTATTGTTTTTTAATCCGACTTTCAGTTGGAGTGGGCACATATAAGCACATTGCGTTACTTAACCACATGAAGATTTACACCTTCTAAAAGGGCTTTCTTTTAGGCACAGTAGAAAGGAAGGAAGGATTTATGAGAAGAATTAAAAGGAATGCATACTTCTGTTTCTCATCCTAAATTTCAGCTTTGGAAGATCTTCCGTCTGTGGGACAAAGTTGCCAGAAGCCACAGATAATTTCTACTCCCATGTCAGGACTCCGCTTTTCAGTGACTTTAACTGTCCTCCTCTACAAGTCAAAACCTAAGTGGCTAAGTGAGTGAAGGAAGTGAAATCATCTTTGATCACAGGTGCGGTTACTACATTGCCCTAAAAATCTTTCCGAGCATTTCTTCTTTCATCTTTTGCCTCCCTGGGTGTAAGAGCACTGAGTGAGAGAAGTGCTGACTCTCAGGGAGTCTCTGAGTAGCTGTGGAATTGTCACATCCAGCGATTTTGGGGAACCTTATCTCTAGATTACCAATATGTATTACTGGTTTTGGAAAGTGAGATATAAGGATGAATTTATCTTAATTGATATTTAAAGATACTTTGAAAGTGAATTTTCTAAGTCATTGAAAGATATCCCTTTCTAGCACACTGACACTTATTTAACAGTAAATCTGGTTGAGGAACCCAGTGTTAAACATGAAAATGAATTTTATTTTCCTATTTCTAAAATGGACTGATAACAGTTTATCAAGAAGTTTCCTTGACCTACCCAGTAGTCTGTGCTTCCTCTCACTGAAATAATTTATTTTGCCCTTGGGCCTGAAAACTTTAACATCATCCCACTGATTTCATTATCCATTATTTGGAGCCATCTCGATGGTGCATACTTGTCATAATTTTATTCGGTTAATGGGGTTAATTAAGAAATCTTTAAAATGGTAGAAATATGTTATTATCTTTTAAATGTTTGTGAAGATAACTTTTATAGTTCTCTTCTTCACTTACTAAAATATTTAACATATACTCTCTTGATAAAATTTTTCACTTATTTACATATATATATATTCCTATAGCTTTGTGGAGGAATTTTCCTGAAATATTGTATAAAATGCTTTTTTACATAAGTAATAGATTTCTATTGAAAATATTTTGGAAAATTCATAAAAATTACAAATCAAAGGAAAGAAATCCAAAGTATAATTCTATCATGGAGAGATATTTAAATTTATCAAAGTAAAATTTTTATTCATTTACTTTGTTAGCATAAATGTATAACCCAGATAAACCTTCATTTCAGTAGGTATTATACTCATTTTAATACGAGTACTCAATAAGGATTATATTCACTTCAGTAAGTATTTATTAAATACATAGCATGTACTTTGCATGGTGCTATGTACTGTGGAAATGAAACCAAGGTATCAGATCAGATAGGGACTTCACACACACAGACTATATAACAAATGTAGTTTAGAGAGATCACAGGAGAGAGCTAGGAAAATGGGGGCTGGCCTGGTGGCGTAGTGGTTAAGTTCGTGCTCTCTGCTTCACAGTCCCGGGGTCCCCAGGCCCGGATGCCGGGCGTGGACCTAGCACCATACGTCAAACCACACCATGGTAGCATCCCACATAAAGTAGAGGAAGATTGGCACAGATGTGAGCTCAGCAGTCATCTTCCTCAAGTGAAAAGAGGAACATTGGCAACAGATGTTAGCTCAGGGCCAATCCTCTTCACACACGCAAGGAAAAGAGATCTAGGAAAATGCAATAATTAAGCATCAATATAATTAGATCATATAAATGAAATGGAAATTTGCATATAGCTTCCAGTTAAATTTATGTAATTTAAGATTATTTTCATGAGCTTCACCCAAAGTACTATTTAATTATGGTTGCTCTTAAGAACAGTATGTAGACAGTCTCTGTGTGTTCAGCTCCAATTTCTTGTCAACAAAAACATAGGTGTTGTCAGTGAAATTTAAAGGGACATTTTCTAAGTTTATCAGCTCGGGGGCTTATGGCGAAGGAAGAGAAAATGTTTCCTTTAATTTCCTCTAGTCCACTTAATCATCATAGTTACAGTAGTTACAGAATCATAGAGTTAGAAGAATTGTTCATAATTATCAAAACCTTCTAATTTAGCAATGAGCCAGTGGAGGCCCAGAAATGTTTCCCTATCTTATCTTATCCTTTCAGAAAGATGGTCCCGTAACATAACTGTGATCTTTCAGATGGTGAACTCCATGAGAGCAGGGACTTTTGGCTTATTGGCCAAAATAGTACCTGGTATGTACTCAATAAAGTAAACTAATATAATCATATATCCACAAAACCATATTCATTGTTTTAATTTGTCATACTTTTAATATATTTATTAATGTATTAATTTATTTGGCTTACCCTTTTAGAAGCCCTACTCATTGCTAAATACCCTGTTGCTGCTGGAATTGCCAGGATAAAATATACATTCTCTGCTTTTTGTATAATCCAGAGCCTAAGGTAGGCATCAGACTTGCAAACAGAGTTTTGGTACAAAAGAGTTTGCAAATTGCACACATACAGAAAGGATCTAAGTATTATTAATGTCTCTTTTTGGTGTATGTTAATCCTGGACAATCCATTGCCATGAACCTCATGTTATTCTTTCTCCATTAAAAATATTTTTTCAAAACTATTTTAGTTAGCGCAATATCTATTATTGACAATATAAATAGTATATAAAAATAGAAGGCCTTGCCCACCCTCACCTTTTTCCAAAAGAGAAAATCCTTAATATTTAGGTCTTGTTTTACTTCCTGATAATAGTTGCAGATGTGTCCTTTGACATTAAGGATGAGGAACAGAAAGAGGTAGATGCTCTCTTTTCAGCCCTTCTGGGCTTCCCAGGATGATTCAGCTTCCTTGTTGAATTTCTATTGTGTACTGGCCTCCTTAGGTAACTCAGCAATCTAAAAATCATTAAAATACCTTTGGCAGTCTCCATTCAAGAGTACAGAGATTTTAGCTGATATTTTCTCCAAGCCTCTAACTTTTCTCCTTTTTTTCCACACATTTCTCAATACATTTTGTTCCTTTGCTTATTTTTTTTTACCAGAAAGTGTCACTTCTGAGCTTTTGGAAAAAATAGAGACCCTACGTTATGACACCTCCCCAGTTCTAATCGTGGTATTTCTGTGGTTTGCTGATGATTCATATATATTGAAAATCTCTCATTTGATATGATCACAGCACTATTATATATATGCTTACATATGTATTATGGGAAACTGATATTCTAGCATTTAAAAATAAGGTAAAGCAGTCACAAAATGTCATGCTGAACTATTTAATCTGTAGATATCATATTCCCAAAATAATTTTGAGGACTTCGTAATTGAAGACTTTGAATGGAATGTAAACTGAAACCTTATGGCTTGATTCTGGATAAATTGTAGAATGAAAAACTATTTGGTCCTGGAAAGGAGTCCATTCTTGGTTGCTTCGTGGATAATAATGAGGCCTGTGACTTGCAATATCAAGAGGAGGGTTAGTGATCATCTACAACAGTTATGACACTTGCTTACTCACAAAGCTCTCCTTCCAGATATAAAAGAAGAGGATCAAGAGGTCAAAATATTTCGACAACCTATTTTCCCTTCCTCCAGAGGTGTTAGGCCCTCCACGAGATTGAGGGACCCTTAGAGAGTAGAATATGAGACCTCAAAAAACAAACTTATGAGGGAAACTAATACTCCCAGAACTTAACTCTGTAATATAATTCTCACACTCCATTAATCCTATATCTTGTCTAAGAGTAACACGTTCTTACCTTATTCCTTTCTACTCCCTTCTTCTTTTTCCTCAGAGGAATATTCTCCGATAGCTGCCAGACTGGAAAATATATTCAGAAAAAAATCTCACATTGAGATATGGGTATCTGATTTGGGGATACTTCTATTAGTATTTTCACTTAATGAAAGAATACGTAGGAAAAAATTAGTAAAGTAATTTTGGGCATTGGGCAGTCATTATGGTAGATTTTAGGGGCAGAAGGACCCTCCTGGTCATTCCGTCACATATGGAACTCACAGAGTCCTTGGAAACCCTTATCTCATGTCGTCAACTAACTTTGGTTTTGCATAAATATAGTAACAAACACTTCCATCAAAATGCTTTGTTATCCTTGATTTTTTCCCCAACATTGTAAGTAGGATATCTACTCATTTTCCAAGCAATTTAGGTTATCTTGACCAGAAGCAGTGGAGTAGATTATCAGTTTTGAGGTACAAAACAATTTAACAGCCCAATTTCTCTAAAAGTATCCTGTTTTTTATAGACAATAACATGAAATAAGTATTTTCCCACTATTGCTAGAATCACACATTTACCGACACTTTGTTCTTATATTAGTTGACGTTCCTCAGTTCTTCCAGAAAATATCTTAAAGGTTATATTAATTGACCTTTGCAGACACCATATGTCTGTCTAAATTTATATATATTTTATAATATCTGGCTTTAGAACTGAGTATGTTAACAGACAAGCTATTGAATCTGGATCATATAAAGTCATTTTCTATGACGTATGCTTTGAAATGTGCACAACTAGGGTCAAGGCTTTTGTGTGTTTTTCTTCTCTCTGTCTTCCTCTTTCTACATATGGACTAAAAAGTGAAGGTCTGGTCTCCTAGATTCTTTTGATTATGCAGAGTGTATTGATTAGTCTTTTAATCATCTATGCTTTTTAACTGCCTCAGCATCCAGAAGATAACACCAGCTGCAGGCATGAATATTTTGTTATACCAGTCACTGGTGGAATTTACTAGAAATTATTTGACTACATATTTGTGACAGAAGTGAGTAAAGGTAATTCACTTTTTTAATGTATCTCCAAATGCCAACATCTGCCCAGCAAAAAAGAACATTTTCCCAATGTTTGCATTATTTTTCAAAAACAAACCCTCTTGAATTATTTTTAATTCAATATAGCTGTTTCTCTGGGAAGATGTAATTTTATGCATATAACATCTAAATAAAGACAAATGTTATTTATAACTGTAGTAAAGTTAGTGCTAGCTGATGAATTACTACCAGAACTTTCATATATAAGTGCCTGTAATCTTTAGAAGTGAACTCAGGGCTACTTTTTCTGTGCACACATTCTCTGCTCAAAGGTAAATTATCTTTAAAAGATAAAGAAAATATCTGTTTGGCTATTTTTGAGAGAGGATATGATATATTTGAGTCATAAAAACAGTTCAGATTTTAGTGTGTGCGTCGTTACTTCAATCTTCAGTCAGTTTAGAAACTGATGACTGACCGATATAGATTTTTTAAGTTAAAAAATGGTTTTCCAAATTTGTAAAGACAATAATTGAAAGCATAACAGATTAAATGTAAAATTCAATGCCTGAAGGTGTATTTCCTTTGTATTCCTAGAAACATATCACTATTGGGAATACAAATATCTCCACATCTCCCATATAACTAAACATCCAGTTTTAAAATTATACATTGTAATGTAAGATTTTAACTTAACGTGAACAAAATTCTTACATTCTGGCAAGAAAAAGTAAGCAATGAAATGACTACAGGTGTTAGTATCATTTAGTGATTTCAAGAAGCAAATTAAAAGATAGTGTGAAATTTTCTTCCTAGAAACATGTAGAAATGTGTCCATGAAATTTTGTGGGCATAAGAATGAACTGGTAGAACTTTATAAAAATGTAAATCCCCATGATGTTGATGTCTCCTGATTCAAGAGGTTGGTAAAGGGGCCAACAATCTATATTTGAAAGAAATCGTATAATATAGAGACCACTTTGAGACACACTGATATGTGAATAATTTTCTTTTTCCCATATATGTGAGCTTTTTTTGATTTTTTGAAATGTTTAAAATGAAATATATGTCTAACTATTGATGTGAAAGTTATTTTAGAAACTGACCTCTATCAGTAATACAGAAAGAGGTTTTGTTGCTGCTGTTTTGCTTTGTTATGAGCCATCAAAAATATTTGTAAATGATTATCAGCATCTTCAAGAACAACACATATTTCCCAGGGACTGCTGTTTGTGTACTGCTTTGCCAACTTGTGGAAACCAAAAGCTTGGAATAAAATCTCTGGCCTCTAGATCTATTTAATCTGATGAGAGATTAAAGCACCCAGATGACCATCTCTTTATCTTCCTTGGAAGAATGTCTGTTCATTTCCTCTGCCCATTTTTTGATTGGGCTGTTTGGGGTTTTTTTTGTTGAGTTGTAGGAGTTCTCTATATTCATTGGAGTTCAACCCCTTGTCTGATAAATGATTTGCAAATATTTTCTCCCACTTGGTGGGTTGTCTTTCCGTTTTGTTCACGGTTTCCTTTGCTTTGCAGAAGCTTTTTAGTTTGATGTAGTCCCATTTATTAACTTTTTCTTTTGTTTCCCTTACCTGAGTAGAAATGGTATTCAAAAAGATGTGGGTAAGACATACAGATGGCCAACAGACATATGAAACGATGCTCAACATCACTAATTGTTAGGGAAATGCAAACCAAAACTACAATGAGATATCACCTTACACCAGTCAAAATGGCTGTAATTACCAAGACAAAATATAGCAAATGTTGGAGAGGATGTGGAGAAAAGGGAACAATCATACACTGCTGGTGGGAATGCAAACTGGGGCAGCCACTATCGAAAACAGTATGAATATCTCAAAAAATTAAAAATAGAAATACCGTATGATCCGGCTATCCCACTACTGGATATTTATCCACAGAACTTGAAATCAATGATCCAAAGAGATTTCTGCACCCCTATGTTAATTACAGCATTATTCACAATAGCCAAGATGTGGAAGCAGCCCAAGTGCCCATCCATAGATGAATGGATAAAGAAGATGTTGTATGTATGTATAATGGAGTAGTATTCATCCATAAAAACATACAAAATGGCCCCATTTGCAACAACATGGATGGACCTTGAGGGTATGATGTTAAGTGAAATAAGCCAGAGAAAGACAAATGCTGCTTGATTTCACTCATATGTCGAAGATAACAAATACGTGGATAAAGAGAACAGATTAGTAGTTACCGGAGGGGAAGGGGGTTGGGGGTGTGGACGAAATGGATAAAGCGGCACATATGTATGGTAATTCATAAAAATTAGACTACTGGGGGTGAGCACGATGAAGTGTATTCAGAAAGTGATAAACATTAATAAACACCCGAAATTACATAGTTATAAACCATTATAATCCCATAAAATTACTTAAAAAAATAATAACGCACCCAGATGAAAATGTTAATGAAACTATAAGATCATAAAATGATATATTCTGAGATTCTCAAGACCTTAATGGTAAATGCAGAGAACATTAAATTAGGAATCAGAAAACACGAATTTGGTTACACTCTGTGCCCCTTAGCAGTTCCTTGATGTATGTCTTTTAACATTTGCACTGTCTACATTGTCCCATTAAAATTGGTATGAAAATAATTTCCTTTTGCAAGTCACCAGCTTATAGTGAGAGACGTTTGTAGTAATTTATATAAAAATATCATGTTACAAATTCAATAATTCTGTGATACATATGATTAGTGAAAGTTTTAAGAGTTAAAGCCTAAACGATATTAAAAGGCAAAGGTAGTCAGAGAAGAATATGTGTGAAAATTATTGAAAGGGGGGGACTTCAACAAGTAGACAGAAGTGGTGAACGCAGCTGGTCACATCATACGTGAAGCTGTAACTCTAAAGAGCCACTTTTGGGAAAATTCTCAAAAATTTGCGTAAAGTGGAGGTAGAAAGCTCTCCCACATATTATAATTTTAGGCATTATTGTAATAGTCTATATGTTCTTTTTATTGTCAGGATTATTCATTACATATATATTTATATGTAAAACTTCACTGTAAATTAATAGAAACGAGGTACTGTATGTGCATAAGGGAATGAATTATGATTACTAAGGGAAATGTTAGTTTAAATTTCCTTGATTTGTTATATGGAAATCTTAACTCTAACACTTTCTTAATGTAAAGTTTTATTTTAGATTCATACACATTAATTATATTGAAAGGATTTGTAGAGACCATAATCTAGGCTTTATTTCTGCTAGTATTTTTACTTATGAAGAATTTTGTGCATCTAAACTTCAGATTAGCAAATGCTCACCGATCTACACTTAAGGCACCACATTGAAAGCTTTATGCAGTGACATTAAAACATAAGGTGGAAGCACTAACATTTAAGAAACCCACAATCTAATTGTAGGGGTAAGACACGCACTGCAATATTTGTATGTCAGTGGAATCACTATGTAATTAACAGCAACGAAACTGACCAGATAAGAGTGATCGCCATTCGGAAGCGAAAAAACTCCTTGTTAGCTGGACCAGCTAGAGAAAGTGGGGAGTCTGAGTCACATGTTCAAGCAGGTTTTCCTTGGCAGAGAAGATGTTTCAATGTAGACAATCATAAATGCAAAACACAGTGACAGCGATATTTCAGTAAATAGTATGGAGAATAATCTCTCAATTAGGCATCAATCTAAGGCATGAGGAGATGAGTTCATTTTCTGTGTTAGCCATTCTTCAAATATTAGGACATTCATTCTCTGCCCACTTCTAAGTCCTTCTGCTCCTTGCATTTTCTAGTTCCCTGCCTGTGTTCCTGTAGTTAGCTGCTGACTCTTCTTGTTGCTCTCCACCCACAAACCTACATTTCTCCCTATTACCTTCTTCACAGTCCCTTTATACCACCTACTAGTGTGTCATGACTTTTTCTTGTTGCTAGAGTTTGACAAGTATTGATGCCCAAAATCAAATTTCAAAAATTTCCTCCTCCACCAGAGAATATCACTGTTAGCAATTTGATGAGGTGTCTTCCAATTTTTAAGATGCAAATATATATTTATATATAAATATTTCTTAAAAATTATAGAATTTGGTTGGTTCTTTTCACTTGAAAAATTTTGATAATTTTACCCACATATTTAACTTTCCTCTACAAACACTGCTTTAATGGCTTCCTGGTATTCTGTGCTCTTGATAACGTTTCATAAACTTCATTTTCCTAATCTGCAGAATGGGGCTAATAATAGCTCACAAGGTTGTCTTAAGAATTAAGTGAGATGACATGTGGGAGAAGATTCCAGCAGAGTTCCTGGGATTTAGTGGGCCTTCACCCAATGTTCTCACGGGTTTTATAATATGCCTGAATTTCCAATTGCTGAGCTCTGATATATGTGGAAATAGTCCATCTTCCTCTTAGACTCTTATTGCAAGACATTTGCCTGAGGTGTGACTAGAGGTTGCCAAACCTGTCTGTTCACTAATTGATGCTGTCATATGATCTCAAACTGTATTTTCGGATCACACACACGTGCACGCACACACAGGTACATGCCACATCTCTCTTTCTGAGTAAAAATCACCACTTTTTGAAGATGATTTCCAAGACACAACAATGCCTCGGGTATTGTGAGGGTGGACATTGAAGTGAATTGAAGGCATTTAGGGTGACTTCATAATTTAGAACTCAGAAATGGAGTGATGGTGATACAGACTGAAAAAAAGACATTGTGAGTCGGACTCCTTCGTTGGGAAATAGGAAGTGTGGGGATGAGCATATGAGATCTATCTTGATATTCTAGCAGAGCATCAAAGTGGAAACACGACGAAGATATTTGGAAATAAACCTAGAGCTCAGAGAAAAGGACTGCATAAGGACGTGTATAATTTAGGAATTACATACGCACATGCTGTAGTACGAACATAACAGTGTATGAAGTCTCAAAACTTCATGTGGAAATTATGATATCTCCTTGAATATTTCAGAGGCCGTTGTAAGTAGCGTTGGATTCAAATCGCTGTTTTTACACTTGCTGTGCAGTTTAGATACAGTACTCACTTTCCCCATCTAGGACTGAGACAAACCTAAGGCTGTTCTCATGTTTCACTGAAACATTGTATAGAAGGCGTCTGTGCCAGGATCTGACGCAAAGTTTCTGTGGAATCTTCTATGAAATATAAATGATTAAGATTAAGTGAGTATGCACCATGTGCCATACCCTTCTTTGTTGCTACACGTTTTTACTCTTTTTTTTTTTTTAAAGATTTTATTTTTTCCTTTTTCTCCCCAAAGCGCCCCCCCCCCCCCCCGGTACATAGTTGTATATTCTTCGTTGTGGGTCCTTCTAGTTGTGGTATGTGGGACGCCGCCTCAGCGTGGTTTGTTGAGCAGTGTCATGTCCGCGCCCAGGATTCGAACCAGCGAAACACTGGGCCGCCTGCAGCGGAGCGCGTGAACTTAACCACTCGGCCACGGGGCCAGCCCCATGTTTTTACTCTTTTAATCTTCACGAAATTTCTATGAGTTATGTGCTATCACTGGCTTTATTTTACAGGTGAACACACTAAAGCACAAAATTGTTAATAGACGTGTCAATGTCCCTACAGGTAGTAGCCTGAGACCCCAGCCAGCCTGACTCTGAGCCTGAGCTCTGAACCTTTACGACTGTAAGATCATAAAATTGTATGTAGAATGTCTGTGCTAGGAAAATGGAAAAGGAAACCAAAATTAAAGAAAAATTGGTGTCCTGGGCAGTATATTGCTTTGGAAAAATAAAAATACACTCCTAATGATATGATCCTGAGGGGAATGAGTCTGAGTCTCAGGGAGAACACTAGGCAAGAGAGAAAAATTACCAGAACGTTAAGAGCAGTTATAAATGAAGCTGCCTAAGGAAAGACATTTGTTTTTTGCAGAGTATCGTAACACTTCCCTCTATTTGCATCCTTATACTTCATGTCAAATGAAATAATTGGCCACAGAGTTAAAAAATAATAATAGCAATAGCTTAATTATATTTAATATCAATAATAAATATAATAAATAACATTTTAAATACTACATAACATAGACAACTTAGTTGATTACACATACTATATTTTTCTCAACCATGTCTTACATACCTTAAGGGTAGCAAACATGTCTTAGACTTTTGTTTCATTTTTATAACGTCGTGCATGTTACTCTTTCTATAGGAGGTGCTCACTAAACAGATTAATTGATTTAATATTTGCATAACATAGTCTGTTTTTCTTTTACTATTTTCCAAAAATCTATGAATGGAGTATCATCGTATGTTGCTTATTAACAAATATTTTACTTTAATGCAATTATTGTAAATGTTAAAATAAAATCCTTCACACGATTCATTCATTTGTCCATTCATTTCACAAGTACCGCTCACCCTAAACTTCTGTTTCATGCTTGAGGACATCGATAAGCAATTCTCTGCTCTCTCTGCCTCATTATCAGATTTTCTTCCCTACTCTATCTTTCCTACCAGCTCTTATTTCTTACATTCAAAATAAATATTTTCTTAGCATCACTTGCTCCACCAGCTACTGCCCCCAATTCTTTGTTTTTCTCTTCAGCAAAACCCCTTCTGTGAGTTCTCTTTAGGCATGATCGTCAATGAATCTGCTCTCATTTTCTATTCTACCCACCAAATCATATTTTGTCACATCTCTCCAAACTGCTCATGTTAGAATCATCAACAACTACCACATTGCTAAGTCTAAATGTCACTTCTCAGTCCTCATCTTAATTGACCCGTCTGCAGCATTTGACCCAGTCCTATCTGGTTGGTCACTCCTTCTAGCTTCCCTAACTTGATCTTCCTCTTCTCTTGACATGTGGGTGTTGGAGTGCCCCAGGGCTCAGTCCTTGGCACTTTTCTCTCTTTTCACTCACTATCCTGGAAATCTAATTAGTCTCATGAAACCAGTAACTGAGCAATTCAAGAGAAGTGATTGTGCTGGATCGAGCTCACATTGAAAGCAGCAGCTCTGTTGGAGGAAGAGAGGCTTGATCCCAAAGGGAGGTTTTGCCAAGAAGGAATGACATACACACTAAGTTGTTCAGAAGGTGAGAGATAAACATGACAGTGATCTGGGGGAGTCAACCTCATACTTCAGCCTCAATGTGGAAATGAAACTGAGCTATTTATAAGAGGAAAGTATCTAGGTGGGAGAGCTTGCTAAATTAATTGCTGCTCTTCTCCAGATTTAAATTTTGCAAATAAATCTTAATACGGTTTCTAGGCTTATGCATTTGGCAAAGTCAAATTTCTGTATATTTCTGTATATATATATATGTGTGTGTGTGTATATTTACATGTATATATACAGAGAGAGAAATGTAATCTATTGGCATGTTGAAGTAGATGGATTGACTAGCACATCGTAAGCATTTGATAAATATTTGAATAGTTATTACATGATGGATATTTGATGAACTGGCTTATTTGGTCTACAAATTATTATTCCAATCCTTCTCACAAGTTCTAAAGTGAACTTTTAAAGAATGTTTTGTATAAGACTTACCTTGAAAAGCATTGGTAACTTCTGCTACAGCCAAATGCAAAAATTCTCTTACTTATCTCTTTTAGCTACTCTAAATTTTAAGATCTACTAATCACTAATTCATAGTTTAATTAGACCAGATAGACAATCTTTAAACTTGACCACTTTGAGCTTAATTTAGTATGTCTGTATACAACTCCAGGATAATGTAAAAAAATGCAATGAAAAGACTCATTAAACTGGAAGAAAAAGTTCTTTATTTTTATTTGGGAACAGATACTCCTCTTTGTAGCTCTCTCCTTCAGGATGCTTTACCAAAGTGTTCAAAATATACAGGATAACTTAACTAGCTTAATTTTCATTCAATTACCTTTATTAAACTGCAAAGACTAAGCTCTTCCAAAAAGTGCATGCATATGAAAACCCACCTACTCATGAAACTGTGGGTGGGGACCCTGCACTATCCGACTAGCCCCCTGTCCTTGTGTGTACTTTTCTCAGAATGATCATATGAAGCCCTGACAGCAATTATATCCTCATCACCATTTTCTCTCTCCTCCTCTCTCATCTTTCTTCTTGCTCTCTCTCTTCTGTCTCTCTGTTCTCATCTCTCTCATTCTCTCTAGCTCTCTTTCTCCCTCCCTCCTTCAGTCCTTCTCTCCTCCTCTCTCTCTCAAATCTGCTTCTCTTGTAATATTATAGTCATTCCTTCATGAGGCTGAACTTACATACTCAGAACTTCACCAAACAAAAAAAAAAAAGGGGAGAGTTCCTATCAGCTTCAGTTAGAAAAATCCCAGGGACGTGCTTAGGGAACAGGAGTAGTCTGCCCTGAGCACAGTGGCCAGGTATAGGTATCATGGTTGACCCAGCCTGAGTGAGTTTCCAGCCCCAGTGGCCACACCAGAATCCGTGAACTAGGAGTGTGAAAGGAGGAGTATTTCTGATAAACCTCATTGAACTTTCCAGTCCCTTGATTGCTTTGTTTTTTCTTTTCTATCAGTCCCTCCAGAACTCTTCATTCCTTATCAAGGCTGGACCCCATATTTCATAATCAAAACTATTCACCTATGTGTCTGATGTTCTATATATGGAACAATGCCCTATGTATCCATATCCAGTAACATGGCATCAATACAGCATTCACTTTTTATATTCCTACACCCAGACACGAATCCATTTGGAAAACGTCGCATACTTGTGCACTTGGGACCCATCATAAATTCAGCGTCTGTAGTTTTAGCCAGATGTCTGTCAGTGCTCCTCAAACCACTTATTGTCCTCTGTTGGCTCACACTTTCCTTCCACCTACAGTGATCTCAAACCTTCACCAGTCTTCTCTAAATTGGATCTTCTGGCCCCGTGGCAGATGACTTTTTTCCATCATTTATTGAGGAAATTTCAAGTATCTGGAATGGATCTTTTATCTTGCTTCATCCCACTCCATCTCTAATAATATTTATAAACCTCTGTCCATATATACCTTCCTAATCTATTTCCTTTTAGTTTCAGGAGACAAGAGCTGCTTCAAAGCCAAATCATTTACCCAGACTTTCAACACCAATCTCTCTTGCTTCCTCCAAGGCCTTGTCCAATTCATCCCTTCTCTGTCTTGTGTCACCAGTGACTTCCTTTCTAAGAACTTATTTCTCCTCTAAATGATCCCAACTCTCTGCAATGTTTAAAAACAGACACAACCACCCTACTCTGGCACACATGTGCACATATGCACACACACACACACACACACAACTCCCCTTGACCCATGCTCCCCTCTTTAGTGCTGCTGTTTATTACTTTAATAATATTTCTTGGAAAATCAATTTCTAATCAGTTCCTCTAACCTTTCAACTCGGATCACTGCTCAACCTGCTGCCTTCTGGCTTCACATCCTTAGCCCACACAATTATTTTAACAAAATTCTAACAACCTCTTATTTGCCAAATTCACTAGGCATTTTCAGTTATCTTACTGGATTTTCCTTTGACCTTTATCTCTGCCAGCCCCTCTCTTCTTCTTCAAACTCTCTACACACATGGTGTCTGTGACACTATACTGTCCAAGTTAGATTGATACCTCTCCCATTTCTACTCTGTCTCCTTAGGACTCTTCAATTTTTATTATTCCTAAATTTTATTGCTCCACATTTTTGTAGTTCTTTTACCATCAAATTGATCTTCTCAACCATCATGCTCTCCCTAGGATTAGATTGATACTGTAAAATCTTGGACCTTTCCACATACATGCCTTTCTCTATAGTTATCTGGAATTTCCAAAATTCGATCCTTCATCCTTTTTTTTTCCTGGACTGATAACTCCTTCTATTTTTCTCTCTTTCTCTTTTCTCTTATCTACACACTCTTCCTGATAGTATTAATAGTAATACCTAGCTAAAATTTATTGAGTTCCTAGTATGTGGCTGACACTGTGCCAGTTACTTTATATGAATCATCTCAACTGATATTAACAGTCCTGTAAAGCTTTTGGCATTTATTTCCATTTTACAGTTTTGGGAACTAAACTTAAATGTGTTAAATAGTTTGCCAAAAGTCGCCTAGGAAGGGTGGCATTGGGATGCTCACTGAGAACACATGTTGAACCACCGTGGTACTGCCTGCGAGTGGTCTTCGTCTTCTCCTTAACTCTCTGTTCTAAACAGCACCGTGTCTTGTTGTTTTACTTTCCCCATATTTCTTGAACATGTTGTCTTTCCAAAAATCTCCCAGCCCCATAAAAAGACAGTTATTTATGTACTCATTATCACTAAGCTGAAACAGTGCATCAGAATCTCTACCCTCCTCAGAATTGTACTTCTCAAATACGTTTTCCCAGCAGCCTCCAGTGATTAAAAAACACTTTAAGAGCCAGGCCTGATGTTCTGGTGGTTAAAGTTCCACACTCTCCTCTTCAGTGGCCTTGTTTATTTCCCACTCGTGGAACCACACCACCCGTCTGTCAGTCACCAAGCTGTGGCGGCCGCTCACGTAGAAGAACTAGAAGGGCTTAAAATTGAGATATGCAACCATGCTTGGAGCTTTGGGGAGAAGGAAAAAAAGCGAGGAAAGATTGGCAACGGATGTTAGCTCAGGGCAAATCCTTACCTGCAAAAACAAACAAAACTAAAACATTAAAAACCAAAACAAGATGAAAAAGCCCACACAAATCTGAGGGTGTTCTTCCCTGTTCAAAGCATTTTGATGGTTTCCACTGCTTCTGAGATCCATTCCAAGCTCCTAAATGTAATTCGCAAGTGAGTTGATCAAGCCTCTATGCACACACATCTCCAAACTCATCTTCCAGGGCTTCTTTATTCCTAGTTTCCCTCTTTTCGTTAGGAATGCAAACTGCTTGTGGTTCCTCCTACAGCCCATGCTGTTCCTCACTTCTGTGCCTGTGCTCTTGCTGTCATTTCCTCTTGGAAGACCTCCTCCCAGCCTCTTCTCCATGAGCTCAAATAACTCCCACTGTCCCCTGCCAATCAGTCACCTGTCCACTACCTGTTCCTTCTAACTGACACCTTGCTGCCTCCAGAAAGCCTTCCTTGAATTCCAGAACAAAATAAGGGACCATATTCTTGGTTTCCGTACTACCTTTTTACATATTTCTATTAATGAACTTGCAATTTTGTTTTGTAATTATCTATTTCTATCTAGACTGGACTCTTGGAAGTCAGGGTACTTTTTGTATGTTCTATTGCCTCACCCTAAAACACCATGTTTCCTTAGGGTGTTATTTAATTTCTCCTCAAAGAATAGTATTACTTCATGCAGGAAGTGAATTTTAAGTTGGATCTTGAATAATTGGCTTTGAAATTGATGGAATAAAGGAGAAGAAGTACATTCAAATATCTGCTTGACCATCATTGACATCAATTTGATCATATCTGGCTTTACACTGATAATACTCCATGACTTTTTGCACAGTGTATCCTACACTGTATTTTTCATGAATTACGCATGTTTAGAAGGTGAAATAATGGATGGGCTATGGAAACAAAACTGTTTCCTAAAATTAGTTAATTTTGTGATTAATTATAAGGTACTTTAAAAACAGCCCTGAGTGAGATGGCATCTGTGGTTGGCAATAGACATGCTGTGGATAATTTATTATTAAAGACCTTTAAAATTTTAAAAACCCAATTAAAAAAATTATAATTGAAGGGTAGGAAAAATGCTTCTTTAAAAAGCAGATGTATGATTAGCAGCATCGCAGAACCTTGGGGCAAATGCTGATCTCAAATAATAATAAATTATCTGCTTTTTCTTTGTGTGGGTTAAATATCATTGAAACAACCACACTGATAACACCTCAGGCTATCCTCATGTTAGATTTTTGTAGATAATAAAGAATGGGAGACCTATGCAGGAAAAACTCCATCTTTCTAGGTGGCCGTCTGTTTTTTCCCTTTCTGATCTGAATCAATTACTCTGCCAATGGCACTATCACAAGAATTGGTTTGTGACTAAGCAGTTTAAGTTTCTTGCTATCCACTTAGGACCAGTTGTCACTCTTTTCTAGTCTGCGCAATTATACACCTCCATTAGATACTGACCTTGAGAAAGCTTGTATCATATGTAATATGTTCCACAAGGCATCCTCTGGCTTTTGCACATGGGCCATTTCTTATAAATTCCACAATTGAATGACAACCCCCAAATATCATCTTGTTCATATCACCTTTAAAAATAACAATTAAGGATTGCTCTTTCACGTTAAGCCAAACTGATGGTTAAAAAATATTTTTTATTGGTTGCAATGATAAGGAGATTTGGCCAAAAATATAGTATTAAGGAAAGAATGGAAAGCAGAAATGTTTAACGATATAGGAAATCATCACTCTTTAAAATGCTCATATGTGTTCTTATTTGAAAATCAAATCAAATAAAGATTTCATATGAAAATTGTATTGCCAAATTAATTAAATCTTTAAATATTTCCCTGCATTTAAGTTTTTGTTATGATTTTCTTTTTGATATTTCTTAGGATTTATTTAGTGAAATATTTTAAAATGAGTTTTGCTCTCTTGATCCCCTGCATTTGTTGATTTCTTGGAGAAATATTTTTATAATTTATACAATTACTAAAATTGCAAAAACCTTAATGGTTGACAAAGTTAAATTAATTGGATTATTTTAAGATATGCGTATACATTTCTAATAATAATCCCTTCAGTATTATTAATCAGTCTTTTCATAGAGTTTATTTTTTTCTGATGCACCTTATGAGTAAAGGAATATGCTGAGGAAAATATTTTAAATTGCTCTGACTGGTGGGATAAAATATGCTGATGAACTGGGAAATGAAATGTTTCAGAGAACAGCCAGATTGGGAGAGAATGCGTTGATACTTCCGGAAAAATATCATTTTCCTGGCAAAAAAAATAAATGTGAAATCAGAAAAATGCCCTTAGAGGTTTGGCAGCCATTGTGCAAATGAAATAAGACCTGCTTATGTTGAAGCAGGTTCTTTCGGACATGGAAAATGTGACTCCCTCACTTTTAATTCTCTGCTTAAATGGAAGCTAGTAGTGTTTTTGGTCTTGTCAAGGTACCTATTCTGAAGGCATGCAGAGTCTTTGAAAGGAAACTTAATGTAAAAAATTAAATGGTTTATTTTCCATAGATGTCATCGACCTCTCTATTATTTGTCTATGTATTTGCAACAGTGGGTGGCTTGCTTACGTTGAAGTCGTTCAACACTCATAGAGAAATAGTGTCTGCGTTTTTGTAATTGTTAACTTTTCAATGTAAATACAAGTAGGAAACCATGAGACATTTTGCTAAATTCCTTGTTGCTGGAATGAGGCTCAATAGAAAAAAAAAATTGTTAGGGGATGTATGTAAATATACATATGCATTAGAAACCTTTGTGTGATGTTATTCCACCAAACAGCAAATTTCCAGTTGCAGGCACTAGTGAGAAACAGGGAAAACAAACTTAAAATGTAAAGGAAAAATTCATTTAAGCATTTATAATAAAACTTCATTCACATTTTATTAACCTACTAATTTATTTTAATAAGTGAATTTAGTACTTGTTGATAATTGGTTAGTACTAAACTGAAGTTCACTTTCGTATTACACATAAGGAAAAGAGTTTTGTTAACACGATGGCATAGAAAATATGAAACATATTTTAGAAAAAAATGCTTTTAAATCACATTTGAAGCAGCAATTTGTAGGCAAAAACATGTTAATTAAAGTTTACTTATTAGAAAACCCATGCCTATACTAGGCAAGATGTCATAGTTAACCTTATTTTAAATAAGTGTATTTATTTAAAATATTCCGTAATTCCAACTTTTTCTACCTCAGAATAATCCTCACTAGTCAATAGAGAATTGATTAACTTTTATCTTTATTTCTCATCAAAAATGTTATGAGATCTGAAAGAAGTGATGCATTTATTATTTTTTATTTTCACTTCTTTTGCTGCCCTCTTCAATTTTGGAGATATTAATGAGCAGAGAGAAATGATCAAATAGACAAGATAAAGGGAAAATGATGATTTGAGGTATTACTGTAAAATCAATTCAAGAATAGTCAGGTTCTATTGCAGCTGATGCAAAATTTTACTGAAATTGTGTTTCTAGATATCATCTAGGAAGTGCCAAATTTCTGCAACAACTTGATTACTCTGAGAAAAATTACATTTGCCATCAGCATAACTCCTGATCCTAACTACTTTTGTCCACGTGATTAAAGGATCAGCAGGAAGACTCAATATGTATTTTTTCATATCCACTTCCTTGGGGCTCTCGTGGTTTATAAGATCTCAACTTTCAGGGCTGGCCCCATGGCAAGTGGTAAAGTTCAGCCCACTCCACTTCTGTGGTCCTGGTTCAGTTCCCAGATGTGGACCTACACCACTTGTTGGTGGCCATGCTGTGGTGGCGACTCACATACAAAAATAGAGGAAGATTGGTACACAGGTTAGCTCAGGTTGAATCCTCCTCAAGCAAAAAGAGGAAGATTGGTAATAGATGTTAGCTCAGGGCAAATCTCCTTCAGCAAAAAAAAAAAGAAAAAAGAGAAGAAAAGATCTCAACTTTTGCCATTTCTTTCTTACCCTTCCTCAGACCTTGAAATTCATGTATTTGATCACAGAATGACCAAAAAACATGTCCCAAAACAAATGCATCATCCTTCTGTAGACAGCTAACTCCACCTCTCAACTCTCCTCTTGCCACATCTACATGTATATCGTGGGGATTGTACTGAGGGTGGGAATGCAGCAGTGATGTGACACATATGGGCCCCGCTCTTATATGGTTCACAGCCCTGCACCCCACAGACTCACCCTGCCTCCATCCTATGAGTTCTTCCAGATGTCCCTTCCAAACCCAGGAACATTCCTTGGCATTTCCAGCATTAGTTTCCGAGATAATCCTGAACTGACTTCCTAGACTCTGAACGGATCCCCTCCATCTCAGACTACATGGCTCAAAAGCCACCAAAGTTTTAAAATGAGGATAAATTTTACTCCCTCATTTTCTGTCTTCCATGAGTTAGCCCATTTTGGGTGTCTTATAACTCTCTATTTCTTAAAGCAGTTTTTGTCAAATATCCTCTCTTTCTGTATCATGAATAATCACTGCCTTTGGTCGTGGGGTACCAGTTTCTGCTACATGTTCTTATTCCTCTTTACTACCTGGCTGTATGTCATTTAGCTCTAAGGCCCCCTCATGTCCAGTTATCCTTGGAAGACTTTACCTTTTAGTGATTACTGGCCTTCCCCTTTTCTGCAGTCCTGTGTCGCATAGGGAGCCCTCCATAGCCAGGCCTCAATTATTCATCTAACTTTTGTCCCTCAGTAGGTTGATGTCGATAAACTCTTTAATGATTTCTCATTGTTCCGACAACAAATTAAAAATCTTATTATGGCTCACAAGGATCTTTACTATCTGACCCCTCTTTACCTCAATATTAGCATCGCTCAGCCAAGTCTTGTGTGACCATAATCTAGTCAAGCTGGAATCTTTGCATTTCCACAAATCTTCTAGCCTTCCTCAAGCTGCTGGGCCTTTGCACACACTGGCTCTTCTGCCTGGAACAATGTTTTCCCATCAAAACGTGTCTTCTATCTATTGCAGACTGTAGATAGCCCAGACCATCGCTTCCCTTCTAAACCCTTCATTGATCAGGCAGACAGGGCAGGGATAATACGCTGTAGCTGTCCTCTCTGGGCGCTCACTATTCTATGATTTCTTTCCATTAAATGTGTGGAGGTAGGAATATGTCATTGCTACTCGACATTTTATTCCCAGCATTTACTGTATGTTTCTTGGAAGAATTAGAGTGTAGCTGGGTGTTTGTTTTTTAATTTTCCCCTGAAGTTGTTTTTAAGCTTTCCATGAACTGAAATCATGTCTTTAATTTTATTATATTTAGTAAGATTCCTAAGAACATGCCTAGTAGATGTACTATCTCGTTTCACACAAAATATAGTAATAATTAAATATTAATTCTGAAAAACTTTTTGTTCTTTAATATTCATGGTACTTGAACAAAACATATTCTTACTTCACAAGTGGAGATACATTTGCAATTAAAGGCATTATAAGGATATAAAAACATACAGCTTAAGAGAACAAATATTCAAATTTTCAACTGCTTCTGAGCAATTTTGAGAGAGACACTTCCTCAAGAGTGTATACATCTGTACGCCATTTCTCATTCCAAGCTTTCTGTAAAATAGTATTTGTATAGTCTTTCTTTTCACCTTGTGCTGTTTTAGAAGTAGTTGTGCAAGTGCTGTGTTGAGTTTATAATTCCTATTTCAGATGTCTTGGATCCTAAATAATCATTCAGTTTTTCAGGAACATCTTAGATGGTATGGCGATATTCCAGTTTTAATCTTGGTTTAAAACTGAGTTTTAATCTAAGTTCTGCCCTAAGCTTGTCTTGAGCCCTTAGGAGTAGTTCTTAGAACTTTTCTTGTTTTCATTCTTCTCATTTGTAAAATACGGGTATTGGACTGGAGGACTTTTCAAATCTCTTTCAACTTCCAGAGTACGTGATTTAAAAGAATTTGAAATCTATATTTGAACTCAAATATCAGATGCAAGTCTGCAATTTAAAATTTCCCCAGTTGAAATCAGAACATCATAAAGCAAAACTTTGAAACAAACTAGTGGTGTTATCAAACAAAAATGCATTTATTTAACACATTTTGAAATATAAGAAGTCTCTGACTCTGCTGTTTTATTTACAATACACAGTGTTATTGAGTTATTACAGGTAAAAGATTAACAAAGCCCAAGAGAAAAAATTTTTATGATTGGAAATGGTATATTCCATGCTCCCTTTTTTTTAAGATGTGAGAATTTTGAGTCAAAAATTAGATATAATATATGCAATGCACACTTTACATTGAAGGAGTTTATTATGAAATGTGTTTGTTTATAATAGAGGAAGACATTTGAGTACTATACCAGTTTAGCAAATATACTTGCAGGTTAACTAGGCCTGAGCTTCCTTTTTTATTCTATATCGAGAATGTTCTTCTGCCATTATTCAGATTTCTATTATATACATTTATTGGGCACATTCTATATGCCATGCACTGCACAGAACATGTATAACTCAACAAACATGGCTGCTGACATAAAGGGCTTGCAGGCCACAGAGCTCCCAGAAAGATTCTGTGAGCTTCCCTAAGGTGTGCTCCAGGAAATAGTTGGTGGCTAAAGTGGTTCTTGTTCACTTGAAGTGGTTTTTCAAACATTGAGGAGGAACATTTTTCCTCCCATCGGAATTGCTCTCAGCCTAGGATAATTTGTGGAAAGGATGCCCTGGATCCCCAACGTTTCAATTCTCTAACAATAAATATAATGTTTCCCCCATGCTACCAGTCTGCCTTAGGAAACTTGGGTGAAATATTTTCATCTCTTAAACTCACAGTTGCCTCCTATCCCCAGAAGGCAATTTCGTATTGTGACCAGTCTGGCTCCAATCTCTTCTATATATTAAATATTTGTTTTATTTCAGTGGCCATATTGTTATTCCTTACATATTGTTCTTACTTGTCCTTGTCAAGAACACCCTGCCTTTTTACCCATATTCTCTAACATTGAATCTCAGAAAGAACTGTGAAAATTTGGCCCTTTCTTCCTAAATGGGCCCATGGACTCTTTAGACAGATTTTTCCATTTCCTTTCTAGCAACATTTAGCTTCTAATATTTTCTATTAAAAAAAGGAAAAGATAAATAAAAGAGATCTTTACAAGTCAACTGGTTACATAGTTGTAACATACATATTATGTTTCTTATACAAATCTTTTCCTCATTTCCTGATTCTCTTAATTAGTCAAGCTTTGTCCTGGTTGAATGACAGAAATTTTGGTGGAGAAAATGAGAAACGTTGCTTACATGAATTGTGACACCTTGTCTTATGGTTTAAGGAAGTGAAGGAGAGAGAAGGCAGAGTAGTGGATGAAAACAGGAAAGAAATGACAGGGCAGAGAAAAAAAAAATAAAAGTGGAATCTCAAAAAACATTTTTAAAGGCCAGAAAGGGTACTGCATTATTCTGAGAGCACAGGAAAGAAGGTGCAGCTGAGAGAAGCAGGGAGGCAGTCAACTCTTGTCCCTCCAACTCCAGTCCTACCAGGAGGGTTGCCGGCAAATAGCTGGCAAAATACGTGGTACTTTGACTCATGTCTGCAGACAGCTCAGGAAAGCAGTGTTTCCTTTTCCAGAAACACACCAATGCACTGAGATTAATGAGAGGTGTGATAGCCCGCTCTCTTGTTCTGCCAACCACCGTCTTGACTCTGATGCCTTGTCAATCATTTCTATAGCCACAGAGCTGGAAATTGTGACTCCAGCATGCTCTCATCGGGGTCATGACTTTAAGAGCTTCAAAATAAAAATTTAACAAAGGTAGTTTAAATTTAACTATGAATACTTCAGTTAATAGATCATAATTTCATAGGTACTTGATCTGTTTGACTTAATTTTTTCCAGAAAATATCTTTTGTGCCAACCCGTGGCTTGTGTTCAGAGAATGATTCAACAAAGGAATAAAAAGAATTTACTGCTTTGAAAGATTTTCTATCATATGCAAAAATATTATTTCTGAAATTGGTAATTGTTTTGGTAATTTGATAAAAACCATAAACACAAATCAAAATTTAACTTTCTTACAATCCTCTCAAAATATAATAATTCATGCCTGTGAGCAAATATTTCATTTTAGCCATAGCTGACTTGCCAAATGTACAGAAACCTTATCTGTGATGTATTACAGATCTCAAAGTTAAATTAGTTCACATAACATTTACTGAATATAGTTTTTAAACTTTTAAAATGTATTTTTCTTTCATTTTGATTTAAGTATTTTTTCTCTCATCTTAATTTTCAATGATACCATGTATTAAAACTAGCCACAATTAAGGACCAAAATATTTTGAGTAACCCTCTGTGATATATATTTATATGTTTTGGTTATAATGTGAGTAGAGAAAGCTGAAATCAATCGGAATGTTTAACTCTATGACTGAAACTTCACTGATATTTCCACTGGACGTATCATTGGGATATTTTGATACATGAAGAGGTAATAGCACGTTAAAAATATTTTTAGAAAAACTGAAGCAAAACATTTATTTCCTATTATTACACACCAGATAATTCACAATTCTTTTAAATCCAAAAGCTCAATTTAAGGTAATGTAAACAAAGCACAATAGGAGGGAAAATATCGTTTTTTAGACTCAATGAAATATTTTATATTTGAAATTATAGTGTGTTTTCTTCACTAGCTTTATCTATTAAAAAATTAAAAAAATGATTTATGGTTCTTGCATCATTTTCTAGAAATATTTGATTGTCTTCAGAGTAATTATAATCTTGTACAAGATATATAATATAGCCCTACATCCTCGGTATACAATAGAAAGTCGAAGTTTCTAAAAGAAGTTACAAAAAATTGTTCTGAGAGTTAAAAGAAGATAGATCATTAGTTTTAGAGTCTGATACAATGTGAGAGCTAACCAGCTAGTCTACCTTTATTTTCTAGTTTATAAACCAGTGGCCAAAACGTTGTTTGTTTTTTTTTTCAAAAAGTGCTGTGACTGTATTAAACTTCACTAATTTGTTTCCATTATAAGAAAAGATGACAGAAGTGTGATGGGACAGCAGTAACTCTGAAATAAGAAGACCAGGCTGAGACATCAATAAGATGTGCCATCTTGGGCATTATCTCAATTGGCCTTGAATAAATTACCTCAATAGGCCTCAGTTTCCACCTCTGCAAAATGAGCGTTCACATAATTTGTAATGTCCCATCCAGCTTATAATTTTTATGACTATATAAAAGACTATTATTAGGAATAAATGAAATATCTCTATGATTAAATGAAGTCTAATTTAAAAAGAAATGCACGGGGTGTATTTTGTTTGTTTCAATTGTTAAGCAGAACATGCTTCAAAATAGATGTCCTCAACCTAATTTTATTTATAATTAGTATCATCAGCTGGCATATAACAATGTGCTTTTTCCAAGGGATTTTACCATTTCTCTTATTATATACTTTAAGCTACTCATTTGTTTATCATATTATTAAAGGTAGCCTTTAGGCCAGAACATGTTAAATGATTGCAAATCCCAAATTTAATGAAGTAGAAATTAGTGACTTTTTATTTCATTTTTTCTCATAACATCATACAATAAAAACCACATTGGCATTTTATAATATCTGGAGGACACGATAAAATAGAGCAGCTATTCAAATAAAATCTACACACTGTGGCTAAGGCTGGAAGGCTGGCAGCTGTAGCAAAGAATAGATCACAAATTCATTAATGAGCACTCCCTTTATAATTGAATTACCTAGTCTTTTATTTGTTTTAAGGAATACATTATTCAATCAGCAACCATGTATTGAGTGCATAATATTTTCCAGGTACCAGGCTAAGAAAATGAAAGGGGCTGAAGTGTGAAGTAGATTACAAAAATAGAAACTTGTAAAGAAGATGAAGGTGAAAGCTTGGTTATAGAATGAGAATGCATTGAATGGTCAATATGAGGTAGGAGGGAATAACCTTTAGGATGGTGTGTCTACACTAAAATCAAATCAGACGGAACATGATTTCCTTAGTCCTGAGCCCTTAGCATTTAACCCGGAGCGAGAAGATAAAAGTAAAATGGAGAAACCAGTGGGTGGTCAGATCATCATTGCTAATATCTATTAATAACTTTTTTATGGATTATAGATCTTTCATATATATCATTTTATTTGGCACACAAACCACTATCTGTTTATATATTGTTTCTCTTCCATTTATCGGCAACATGGACTTCAGTTGGAGTCTATATTAAATTGTGTTATATTGAGAAATGTCTAATACCCACGTAGGGTGGGCCAATAAAAAAATTGTTCACATGAAGACTGATTTATTTCTTTTAGGATAAATCATCCTGCGGGAATGAAGTACTAGGCATAAAGAGGTTGGCTCAGAGAAGAAGTCTTAATTTTCAAAGAGGGGTAGAACTCTGAATGCGGCCTGGTGGCTGGCAATTCTATTTATTTCCTGGGCAAAACACCATTGGAGCTGAGCTTGACAGAGGCCAAGGGAAGTGTAAGTAACAACTGAAATTACACTTTTATAAACTTTGTGAAATATTAGAATGCAACTAATATTGCTTTGAGATGTCTCTAAAATAACATACTAGAAAAAGGACAGAACAGGTTTGTGTCAGAGTTCTCCAGAGAAATAGAACCAATAGGAGATTTATATATATATATCTTATATATATAGGTGTATATAAGAGAATTTATTATAGGAATTGGCTCATGAGATGATGAAGGCCAAGAAGTTCCACGGTCTACCATTTGCACGGTTGAGAACCAGGAAAGCTGATGGTAAATTCAGTTCTAATTTGAAGGCTGGAGAACTAAAGATTCGCTGGTGTAAGTCCCAGAGTTTGAAGGCCCAAGAACTAGGCGTTCCAAAGTCCTAGGGCAGGAGAACGTGGACAACCTAACTCAACAAAAAAACGACAGAATTCACTCTTCCTCTGCTTTTTTGTTCTATTGAGACTCTGAAGGGATTGGATGATACTCCCCCACATCGCTGAGGGTGGGTCTCTTAACTTAGTCTACTGAATCAAATGCTAATCTCTTCCAGAAACACCTTCACAGACATACCCAGAAATGTTTTACCAGCCATCTGGGCATCCCTTATTCAAGTCAAGTTGACACATAAAATTAACAATCACAAGGTCCTTCTCAATAACTTATCTAAAGTCTATTGTGTAAATAACTTATCTAAATGCATTGATTCAAATCATCAATGGTAACACCAAGACACCAAGGACAGAAGAGATCATGGTGCACAAGAGTCAAATATTTAGTGATGATCACTGGCAGAGAGCTGCCATGCCCTGTAAATTTGTAACGCAGAAGGCAATGCCTAGTGGAGTATCTACCAGGTAGTGGTAGCAGCAGCTTATTGAGAGAACGGAACCTGTAGGGGTCTGCCTTGTCCAGGGACCATGCAAGAACAAGGCTGAAGATTCTAGCCCTGGTGCTCAGCAGAAACCCTAGTTCTCAGTGAAATATAAACCATACCTTGTAGAGTGATAGTTGCAACTAGCAGGGAAGGCAGTGACAGTGGACAAATGACCAAAGAAAATGGACTTGTTTATGGGGTATGTTCCTGGGAGTTATTTTCTCTTGGTTCTGCCTGCTTTCAATTATGTGATTCCACCGAACTGTAAACGGCTCCCTTTCCTATAAGCTCTAAGGATCCAGACTTGGAGCACACACTAGCCTTTTTTGTATATAAGCTGATATACTAAAGTCCTTTGAAGACAAAAGTTTTACATCACAGCATCTCAAAGGGAGTCAAAAGTCACAGTTGCACTACCCACATTGTATTAGTTATAGCTTCTTTTTAAAGTCAATATGATCTAGAGAAAGACAGGATGGAACAGTGGAAAGAGCATGAGTGTTGATATAGGAGACTAAGCATCATTTGGGCATATTCTGAAGTATGAACTGGGCCTTCCCAGTTTGACTGCTCTGAGCTTTACAGCTACAGGAGAATGGCAAGTTTGGGGGCCATCAGAAGAACTCAAATGATTGCCTTGCAAAACCACCTCTGGAAACTCGGAGTAGAACATTTTGTAATCTCCCTTTGCATTTGCTAATCCAACTTGTTCTTCCCCAAGACATCTTCATGACTCAATTTCTACCTCCAATCAATTCCCGATTCAAGTGTCACCTGCTCAGTGAGGACTTCTCTGTTCAGCCTATGTCAATTCCAGTACTTCACCCACCATGACTTTGTCTATCCTTCTTCCTAGAATTTGTCACTCAAATATTTATTTCGTTTTCTGTTTGTCTCCCCACCCCTCAACCCCACTCGAATGAAAGTTCCATATAGTGATTTGTTTTTGTCTGTTTTTTCTTTGCTCCTATGTCTCTAGTACCTGAAACAGTGCTTGACACAGAGTAGCATTCATAAATGCTGGCTGACAAGTGAAGTATCAATAAAAATTCTAATACTCTGAAAAAAACACCTGATTGAGTCAATATGATGGTAAATCATCTGTGCACTATCCTCAAGGATATTTTATCCCTACAAGATTTCTTCCCTCAACCACTCTAATATCATCTTGGCTCATCTTTTTGCTCCACTTTCCTTTGCCAGCACATTCTCCACAGAGGAATAGAACAGTTGACGTGTACCCTTGGTCCTCCTGGAGTTGCCAGTGCTGTTTAATTCAACCTGGAGTCCTCCTCCAGCCCTTTACCTCTAGGCTTCTGCCAGCCTGTCCACACACTCTCTGTGATTCAGTCTTCTGCCTTGCTGGCTTTCTTTGCCTTCCTCAGATCTACCCTATGGTATTTGTACTTGTTCTTCTTTCTGTTTGGAACAAACCATGGTATGGCTGGCTTCTGCGTATTAATTATGTCTCAAAATTTTATGTTTCATATTTTAGAATTTTAAGAATAAAGAGAAATAGTTACAATAGAAAGAACATGTTAACATTTGATAATAATAGATATTTATATTTATGTATAAATATATATTTATGAATAGCTGTAACTTGAAACCATTTATAGCAAAACTTCACTCATGCATCAAAAAATTATTAAGCAGCTATTATGTGGTGGACTGGAGAATTCAAAAGAGTAAAAAGAAGGTACAATCATGGTAGTAGAGGAGATATAAAATGAACTCTCGAGTTTGTTAGAAGACTATAATATCTAGCATTTTGGGAGTACTTACACTACGTCATGGACTATTTATATTAATAGTATCTTCACAACAAAATTTTTAATGTGGTCATTTTATAGATGTGAAAGCTGGAAATGAGATGGCTTAAGTTAATTCTTTAAGATCTCACGTATAGAAAATGGGTTCCTAGGGCAAATATATATGGCTTGAAGGCTCACGCTGCCTCTCCAAGATAAAAGAATTCTTGGATGGAAAAGGGGCACAGTCAGTGGGGAAGCAAAGGGTTAAACAGAGCACTCTGTGGTCAGAAAGAGCTTTCCACAGGAGATGGCATTAAACTGAATCTGGAAGGATCAGTGAGTGCAAAAGCACAGATGAGGCTGAGAAAAATGATTCTTTCTGGAAAGTACAAGTATTTTAAAATAGTTAGAACATAGAGTCTAAAAGAGAGTGGACAAAAGTGGAGGGGTAGGAGAGAGACGTGTGATGCAAAGAGATTTGACTTAGTCTGGTAAGTATTTCAGCAAAATTATACATTGACCACAGTATAAGAAAGATTAGAATGAAGCAGAAATTTTTAAGAAGGCTTGTAATATTCCACTAGAGAGATGATGAAGATCCTGAAACAAGAACCAGGTATTACAGATGGAGAGCAATAAAGCAACGGATACTTATTTAGCAGGTCAAATCAACTGAAGTTACAAATTGCTTAGATATGAGACTTGAGACAGATGTAGGAGTTTAAAATAAGACCCCTGGGTTCTAGCTAAGATGACTGAGAGGATTGTGTGCTGTTATGAAATTTAATAGGAAGAACCAGTCTTGAGGAAAATACATTCCTATATTATTTTTAGTTTTAAGTGCCCGAGCAACATTTATAGACACACTAAACCATTTGTAAAACAAGTTTGGAGCTCAACGTATAGTTTAGCTGTGGCTCTGAGGACCATGACCGCTTTAAACCCCAACCTGACCACTTAAAATCTGTGTAACTGTAGATTAATTATTCAATTTCTATAAACTTCAGTATCTTCATCTATAAAATGGACAAAGTTACAACAGCATATAGTATCCTCATGAAAATTGGATATTATAATCTATGAAAAGCATATATAACATTGCCTAGCAGGAATATTTGTGGTTGTGGTGGCGCTTCTTGTGATTATTTGTAATTTTAGTTGGTAGTACAAAAGAAACTTTTCAGATTTCAAGATTTATGGGTGGGTTAGTGTATTGGTAGCTGTGAGTTGAAGATCTGGGATGAATGAGATCGTCTTGGAAGACTGGATAGCAGGAGAAAGGAAAACTAAGAATGAAACCCTTGAAAACCCATGAACTTAAGAAATAGAAGGAGAGAAAACTGAAAATATGCTTGGGAATAAATTAGTCTGAGAACAGTGAGAAGGCAAGGGAGTGAGCAGTGTTTAAGAAGCCACAGGAGTTGATTAAGAAGTGAGTGATTAACGTGTTAAATAATGCAGAGGTATAAAGAAAAATGAGAGTAATTTGTCAATTTAGAGGTGGTAGAAGGGTTTCAATAGACTGGCAGGGTCAGAAAAAGGTCAGACACCAGATTGCAGCAGTTCAGAAATTACTGGGAGGTCTGGAAGTGGAGACGATGAGAATAGACTAATCATCATTTTTAAAATATAAAGGCAATACGCATAATTGGTGGAAAAGGTCATGGAAGAGATAAGAGGAAAGGGAATCTAAAGGGCAGGTGGATGAGTCAGTTTTTGAAACTTTCAAAATCTTGTGATGGCCTGGTTGATGTCTTGTTACAATCTTTATGATTAATAAGATAGGCAATTAAAAATGAGGCTAAATATAAAAATCTCCAATAGCTGTCTGTTTATTGATATATACAGTAATCTATAGAGAGGAGATATGCAGTGTGTTCCAAAAAGTCAGAAAACAGAACTGAACTTATTTTTAATTTGTTTTAATAGCTTTATTGATGTATAATTTACATACTATAAAATTCACCCATTTAAAGTGTGCAGTTCAATGATTTTTAGTATATTTAAAGAGTTGTGCAACCATCACCATAATCTAATTTCACTCCCCATCTGCACTCTCCACACCCCAGCCACAGGCAAACACTACGTTATTTTCTATAGATTTGCCTATTCTGGACATTTCATATAAATAGAATCATGCAATATGTGGTCCTTTATGATAGACATTTCAGTAGTATAATGTTTTTAGATGTATTCATGTTGTAGCATGAATCAGTGCTTTTATTTGCTGAATGATACTTCATTGGATGGATATGCCACGTTTACTTATCCATCCATCAGTTGGTGGACATCTAGGTTGTCTATTTTTTGGCTATTTTGAATAATGCTGCTATGAGCATTCATGTACAAGTTCTTGTGCGGATGTATGTTTCAATTTTCTTGGTTATAGAAGTAGGTGTAGAATGCCAATCATGTGGGAACTCTATGTTTAATCATTGAGGAAATGCCAGACTATTTTCCTAAGCAGCTGCGCCATTTTACATTTTCTCCAGCAGTATATGAAGGTTCCGATTTCTCCACATTCTCTTTTCCCCAACCCTTATTATTTTCTGTTCTTTATAGTTGTAGAATGAACTTGCTTTTATACAATAGATAAGTTAGGTTTTCATATAATATGCTCAAGATGTTTTCCTTTAATCTGCAGATACCTTTTCAGTAAAGCCACCTTAAATTTAAAGTCATCTATTCAATTGTTAATCAGAAAAAACACCATAAATTCAGTACAGTATTTTCTCTGGGATTCCAGATTTTGGGGGGCATTCTGTAAGATATCTAGAATATATACATAGTGTGTGCTTGTGATAACGGGACATTCATTTTGGCGGTTGTGGCCGTGTCGACAGTATAATCTACTATGCGAGAACAGTACTGGCCTCATTACCACTGTCCAGTGGGTTGCAGAGCTCTGGGCAGCTGGTCAGATGCAGAGTCCACTATTAGCAGTGTGGTGGTCATAGCATCTTTGTCATGTTTCTTCTGTTAAATTTTTCCTCTGATCCTGGATATTGCCCAGCATTTCTTATTCCTGCCCTTTTTGGGAACCTAATTCTTCTACCTGCTGATTCTGGGAGCTACTCTAAAACCTTTCAATGTATTTCTTTCTGTTTTAATCAGGGAAAATCAGTGTTCCTTGTTTAGAACTAAGAATCCTCAACTATAAATCTGTCGTTTTATTTTCATCACTGATGTGATAGAACAGAAAAGCTGCGTGTTCTTTTCATGGAAAAAGTGATACCAAAGGAAATATTAATTCAGCAAAGATGAAGGAGATCCCTAACATCTATCCATCATGAAAATGCATTATCTCAGAGAAATTAAAACTATTCACACAAAAATCTGTACACAGATACTCGCAACAGCTTTATTTGTCATGGCTTCAAACTGGAAATGACCGAGATGTCCTTCAACAGGTGAATGGTTCAATAAACTGTGATATATTCATACTCTGGAATACGACTCAGCAGTAAAAAAGGGGCAGGCTATCAAAACCCAACAACTTGGCTGAATCTCCAGGCAATTCCACTGGATGAAAAAAAACTGATTCCAAAAGTTACATACCATATAATTCCATTGTATAATATTCTTGAAATGACAAAATCATTGAAATGGAGAACAGAGTAGTGGTTGCCAGGGCTCAGGAATGAGGGGTGGGACAGGAAGGAGCTTTATAATAAAAGGCAACATAAAGGATCCATATGGTGACAAGAATATTCTATATCTTGACTGTATCAATGTCCATATCCTGGTTGTGATATTGCACTATAGTTTTACAAGGTGTTACCACTGGGGCAAAATGGGTAATGGTACATATGATCTCTCTGTATTATTCTGCATAACTGCATGTGAATCTTTTAATTTTCTCAAAGAGAAAAAGGTGCCTTGAAAGGTATGTGCTTTCTTATGAGAAAAAGACCTGATCTAAAACGTCTAGAACCTTATTGTTTTGATATGTGGATATTCCAAAACAAAATACATGTAATTATGTGGCATGCAGTGTTGCTTATTGCATTAACTTTTTTTTTTTTAAATCACAAGCAGTTTGGTATACCTTGGTTTCTTGGTGCCCTGGAAATAATAAAGGAGTGAGACAAATAAAGAAAGTAGAAAAAAAAAAAAAAAGCCTCCTTCAAACCATAACATTCATTCCAGATCAGTGACGTTTGGTCTAATGTTTTGAATATCAAAGAGAAATGAAAGCTACACAATTTCCCTTCAACAAGTAAATGAAAGAACTAATAATATCTATCAGTTATGTGCATACTGACACAATCAATGAAGAATAATTTTGGGGGAGCCCATTTTGAAAACTTCAGGGATTATTGATTTTTTAAAAAAATAGATATGTTACTTTACTGATGAAAACATCATTTGAAAGAAAAATCTCAGATTCTCATGTGCAGTGGAAATCATTACAGGCTTGACATCATATCTGATTTTGGTTATTTGATAAAGAGGGGAGCCTCAACTCTGAATTACGATTTTTATGAGCTGCCTTGTTATCAGAGATTCTAACAAAAATTCTTAAAACCATATTTTGTTGCTGCCCTGAAATTTGTCAATGTACTTAATGTCAGAACCTTCTTAAGAGTTTTGTTAAGAAATGGAAATATAATGGAATATGTAAGGCTTTCAAGAAAACATCCTGGAGCATCTGGTTGAATTTCAGGCAAAATTAGTTTTTGTAGAAAAAATAATACAGCATCATTCTCAGGCCAATGTAAGGAGAATAAATTTGGCCTGAATAGTGCTTGGATTATTTGGCTAAATAATAAGGTAAAATCACCTTTATTTAAGGCTGTGTGGTCATCTTTATAGTGATGCTGAAAACAAATATAAGCTTCTCTGACCAAAGTGCTATTGTGCAGGAAGAGATCAGAGACAGATGTCAGTTCAAATTTCCCAGTGCTGGAAAAGTTAAGCTTCACATAAGCCAGGATCAAAATTGGTAAAGACTTGTCTGTTTATCCACTGGCAGATTCTGCAAACACCTTAAAACACTGCAAATAATTCTGAATATAAATTCTTCGATGACCTTAAATATGAAATATAAGTTCATAATCCTTTCTTACTGACACAGATAGGAACAGTGAAGAAGAACTTGCTGGAGATAATATCTTGAATTGAGGACAAGGAAAATAATGGAGCATGCCTTCTGACTTGAAGACTTTTAGTCCTTTGACACAGGGCAATGGTCCTCCAGCAGTGTGACCAACAGTAGCTTCAGTTTTGTGGTGTTTTTTTAGTTATGTAGATTTTATAGTCATATAGGGTTTTCTAACTCATACATTGAAAAGAAAAGTCAAAAATGATTAGACGATATTGTTAAAAGAAACAAATGATGTTACAGTACTGTTGAATATGATTCGAGTTTTATTTAAAAACACCAACTGTAACTGTTTTGTAGATATATTGATGCAGGTTTTTCAGTTCTTAGGGTCAAATTTGTGATGATACACCAAGGCATTAATAATTATCTTCTCTGGGGAGTGAGGAGGGAAAACAACCAGTTATGTACCTCTATTACTTTTGTAATAAAAAATATTGTATATATGAAGATAGCATACAGGGTAAGCATATATGTTGTCAAGACTAAGTCTAAGATTTGAACAGTTCAGCTTCTTTTTCAAGAAAGCAAACTGCAGAATCTCACAGAAATCTACTTTTGTGAAGAAATAAAATTTGTAGGTGTTTTTGCTTGTTATACTTGAAAAATTTAGAATCATTTTCTTTTTAGGAAGAAGCAAATGATTGACTTCATGAAAAAGTAAAAAGACAAAGACATAACTGTTTGTAAGGATTATATTACAAATTATGTCCATGGGAAGAAATAGCTTTCTAATTGCAATAAAATGAATATGCAAGAAATCTAGGTTCAGGATTATTTTAGGGCATAGACACATACCTTTATGCAATATTCTCAAAGAGAATCAAGGCCCCAACTGATTAAGAAACACTGATGTATGGGGTATTGAGATGGGGTCGTCTTCTTATTTATATGGCCATCCACTTTCAACTTCAATCTCTATTTCTCATCATCAGAGTAACAAGTAGATCCCTTTCTAGAATCTCTCCTTGATGTCATCATTTGTTTCCTTTCTCTTTATTTTAGAACAGACACACCCCCTCTACCAGGAGACAATAGAGAAAGTTGTTAAGATTTTTGTCATGACTCTGTGACCTGCCGTCTCCTAAGGAAAAATAAACCATGATGGTGGATTAGAATGAAAGTATTATTGATTGAAGAACTGTCTCCAAAGGGTTATCAATGAATTTGCTGGCATGATATGCCCAACAAGATATAGAGGGGTGCAGAGATAGGCCCAGTACATTATTTTCATCAATAATTTGGATTAATTATGTGCATGTTTCATCTAATAATGGTTCTTTTTTCATATGGACAAAAATGCTAACAATAAAACGTTTCATCAAAATGACTATTAAAATCTGTGGTCAGGAATAGAAAAGTTCAGTAACAGCCAATTCTGGGTAGAACACATGTAAAAGAACACTAAACTGCATGCAAATCAATACGGCAAAGGTCAGACAAAACCAAGGGATCGCTGTTCCACCGATGACCAGCGTTAGCAGTGTCCGTCTGGAGCAGGAAGTCTCTTTTGCTTTTCTCCAAAATAAACTGCAATTCAGGGGCTCCTTTTAATTCACACTAATCGGATGTTTGAAAGATATGGTAGCCAGTTTTAAACTTAGAAGATATATGCCTCTTTTGTGGATGAATGTTTGAAACAGAAAAAAGGAGAGGTGAGTAGGTCAGGATTTCGATCTCAGTTTGTGTACTAAAACCCAGTGTGGCGCTGGGAAAGTCACAAATGCCCTCTGGGCCCCAGCATTTGCACTCTGTAAATTCAGAGAGATGGAACACTAAGGAAAATCTTAAAATAATATTTTAAATCTAAAATTTTATGATCCTCTTTAAAGCACTGATATATCTATATGCTATGTTTTTTCTTTATAAAGGGGAATACAAACATCTTTAGAAATGTTATTTTAATGTAATCAAAATGTATTTTAATGTAATCATTACAATAATGAAATATTATAATTGAAAATGACTAGAAAAGATGACGTTGGCTTTTGGTTTTATTATCAATTCTATTCCTAGAGAAGTAAAAATTTAAAAATAACAATAAAATCTGCAAGTGATTTACATAAAACCTTCATCAGTAAAGTAATATGACTGCAACTGTTTCTAGTTTCACTAAAGCAACAACAAATAAAATTTACGTGTATCGTGCAGTATAATTAAGTTCATCTAGATCAAAATTAGAATTTAGAGATATTTTATTAAGTGCGCTATAGTTTATAAAATGCTTAAGATACCACATCAGTCTTTTAGCATATTTGTTAACATTTAATAATGAAAGGATTAGACAAGATAGTTCTTGTGGATACTTTTTCATATCCCTGCATAAGCTACTGGGGGAGAATTCATTGGCCAAAGTATTCGAGTCCAGATTTTGATAAGGTCCTTCAGACTGTACCAGAAGATCTCCTTAGCATTGCAGTCCTGCCTGGGACTGCCTAGGTTTGACACTGGCTTTATTTCAGTGGGACAGATTCTAGCACAAAAGGAAGCAGCAGGTTAAAAAAGATATAAGAAACATGGCTATGAGGAAAGTTTATGCTTAAAGGTAAAGAGGAGTGGTTTGAATTTCTAAAAGATGAGAGACTAAGCCACTTAGATCTTTCAAAGTACTGAAATAGTCATTTTTTAAGTAAAAGCAAGACTCGGAGCTTCAGAGAGTTCAGAGAACTTCATCCTGGAGCTACTGATACAGGCACACCAGGGATTGTGAAATACCGCAGGGCACTCTCTCAGCTGTCAGGAAATAAATCTCTCTATCAGATGGAAGCAGTCCGAGTTGGAGCAAGTGCTCCACAGCGTGTAACCCTGGGAGCTCTCAACACGCCTGGTGAACAAGGGCACCCTGTGTGCTCTGATTTATGTATATCTGTAAAGTTACTCCTGGTATAGTCAACAGAAAGAGACTGATGGAGAATGCTGTCACTTGAAACGCTTTCATACTGTTCCCACCTCCCTCAGCCTATTGACCATGGCTACGAGGAAACAGGCATCATGGACTGTGCCCAGCAGTCCTTTCCTTTCCACTGTGACCCCTTACAAGGACTATTGCTAGAGCCACCACTCACTTCCTGTGTCAGTAGAGAACAGCAAGTACATATATTTGGGTTTGAAAGGTGGTCCTGTCCATTGGTTGTCCTGTCAATTGGTTGTCCTCTCAGTGGACTATAATTTATCAAATGCCTGCTGTGATACATACTTGCTGACAAATTTCACATGTTCCTAAACATGCAACCGGAGTTCCTTCCCTAATCAATTGCACGTGTCTTGTGCCGTGTTTCATTCTCTGATATCTCTGGGGCATTCATATCTTTATTTCATTATATTTATAATCCCACAAGGTCCAAATTATATTGGATCTGTGCTAGTACTAATCAGTAAAATGTGGGTATCATTGTTTGGTTGCTGTTAAAATTGTCTATGATTTGTAACTTAATGAAAGCTAAGGAGTTGAATAAAATAAAAGCAGGATATGATGAATTTTATAACATGTGATACTTGCAAATAAATTTAACTCATATGTTAGGAGTTAGTTTTGCAAGAAGATGTATAAAGATGCCACAGGAAAGCATGCATTATGGGATTCAGATTGTAGAATTCAAAGGCACAAAACATTTTGGACAGTTTGGGTTTTGCTGTTGATAGACAATATACCGAAGTCAGTGGCCCAGTTACTCAAGAGCATTATTTTATGAGGGTTTTAGATAGGGCAAAGGAGGATGAAGGATTTCAGAAGTTTTAAAAAAAATAATGAGAGCTGACATGGTACAGGAAAATTTGTTACATATGGGAGAATTATGTAGACCTAGCATAATTATGAAGAATTTTATGGCTGAGATTTTGTTTGCTCTCAAAGTCAACAAATGCAATTTTTAAACTTACTTTTTAAAAAATGTTTCATACTTGTGTTATGTGTATATATATTTTGCTTTTCTTTACCCTTCCCAAGAGAATAAACACCTAGAGAACAGAACTCTGTCTTATATACCATTGTAAGCAACTAGTCACCTAGAATATTATTAGCATACAGTAGCTTTCAATAAACATTTGTGGATTATAAAAGTAAACTGTTGTTCCATGAGATTTATTGCATTTTTTTTAATTTTATGCACATATACTTTATTTTTTCCCTTATAATATCTAGTTTCTCCCTACAACCACTGCCTGGCTTTACTTTATTTTATTTTTTGTTTTATAGTTTTTTTTCTAGTATTAGTCCCAATATTCTGAAAGAAAGGGATAATTTCTTTCTAACTCTATTGTGGCTTCTGTTTTACTCCCATTCAAGTTAGAAAGATTCATATTATATCATTTATTTCCACTACACAATTCTTGCATAGACTGTGTGAGCTCTTTTGAAAATTATGATACCTAGGTACTTTAAAATGGAATGCAACAATGATAAGAGGACCACAAGGTGCTGGTGAAGTGAAGGGTTTTGCTCCATGCATTTCCACAAGAATTACAAGAAGGAGCAGAGTAGGAGGCTGAGTGACAGGACAGTCCTATCACTGTTGACTCGGCGGCAACAATTGTTTTGCTATAATGAAATCTAAAAGTAATTTTTACTTTTGCTGAATATGTGATACAGAAAATTTCAAAGTAGTGTACTAAAACTCTGCTTCGATTTTACGAGATTTTAAGTTAGTGTTGGTTTCTCAAATTTGTAAATGTGTGCTATTGTATAGAAAAACACTGAGCAGACTTCCTGTCCATGTACTTCCAGTGCCCCCACAGAGATAAAGAAAGAGACAGCGTATGATAAAAACAAAAGCTACTATGGGTATAGTAAACTTATAAATTAACACAACTGGCCCATTCAAACTGTTGGTAAGCCATGTTGATGTATTTTAAACAAGTCCTTAAATGGCGATAAATAGCAAAAGCATTCTAAATGAACAACTGCTTCAGTAATACATATTTTGTGAATAAGACTTATAGCTATTTCAGTGAAGTTTTGGTTGGTTTACTTTTCAAAAAGCGTTAGGAGGTATCCTTTATTGACATAACTATATATATTTTCCCATATTTTTCAATTACACTTAAGAATCTCTTTGTTTATTCTTTTAAATTAATTCTAACACCTAACTGGGCATATCATTATTAATGTTGCACTGTTTTTCTTTGTGCAGCAAGTTTGACAATGAGTATGACATATTTGATGTTATAATTCATATTAAAGATGTTAATAAGCTAATATTTGTTTTAACACCAAATCCAATTTTGAAAGGAAAAACAAGAAATATTACTAACTGTGAGTTTAAATAATTAAAAAATAAATTATATATAGGTCCTGCGTTCCTCTTAAGCTGTCCATTCTTACAACCATTTGTCATACAAAACTTGTTGATTCTTATTTAGATACTTTGCGTTAAGATAACATTTGCTTTGGAAGGTAATTATTTTGATAGTCTTTCATCCATTATAGTTCAGAAAAGACGTAGGGCTTTAAAAAAATAATTCCTAATGAAATATGGAATTATGCCAAACCTATATTATATTGGAAATGTTTAAACTATCCTTAAAATGGACACATTCAAGAAAATAAAATAATTAGTGGTAGGAGAGATAATATATTGCTTTACAATATTGCTAGAGTCAGCCGTTATGAAAGCCACTGCTTCTACTCTTATTTCTTCAATTCTAAGATGTCAATATCTGTAAATAGTACCATTGATTTAACATCAGCTTTCCTGGGAAAAAAACAGAAATGGCTCGCAAGTTTCTTTTAAAATCCATTGTAGGATGCACCCTAACCTAAGGAATGTTAAAATGTGAAAAAAAAATTTGTATTAATATTGCAAAAATGTGGTAACGTATCTGTGTATTTACAATCTATAACCTTCCAAATGAGACTTGCCATTTTGCAACAGACAGCTTTTCATCCAGAGTGAATGTGTTTACTTAAAGCTGTGATAGCCTTGCTGAGGTTGTTGTAAATATGTATATAATAATGAATGGGTATACTTTGATAGCAAGTCATTCTATGACCTCTTTTTTCTTTCTAGTCAAATTTGTAAGTACATGAAATATATTTGGAAATATTTCACTTTGTAGTAACATCCTTTTTCTATGTCTGAAGAATGTCATTTGAGATGTAGGAAGTTTACACATTACTTTGAAGAAATAAAAATTGTGAGAAGAAATAAATCATTATCAAGTGAATTATTACTAACAGGGTTTTCTCCCCAATAAAAGTTTGACATGAGCAAAGTTTTAGGTGCAAAGTAGAATTTGATTTTGTGAAATAGATTATATTTAAAGTTACATTCTCGATACTTGAATTAACACAGCTTAGACTGAACCACTAAGACAAAAAATGACATTTTTATTAAAATAAATCAAATGTTTATTAGGATATGAAGACTTATAGGAATAAGAGAAATAGTTGTATTTTAAGAAAAAGACCTAAATTATCCATATTACTTTTGCCTTGCTACTGTTATTTACATGATAATTATATAAAATATTTGAAAATTTGATAGTTATTCAGGAATTACACATGATACCCACATAACAATTTCCAGAAACTTGCTTACTTTAGGTGAACACTTAAATTGCAATATACAATCAATTCAGTACTTACATTGGAATATATACATAAATAAATATATGTCTTGTGTGTCAGTACAAAATTGCCAGTAAACACCTATTTTGATCATATGGACAGATGCAAAACAAGCAGAATGGAATGAATTTAAATAGTCTTAATTAAGCCTGTTTTATAGGCTTAATTAGGTATGCACCAGCTTAAAATACATCTGGACTATAAAAGGGGCATAACGATTATCTGAACTAACAATTTGAAGTTGTTGTTGGTTTTCAAATTCCTCTGTCGGTGTCTATATGTGTCAATGAGTTTGAGTAAAGATAGTAGCTATTACTTTCAGTAGTTCTTTCTGGTGTGAGTGTTCATGGTTATGCTTAATGTGTGTGTGTGTGTGTGTGTGTCTAAATGGTAGATTTGGAAGTGTAATGAACAGCAAGTTCACTGGAGCAAAAACCCAAAATCAGAGTCTTTTGGGCATTCATTTATAAAGTAATTTTTCAAAATTTTTGGTATTCTACAAATAGCAATTTACTATTAAGGGAAATTAAAATGACAAAAGTCCACTCATTTTCCACTATGGTAGTAACTTAATTGTTTTCTTACTTGCATGAACCTTGATTCCTTGTCCTATTTACATGTATTCTTTTTGTGTGTGTGTGTGCTGAGGATGATTCAATCTGAGCCAGCATCTGTTGCCAATCTTCCTCTTTTTGCTTGAGGAAGATTTGCCCTGAGCTAACATCCATGCAAATTCTCCTCTATTCTGCATGTGAGTCACTGCCACAGCATGGCCACCGATGAGTGGCTGGGAACTGAACCCGGGCCACGGAAGCAGACTGCACCAAACTTAACCACTAGGTCACAAGGCCGGCCCCCTACATGCATTCTTTGTATTTGTTTACTTATAATGTGAATGCAATTTTGCATTCTACTTTTTAACTTAGTATTTCAAAATGTAGAGCTCTTACATGGTTATTTTTTGCAATAGTTACATAATATTCTTTGAGATGGTTTGCCTCTTGTTGCTGTTTAAGTATGTTCTTAGTATTAAAGTTGTAATGTTTGTATTGAGTTTTTGTTTGCAAAACATGGCTATTTACCACTGACGTTACAGGATTTTCATTAATTATATTAAATAAAACTCTTCTGTTTTATAGTCAACAACACTTATCATAATGAAACTTGTAATGAATCTAGTATATAATACAGCATAGCCCCTTGAAACTGTTTGATAATTTAACACGTTCCTTTAATTTCTAGAGTTCTTCATATATATGTATGTATATATAAATATATGCACACACACATATGGTTATAGTAATGGTCTAAAATATAGGAAGAAGAAGTGTTTTTCTTTTAAATGCATCTCAAGAGCAGAGTCTATGCCTTTCTTTGATAAATCTATGCAATTATTGATTCCATTGTCCTGTTGTGAAAAAGTCTAGTTGAAAATCGCAGTATCTTCTGCTTATACCTTTCAACAGCTAAGACTTTGCTGAGCATCATTGTCTATGTTTTAGATAATGAATTAAGTTTTGTCAATTTCAAATAGAAGATGTGTGTTTGTTCAATTATTTTTACTTCCCTGGGTGTTCTAGTACCCTCCTTCCGCATGGCTGCTTTTCACCGATCAAGTAGATACATCAAATACTTCTCCTAACTAAATCTCATGATCAACAACAGGATGAATTTGATAAAAGTTAGGCAATAAG